>NC_086288.1:43957069-44257069 GCF_963924245.1 Chroicocephalus ridibundus
TGCTGGCCGTGTCCCAGAAGAAGATCTCAAGCGAACTATGATGGTGAGCTGCCTTGTTTCAGAATAAAGACTTTTAGTTTTAACAGTGACAGGCTGGTCATTCCCAAAACAGGGCAGCAATCAGTGACTGAACACACTATTCCTGACAAAGATTTAAAGTGAAAATCACGTAATTTTTGCCAATGTGGCTATTATGTAAAGTTGCCATACACTGACAAAGCTGTTCCTTGATGGAATGAATAATTGCACGCTAATTACATCTGCGCTGCTTTTTTGTTTCCCTGATGTTGTTCTATATTAGGGTCTATAGGGTAAAGGTTTATTTTCCCTATTTTTCGCCTGTTCTATCGTGACTCTTCCCCGCCCCCCCCCGCCCAAGCTTCCTTTGTGTGGCTGCTGGACTCTAGAGCCTGTGAGTCAGCACTTAAAAGAAGCATAATCTTATTTTGCTGTCGAGGATTATTTCTGATGTTGGTAGCCTGCCTAGATGTATGAGATGGGAGGAAAGTAGAAGTTTTTTTCCTGAATCTGGCCTGCAGGGTGGTTTTGCATCAGCTAAAAGGTTGGACTATCTCTGAAGAGCAGGAACCTGCTGGGTAAATTTGTCTTGTTTGTCAGTGTTGGTAATGCTGCGCTTTATCTCCTTTCTGTGCAGGCCTGCGGCGGTTCCATTCAGACTAGTGTCAATGCCCTATCGGATGATGTTCTGGGCCGATGCGAGCTCTTTGAGGAGACTCAGATTGGAGGAGAGAGGTAAATACACCAGCTGTGAACCTGTAGTCCTGTGTAAGCACTCTAATGCTAATTTGAAAAGTTAGGGTCTAAGCCTTGGTAGGTTTGAGCATCTCTCAAGGTGATGGTGTGAAACAAGATAGTGTTATTGCTGCTTTTTCAGAGGCTGAGGGGAAGAGGGCAGGAGTAAGCTGTCATCTAAATCTTACCTCTTTTATATGCTTTTAAAAATATATATTTATTCCCTGATGCCTTGTAGAAAGTATAGTGGTACTCTTTCATTCACAACTTAAAAGCAATGCTTTTTGGGGTTGGTTGTGGCACTCATCTGATATCCCACAGTGCCACTTCACTATCAGTGCCAATGAAGCTGTGACCTATATAATGGGGTTCTTCCCATTGCTAGAAGAAAAATCCTCCTTGGGGCTGCCTGCTAACGTCTGCAGTGTTGCTGCCAAGTGAAAATGAGAGCACTGGTTTAGCGCAAAGCCCTAGCAACAGGAAGAGAGTGGATTTTCCTGGGTCAGCTTGAATTTCACTTGTATGTTGCCTGGCTCTGCTCCTTCTTAGCTCAAGATCTGATAGGGGCACTGTGTAGGGTAAAACAGCTTCAGTCATGCATCTGGCTTGTAAAGAACTTCTCCGTTCCCATACTGTTGTATCTGTGCAAAGCCTGTTCAGCAGCAGCACTCCTTCGCCATCACCTTAACCATTCTTGCGTTGTGCCATTGGCAGGTATAACTTCTTCACAGGCTGCCCGAAGGCAAAGACTTGCACGATAATCCTTCGAGGGGGTGCAGAGCAGTTCATGGAAGAGACGGAACGGTCCCTGCACGATGCCATCATGATAGTCAGGAGAGCCATCAAGGTAAGGACCAGCGGAGATATCTCCCTGCTGGATTGGCATTGGGGTTGTTGATCAGACCTAGGACAGCTGTAACTCCTCCTAGAAACCTTTTCACACACCAGTATTTGGCTGAGGTCTCTCGGGAGAGACCTGGAGCTCTCAGCCAGTTGAGTGGAGTGTGCAGACAGACAGCATCTGATAGATTAACTCAAGTGCTGTTCCTTGGCCAAAGCAGCGCTGTCTGTACAGTGTTGCCAACTGCTTTTCAGGCGCAACTGGTTTTTGCCTTCTCTTTAATACAGTTGTAACTCGTGCTTGCGGTGTTCTGTAAACACCTCCATCCTAAAGGGAACACAGTCTTCTGGGTGCGTTAGGTAGATCTTCCGTAGATTTGAATAGCAGGATTGATTTCACATGCATGTCAGCGCCTGTTAAAGCCACTTGTTCCCTCTCGGTGACCAGTCTGAGGGGGGTGACTGTCCCTTGGCTGTGAAGGTAGGCTGAGAACACCAAGAAGGAAGTGTGAGGCATGTGTGGATCTGTGCTCTGCTTGTGGATTTGTGGTCCTGTGTGGTAGATGCTGCCTAACTCTGGGTGTTTCTGGGTTATGCATAATAAAGTGTTAATGTGGTGTTTTCTGGTTAAAAACAGCTTTGAGGCTGAGTGCCCTGCGGGGATGGGAAGAAGCATGTCAAGATTTTTGGAACTGTTTTGCTTCTAGAAAGAACATCCTGATCTCCCTACTGAAGCATATAGGGAGGGGGAAAAATAGCAGAACTGCTTAGTTCTGTGCTGCATAGTGCTGCTGCAAATATCTTTAATTTTGAATGCTTTACAGAAGTGAGGGAAACTTGCCCAGCAGAAGGGGGCTGTGGTCTGCTATCCCTCCCCTGGTACAGTGTCGCCAAACCACTCCTTGATCTTGTGCACAGCAGGAAAAAACTGCTGGTATCTGCTACTGGAGGTTCTTGGCCTGTATCTGAAGCTTCCAGCAAAGCTGGCAGGTGCTTCCAGGGGTGGCAGCAGCCTGGGCTGTAGATTCCCCTGGGCCTGGCGTGTCTGCATCACCCTGATGTGCAACACTCGCAGGAAAGGAGGCTTTCCTGCTCTCCGCCTTCCTGGAACGAGAGTGAGAGTTTCCCCTCTTCTTTCAGAACGACTCGGTTGTTGCCGGTGGTGGTGCGATAGAGATGGAGCTTTCCAAATACCTCCGGGACTATTCCAGGACCATTCCAGGCAAGCAGCAGCTGCTGATAGGAGCTTATGCTAAAGCCCTTGAGATCATTCCCCGCCAGCTCTGTGACAACGCTGGCTTTGATGCCACCAACATACTGAACAAGCTCCGGGCCAAGCACGCGCAGGTAGGTGCCCACCTTTGAACCAAGGGCTGTTAGGGAGAACCAGTACTGCGTGTGATTTCTTCCATTTTATTTTTTCTTGAGCCTGACAGATCCGGTGTAATTCAGCTAAGCCCATGTTAGGCTTGCATCCTCTTTGATTAAATGCGGTGTTTTGTTTTCAGATCAAGTGTGGGCTTCATGCAGGTTTCTATAAAAGGAAATAATCTGTTTTCCCTTTGATCACAGCTGTTGAGTGACTTCTAGAGCTGGGAGTTCTGATTTGCTTTTTAAAAATACCTCATTTGTCAGGAGGGAGGCTTCTATATTAAATATTAAAGTAATTGGAGTATAGAAGTTGGACAAGCTGTTTGTTTTCCGGAGGAGCTGCAGACTGCAGGTCCTGATTGCATGCAATCATTTCAGATCTTGTGGAGCGCATGCACACAACGTCCTTATTCAGGTGGCTAGAGGTTGCCCCATGGCTTCTCTTGGAAGCAGCCCCCGCTTTGTGGGGTCACTCCCACCACATTTCATCCTGAGGACGGTTGTGGGGTTAGGAGGAATGCCCCAAAATGAGCGGCTGTATCTTGGATTGCAAAAACTAGGGCTGAGACAGCAGCGGAGTCGAAGTCAGTCCTGTAAGGCTTCTACGGCTTCTTTCTGAAATGGAGCGCACTTTCTGTTTTCTGAGGCTTTGTTGGTGCTGTTTGCTGACAACAAAGGATTCCCCTCCCTCCTCGCCTTTGTTTCCCTCAAATATTCTTCCTTCATACAGCAAGATCAGTCGCTGCCTCTCCCTGAACATTTGCATGTGTCCGCTTCCCAGTGCGCTGGCCCTGAAGTCCTGACTAGCCCAATAACGAGTCTCTTCCCTCCTATCTCTCCCACCAGGGAGGTATGTGGTATGGTGTGGATGTGAACAACGAGGACATCGCCGATAACTTTGAGGCCTGCGTGTGGGAGCCAGCCATTGTGCGCATCAACGCGCTGACGGCAGCCTCTGAGGCTGCCTGCCTCATCGTCTCCGTGGATGAAACCATCAAGAACCCCCGTTCCACCGTGGATGCTGCGCCCAGTGGACGAGGCCGGGGGCGAGGCAGACCCCACAACCACTGAGACCCCATCCCCCATGGCCATTGTGACGGGGGCTGGCGCTCTCCTCCAGTGTGCAAAGTGAAGAAGAATTGATTTCTAGCTTAATTAACGGGGTGTTTACCAGATGGTCATTTCGAGGGCTTGCAGGCAACCACTGGCCTTGTTTAATTAGAGTCAAATCTTGGCCTTGGTAGTGGCAGCCTCCTGCAAGATGCCCTGCCCCAACATTTCCTACACAGCACTGATCCCCTTAGGCTCGCCTCCTCCTTCTGCTTGGAAGCCGCACTGAGCGGAGCCTTCTTCAGTGCTGGCAGGTAGTGCAGCGAGCGTGGGGTTTGTTTGTATTTATACTCTGTCTTTTTTTTTTTTTTTTCGCCCCCCTGCTGGGTCTTTTGAACCCAGGCTCAAACACAATAAAAAGATGACTTTGTTTCAGTGGCAAATTGGGGTGTTACTCTGTTTTCCGCTGCTTGTTTTGTTCCACAGGGTGGTAGCTCCTGGGTAGAGTTAAAAGGTGTAGCTGTTCAGACTGTGGGGTTTTTTTTGGTTTGGTTTTTTTTTGTGTGGTGTTTTTTTTTTTTTTTTTTTTTTTTGCCAAGACACTGCTGGGAAGCAGGACCTGCTCTGAGTGCACCCCAGGTCCCTGTGCTTCCAAGAGAGATCGCCTCCGTGCGTGTTGCCTGTCTTGGAGCTCTTTGCTATTGCTCAGTGACATTTCGACTTGCTTTTGCTTAGTGGCCCATTTACATCTTGCTTCATGGAAGGTGGCTCGGGGCAGCAGCTGTGTCTGATATCTCTGGCCCTGGCTATGGGGAGGGGATGTGTGGGACTGGTGGTGCTTCAGGGATGGATCCTAGCGCTTGGGGCGTCACTGGCAGGAAATTTGAGGATCGTGGGGAGACTTGGGTCTGGTAGGTTGAACGTGTTAATGGAAGGCAGTGGCAGAAAGTTGGTATCTATCTGGTATAAACCCTTTGAGATGTAATTTATTTAGGCAAGTTGATGCTCCGTTACACCACAAAGTGTGTTACTTCTGCCCTGTTCCCAAAGCGCTGCCATGCAGTAGCCAGTACGAGCCCTTTTAGAGGTGTAGAGGTATCTGGCGCATCCCTTAATGTGACCCTTGTGGCTGTTCATCTCTGCTGAAGTGTGATGGGCACTGTGTGAGTGATGGTACTGAAAAGTGAGCACAGCTGCAGCTTCCATGTGAAAACCCTCTCAGCGTTTGTTAGTGGAAGCATTTAAAGATGAACACGCCCAAGAGACAGCACGCCAGCTCTGCAGCCTGGGAGGGCTAAAAGTGGGACTAGTGGGGGCTGATCATCTGTCCCTTTGCAGGTGCCTGGTGCGTTGCCCATTGCAGATGGCAGATCCTTGGGGCTAAGGGCATTGCCCCTCCAGTGGCAGGGACCTGGAGGCACGTGTTTCCTCCTGCCTGTGTCATAGCAGCGTGGTACCCTGGCCTGCCTCAGCCTGGCGAGGCTCAGGGAGGATAGGTTTCCAGTTCTTCCTGTGATACTCTCCAACCTGCAAAACTGATTCCGGACTCTGGGGTTGTGATCTGGGAACTGGGAATCTTCCAGCCATCTGGGCTGTCTTCACCAAAAATTAATCCCCCTTTTCCTCCCTCCCCTCCCTGCCTCCAGAATGTTCATAAATCAATTTTTTTTCAGCAGAGGACAGGCACAAAAAGATTCAAACTCTTCCCTCCGCAGTTGTTTAAGATCAGCCCCTTCCCTTACCCAAGGAGATGGGGATGGGTGTCACATCTCTCGGCGAAAACCCCACCTCAATCTGAAGAGTATTTATTCAACACTGAATCATAAAATAGCTCTTTACACACCCTTTTTTTTTTTTTTTCTTGTAATTCTTTAAATACACATTGTTTACACTCGGCAAAGTTTCAAAGCAACAACATCAAAGTGCGTCTACAGGTGATAGTACCAACCAAAGTGCTAAAACCAGGGTCTGCTGCGGCTGATGGGCAACAGCTGCCACTTTGCCCGCTCTCCCCAGCCGCCATTGGACCCTGCTCCCCCCAAAACCACCTGGAGCCACCCCCCACGACCCCCCCATCCCAGGCTGTACCCCCATCCCCGTCTCTCCCCCCTCCTCCAGGGCAGGTTTAGCATCGAGGACCCGGTTTAGCATCAAGGGACCGCAGGGTATGGGGAAGAAGGGACGTTTGGTTCTCCAGACACTGGCACATCGCTGCGAAAAGACTAAAATAGACCTAAATTTTTATAGATTTAAAAAAATAACTTAGGAGGCAAACTCGCTACCTTTCGGGGAGGGGGAGGAGGTCACTGTACAGAGCCCCTTAGAAATCGCTCACCAGGGCTCAACTTGCGCTGGAGCAAACGTTGTCATGAAGTGCTTTAGGGAAATAATTGCGATTCCTGTATATATATATATATAATTTTTTTTTTCCTTCTCTCCCTGTGGGGAGCTCGTCCTCTGATTATCTCTAAGCAAGTGTGCGTTACCGCGCTCGCTTCCCAAAAAAGTCCTCCCGCACCATTGCACCCACTTGTCCCCGGCCCCAGCCCGCCTCATCTTCCCCCTCCATGGGGGCTCAATCCCGAGGCTGGATCAGAAAATCCCATTTTTCCTGCTTTCAGGCAGTTTTCCCTCCTCTCCTTGCTGCTGCACAATGGGAAAGGATTTGCAGCAGCTTTTCCTCGAGGCAGGAGGGACAGTTTCACCCACTGTGGGGATTATTTTCCGTCCCACGGATCGGGAAGGTCGTGCACCGCCACCGCTCACCTTGCAACAACACCCTGCAGTGCTTCGGTGGCAACAAACCATCTCCGGTTGCTTAAAAATCTCCCCGTTCCCTGGGTTTGTTTTTTTTTTTTTCCAATTTTCTCTTTTTTTTTTTTTTTAAAAGCGTTTTGTCATTTGGCACTGATTCCCAAATGCTTTCGCTCCACCCGAACCTCCAGGTTTTCAACCCAAAATGATCAGCTGAAGTGATGTGCCAGTTCCTGGGTCAGGCTCCTCTAAGAGCCGAGAGAAGATATTGTCCAACTGCTTTAAGAGCCTTTACCAAAACTTTTCATGCGATTTTTTTTGTTCTGTTTTAGCCAAATTCAGAGCCTTTGGAGGATCCAAACAAGCTCTCCAAGGCCTGGCCGTGGCTGTGCCTTAGGTGGCAGCAGGGACTGTGACACACAGCGAGAGGTGGAATATTTTTTTCTTGCTGCCTTTGCTTGATAAAGAGATTTAAAAACCTCCTTGGACAGAGCCAACCTGGGAGGTTTCTCCCTTTTCCTGGAGACCTTACACCCCTGGACCCCCCCAAGCCGGGGGCACAGGGATGAAGGCAGGAGGCAGCCAGTCCCTGGGGCATCCCTGTCTCCTGGGGACTCGCAGTGATGGATGACGAACAAAATCCGACACACCAGGGAAACAGAAAAACATGGATTTGGGATAAATTTGGCCCCCAAGCTGGCTTTGCTGGTGTTGTTCCTCTTGAGATCCCTGACCGGCACCTGAATTTAAGAGAAGAGGAATGTCGGGAGTGTTGGCCACAGGGAAACTTTGGGCAAACTCACTAGAAAAGGAAGAAATTCCCCACCCAGAACTGGTACTGTGGGAACCAAGCCTGGCAGGAACCTTCAGCACCGTCCATCCAGCCCCCACCAGATATGGCCATGACCACGACCCCGGGCGAAAGCTGCTTGCCGCTGATGCTCGACCTGGGTCAGGTAGCTGTGCCCTGGCTTTTGCTGGGGATTGTCATCGCAGAGCCCTTCTGGGGCTTCTCTAGGGCCTAGTATGGGGTTGAGCTCACACTGCAGCTGTTCCTTCCCTATCGGCACCCGAAGACACTGCGTGATTTCAAGGCTTTCCCAGGGGATTTGGTATTTCTGTGCATCTCCACCATTTCCAGAGGAAATGGGGTTGAAAATCCATTGCCAATGCGGTGAATCCTACGGCCACAGGCAGTGCTGCCTGAGCATCCTGTAGGGATGGGGGTGGGCGATGGGGGTTTGTGGAGGAGCCAACGGGGCCACACACCGGTGGGATGGAGAGGGAAAGCAGCAGGGAAAACATCAATATGACATTTCAGCGGAAGAAATACGGAGCCCTTAATGAGCTCATTGCCATTAACAACCTGGGCAATTAGGAGCTACCAGGAGGGCCAGAGAGAGGCAGGGCTCTCATTGCCGTTAAGCCTGTGCCAGCCACCTTCATCCTCAGCCCAGGAGGAGGAGGAGGAGGAAGGGACCCATCCAAGCCCAGGCATCAAGCGAAACGGGGAAAAACCCCCACTTTCCATCTTCCAATCCTTGAACCTTTTCAAGGTCTTGTGTCATTGCAGGATTTTGGTAAAAACGTGGCTTTGCTGAGCTGGAAGTTGGACTTTCTGGGAATGCCCCAAGGGGAAGCGGATGGTTTGGTCTGGTCTCGGTGATATTCCGAAGCACCAAATTTGGGTGAGGTTGTCTTGCTGCGACTTACAAAGCCCTCATGGCAGCAGGGGGACAGGGATATCACACACCTACCCACGTTCCACGCCACCATGGCCACCAGCAGACACAGCCACCGATGGCACCAGCAGCTGCACCGGCCTCTCTGGTGAGCACAGAAGGTTTCTCCAAGAGTCCTCAACATCTCCCCCAGCTTTCCATCACCCCATCTTCGCCTTCCCCACGACCTGGATGAACTGGGCGAGGGGCTGGGCATGGGCTAGCAGCAAACCCAGAGCAGCCACCTTCAGTCTTCGGACATGACTCTTCAACACGATAGTCTTTAAGCATAGAGTGTATAAACATGCTGAGTATATAATTTTCCTTTAAAATCTTTTTTTTTTTCTCCTTCTTTTCTTTATAGAAATAAATACTTACTTTGTTTTATTTTTAAGGGAATTTTGCAAGTCTCTGAGCTGTTTCGAATGGTGACATCTCCGCTGGGACCATGCGTGTGGGATGGTGGCCGGGTGGTCCCCGGCGGGTTTTAGCTTTGCTGGGTGTTATTTTTTTTGCTGGTTGGGACACCACTTGCTCCTCTTGCCCCTGGATTATGTGTGTGTCAGCCTTCCCAGGATGGAGGTAAACCCACGTCAGGGAGCTCATCCCCGGTGCCAGGGAGCTCATCCAATGCTGCTCATGGGGGCATAGTGGGACACGGTGGTTTCTCGCAGGTGTTTTTTTTGGGCTCCCACAATTTGTGCATACAGGGAACAGCCTTCTCCTGGAAAGCTGCAGTCAGTGGGGGAATGGAGATGCTTCAAATGGGGGGCTATGGCCAAAACCCCCTACCCTGTTTTGGAGGAGATGGGACGAGAGGTGGATGAAACGGTCTCCTGAGGTGCTTTCTGGGGTTGGAGACCCAGGAGCTGCCTCTAGCCCACCACCAGCTTCAGTGATTTGGAGTGGATTTTATTCTCTATCGGGGTCCCCTGGGCTGTCGGCATGCTGGGAGCCGCCGGCTGAGGTCTGCAGCTCTCATGATGTGGATGAGGAAGGTGGTACCAGGATGGGTCTGCAGCCTTCTCCCTCCTGGGGGGATACTCCATGGCAGTCCATCACCCCAGGAGGGCTGGAGGAAGGGGAGATGCCCGAGCAAGGGCTGTCTCCTCACAGCCATGCCAGCCAACAGACAGTGAAACCTCCAATGATGGCCCAGAGGAGAGGACAAACTCACAAAATCTGCCTTTCCCAGTTGGCTTCTCTCAGCTCAGCACACCTAGTTGGGTCTCAGGGTGGCAGGGGGCTGTGGTTAAGGCCCGTGTGTCCCTGCTGCTGGCAGTGCTGTGATGGGTGTCCCCCATGGCATGGGCACCTCCTGGAACCTTCTCAGGGTGGAGGATGGAGGCTCCTGACCCTGCGGATGCCTTTCAAAAGCCTTTTCCTTTGGAAAAAGAAGCGTATTCTGGGGGCAATGGTGTCCTTGCAGGCAGAAAACAGTCAGAAGAAAAAAGCAGAATTAAAAAAACAGCCATGGCCATAGATAAGGGACCCACCAGCACAGTTCGGTTGGTGCTTTCACCAGCAGCTTTGGATTTCAGGACAGTTTGGCCAGGGTTTCTCCTTCAGGCCGCTTGGGAAGGTGATGAAATGGCAAACGTGGGTGTCCCGTGCCAATCCCTCTCTCCACGTGGGACAATTCACTCCGGAGGGAGTCTGAGTGGGTGGTGGATGTTGGTGGGGACAGAGGTGCGACCTATGTTTCCTGGTGGGCGAGGATTTGGAGGTGGTTTATTGCCTTGGCAAGAGGGTCTGGCTGGAGAGGAGGTGAGGCTGGAGACCTCTGGAAGAGCAATCATCTCTTCTGGTGTCCTCTGGCTCCTACAGCCCCCAAGATGCAGCTCTGCCATCTGGACTTGTGCTGTTGTGGCTGCTGATTTCTGGGCAGTATTTACCGGGTTTGGGTGTCCCTCTGTTAAACAAAAGAAATGAAAACGAGCAGAAACCCTGCAGGAATGCTGGGCACTATTTCCTCTGGAGGAACAGCCCCTTCCCACCCCACCGCCACCAGCCCACGGAGGGGATGGGGACAGTCCAGCCGCGATGCAGTGGTGCCAAGCCCAGCGCTCTGCAAAGAGCTTGCAGGGATGGACTGAGCCATCCTCAGTTCCCTCACTATCAAACGGCCAAAAAAAAAACCCCAGAAAGAGACTTCAAAGAAAAAGACATTCCCCAAACAAGGATCCTTGGCAATGAGCAGCCGCAGGGGGTTTGAAGCCGTCTTCCCTCCTGGGAAAGTGTAGCTGTGCCTCTTTGGGCGGCCAAAAAAATTTCCTTAAGTAGCACCTTCTTGCCCGCGAGCTGGCCTCGGGGACGAGCACCGGCTGCCAGTCACTAAGGCCTGCAAGAGTTTGGGTTTTTTGTGCATGGGCCGGCATCTCCGTGCTCCAGGTCCGGCAACGGATGAGCGGCAGACAGTGGGTTTGGTTTTCACGAGGCCTCTGGCTGCGCCGGGCTGAAGAGGGAATGTGCTTTGTGGTTTCCTGAAGGTCTAACAGCCTCCTTCCACTTTGATGTGTAAAATCTTGGAGAAGCCGGGTCTCTTCCTCAGGGCCTGAAAGAGGGGCAGAGAGCATGGTCGGTGCAGGACCTGGCAGTCTTGCAGCCCCACAGTTTGAGCAAGAGAGAGTAGAGGACATCTTGAATCCCCACCATGGGAAGGGGTCTACACTGGTCCTATCCCCACCACTGCTTCCCACGGGGAATTGGCTTCCTTTCAGGAATGACTCAATGTCTCTTAATCCCATGCCCTTGAAACTAGCTCTGGATTTGGTTTCTGCTTGGTTAAAAACACTGTTTCCAGAGGACAGTAGTAGTTTGGGACTATCAACGTATATCAAGACGGGATATATCAAGGGGCAGGTGGGATTTGTGAAGCATGATGGTCAGCGGCCATGCAAGGAGAGACCTTCTGAAATGTCTCTTCTCTGAAAGTGACCCCCAGCCTCGGGATGGACATGCCCACTGTTGTTTCCATGCCATGGCTTGGTGGTGGAGCAAGAACTGCATGAGCCATCTGACTCCATCCAACTGCACTGGTGGGCCTCCGTCCCCAAGTCCTGCTTTCCCGCATCTCGTGGGAGTTTCACCTTATGCCTCCAATGGGAGCCCAACCCGCTGCAGGATGAAGTCTATCGGAGGATGAAGTGAAACGGAGGCAGCTACTTTTCCCCTTCGACATGGGTCTCTCCCCTTGGAGACGTCTGCCTTGGAGGCCCTGAACAGACCAAGGACAGCCCAAGCCCTGCTGAGCATCATAAGCTAAGCAAGGTCTGCAACTCAGCCTAACTAAAATTGTCCCTATTTCTGCTTTCATGGGTAGATTTTAAATCACTTCACAGTGTTGGGCAAGTAAGTGGCCCTGCAAAGGAGGCAACATCTCTTGTCTGTCCCCTGGAAAGAGACCCGCAGAGAAGCATTACTGGTTAAAGCAATGGGAAGGAATCACAGCATGTTAGATCTTGTTCCAGCCTTTGGTGTACATGCATCTGAAGGACAGCCTTCAGGACGTCCCTAGTGAGCTAAAATGTTCTCTACTGAGGAACTTTAGCAGTGGGCAAGTATTTGTCCTCAGACCCCATGAGGACACAAGACTGGTGATAGACAGGTGACCTGGGAATGGCATCCTTTACCTGGAGTTTGTTCACCATTTCTTCAAACATCTTCTTGGCTTCAGGGCTGTGGGGCTCCTTGAAGTAGTCCACAATGCCCACCTGCACGACGATGGACTTTAGGTTCCGGCACACACCTGGGGGCAGAGATACCACCTGGCTTTTCCATACCTGGTGGGGAGAGGGAGATAGCCTCCCCACAGCCGGGTTGGACCCTAAAACCCACCCAGTGCTCCTCAAATCCTTATGTGTTTGGGGCAGCCTCGCCCTGAAGATGGAGAGGACCTGCGCTTGGTGACCAAGACCTATGTAGGTCTACGAGATGTTTCCTGGTTGTCCCATCCCAATTCAGCAGTCCTACCTCTTACTTGGGAAATCCTTACTCTTCTACCCAGATAGGTGGGTTCCCAGCAAGTCACATGTGCCATGACCACCAGGAACGGCACCTCAAACAGTCCCTCCTGCCAGCTGCAGGCCTCTCTGTCCCCAGAGCTCCTATCCTGGCAAACGGCTTCAGTAAATGACATGACTCCAAACTCAGATACATGCGGGTGAACCTCAGATGTGCCACAGACATTGAGGCCCTGATTACACTGAGGGCGGCATGGAGGGAGTGTCTCCCTCCTCCCTAGGTCCCGAGGGAAGATCAGCTCTTCTTAACCCATCCTTGGCAGGGAACTGTTGGATCCCCTCTTAGAAACCTTCCACCATGGAGCTCCAGCACCTTCCAGTGTTGGCAATGGGTTCCTGTGGGTGGGACTGGAAAGTAGGGTCTGGTTCATGGATCTGGATATCTGGTGGCCTTTTGGTCAACGTACGATACTATGCACTCCCCCTTGGCATTGCTACTCACTGTTGAAGTGCAGCAGGGCTTTGGGGGTGACCGGTGTGGAGGTCAGCACTAGCATCTCCAGCCCCTTCAGCCCCTCTCGACACATCTCCGCTGCAACCTCCTGGTTGATCTCCGCCACGTGATCGAGCTCCAAGACCTGAAGCCGCATGCAGTTTCGGGCTGGAAGGACAGAGCACCCACTGTCAGCACCCCACGGGGAAGGGATGAGGACAGCTGATGGCAACGGGGTGGTAGGAGGGATGGGTGACAGCAAGGAGGGGCAGGGTGCACCCATGGTCCTTGGGTTGGGCTTGTCCGTTGAGATCCCCATGGGGCATCTCCTAAGGGTATACCCTGCGTCCAGCAAGGTCCCCTTCTCCTTGTCCCATCAGAGGAGAGCTGCTTACCTAAGGACGCCAGTCCCTGGACACCGCAGCCTGCCCCTCCAATGCCCAGCGCCCGCAGGTGTGGCCAGCACCGGCCGATCATCTGAAGGCAGCGGTTGCTGAAACGTGTCGGCTGCTGGCTGAGGAGATGAAGAAGAAAGAGGTGGGGAGGGCTGGCAGAAAAGCTTGCCCCCCGCACCCCACCAAGTGCTCCTGCAAGTGGTGTGGAACTGGGACCTCTCCCACTCCACCAACCTGGGTGTCGCCACACTGTAAGGACGTGTCTCCAGAGAAGATGTCTCTGTCTGAGCAACCACCCTGGTCTGTGTTGCAACCAGGACCCAGCAGGTCCATGCACTCAGTGGAGTCCCTCTGCCCCAAATTATCCACCCTTGGAGATCTGCGTCAGGCCCTGAACTCTGTTGCTTGAGGCGATCAAACCAGTAGCAGGAGCCTGGATCCCTAGCTCAGGTGGAGAAGCCTACATGCCATGTGATGTTTCCCCCCGGGAAGAAACAAGCCATCAGGGACTTGTCATCCAGCTTCTCCTGCTAAAAGACATGCCCCTCTGTACACCTCGATCCAGGTTGACGGGGGGCATGACATTGCAACAAACCTCCCAGGACAAGAAGAAATGCCCAGGACGCAGCCCCATGGCATGGAGGTGAGGAGCCAAGTGACCTGCTCTGTGACACATGCAATCCTGAGCACCCAGATGTTGCGGTGAGGAGACCCACTGGCATCTTCATGCCCCCAGAATGCTTTTCCAAAGCAAGAGCGACTGCAGTCATCTCCCTAACCAGTAACTTGACACTGTTTGAAAAACGTCTGGGCCCTTCAGGGCTGCTGTTACATGAGCAGTGAGGAGCTCAGACAAACGTTTGATGTTCAGCATCACCTACCAGAACCATCATGGCTCCCCTTTCATCTCCGGTGTTAGCAACCTCCCCGGAAACTTTCCTGGCTTGGCAGGGAGGCGCCTACACCCAACAGCTCCCAGTCTTTGCAGGGAGGGATGGGGCTGAGTTCCCGGTCGCCCAAACTGGCCTGCAGGATTGCTGCTCATCTCACAAGGAACCCCCTCCAAGCAAATCTGGATCTGACACCCAATTTCTTTCCAGCCCAGTGGTGCCCCTCACACTCAGTCTGGCCTCCTCCTAGCATAACTCTTACCATGGATGCAGAGGTGCGACCTGGAGGGAGATGATGTCCCTGCAACCTGCTCCAAGGGCCCAGATGACTTCATGACCCACAGGGTCTGTAGAGCTCCTGGAACAACACAGAGGACATGTGGTGGCCCCCACTGGCAGTGATGCCGCCCCTGGGGGCTGGGTCTGCAACCTCCTTGCTGCCACATCTCTCTGCACCTGGAGGTACAAATCTGGTCATTACTGATTACCCACAATCTGCCCATGAGCCACAGTCCCAACACCAACCCATGCAAGAAGGCCAAAGGCATTTCTATCTGGAACTGTGCCTACGGATGTGCAATGTCAAGAAAAATGGAAGAAGGTGAGGTTGAAGGTGAGACTGAAAATGAGGTAAGGCTGAAGGTAAAGGCTGAAGGTGAGGTTGATGGTTGAAGGTGAGGTTGAAGGTGAAGGCAGAAGTCTTCCAGATGCAAAGGTGGCAAGTGATTGAACAGAGACTGCCAGACCGTGTACTCTTGCAGAACAAATATAACATCCCCGCAGATCCCATTGGGTTGGTTTCACTTGCCACCTGCCCAGCCTGGATGGGGAAGGTGCCAGGAGGTGCTGAGGATGTTTCAGCTGATGGGCGGTAACTTCCAGCCAGGGGCAGTGGCTGCTCCATGGCCTTTGTATCAGCTCTGCAGTGCAGTTGTGCTACCACATCTGTAGGTGGCTGTTGGCCAAATGTCACTGCAGAGGTTTGCTGTGGGCTTCTCCTTGGTGTTTTTGGAAGTATCAAAACAGACGCCGTGGGATGCTGCTGGATTCGTGCAGGGGAATAGTGCATCTGTAGGTTTATCAGGAGTCACGGCACTGGTTGGGCATAGCCATGCTGCCTGCCCACCCAGCATTTGAGCCACTGGCTCAGAAGAGCTTTCGCTGGTGCCATTGGCTCTCTGCAGCAAGTCAATGGAGGAGAGATGTCAGAGAGCATCGTCCTGATGCTGCCAGCCCAGAGAGAGGCCCCTGGCTGCTTCATTGCACTGGGTTCTCTCCCAAAGACTGAGGCCACACTTCCTAACTCTAAATGACCTACTTCAAAACTTCAGGCAAGCCTAAAAATAAGTGATTGGTGTTATCTTGAGCATTTCACACATCTCCGCTGAAGATGCCTGCCAAGAGCCCATTGCCAGTGTGGCGGGTTAATTAGAGCATGAGTCAGAGTCACAGGTTATCAGTGTGCCAGGAGCACTTTGGGCTTGCTCTAATGCCCTTGGAAGGGCTGACAAAGGAGTCTTTGGGTTAAATCTGGTGGTGCTGGGCTGGCTCGCAGCATGGCGTCCCCGGATCAAAGCCACTGCAGACCTCACTTGGTCCAAAACAGAGGAGCCAGCTGGGTGTGCTTTCCCACCTGAATGACTCTCCATCCTGGGCTGGATGAGGGCACCCATCGGCTGCAGGCGAAATGGATACCAAGGCTGAAGCGGTCATCTGCAGGGTGCAGCGGAGCAAGGATCATCCTCCTTGAGTGTGTAGGAAAGTTAAATCCTGACTCCATGGAAAGCAGAGACTTTTTAGAAGGTAGCCAAGACCAAGGAGCAGGCAGTGATCTCCTGCAGGATGTGTGACCTCTTCCAGGACCTACAGCATTGTGGTCTTGTGTCTTTGCTTTTGGGCGAGGTCTCCAAGTTGGTTCATACCAATCCCATGGCAGAGGCAGAGCCATTCCTCCCTCCCAGGACAGAGGGATGCCAAGGTCTCTTCTCCCCTTTGTCAGGGGGTGACAGTCAGGTGGGACCTCACCGGGCTCTAGTGTTGGTGCACCTCTTCTTCACCCTTCTCTAACATAAAGCATACCAAGACCCTGGTCATGCCTCCAGCTGGTGTGAGATTGGTAACAGGATGATGGGAATGGAGCTGTAAGGGAAACATCTGCATGGGAACACGCCAGAAGAGGATGAGAGTTGCAATGACAGCTTGCACTGGGGACACCGGACACGGGGGCTGCTGCTGGACTGGGGACATGGAAAAGTGTCCCTAGCCAGACGGGCTGCATTCTGACAGGGAACAGGGATGGGCATCAGAGGAGTCCCAGCACATCCCATGGATGTTCCCAGCCTGCTCCCAGCCAGGGAACAACACAGTCCCCATGGACAAGGGGGAATGCTGATGGCCATCCTTACCGGTATGTGACAGCCTGCAGGGCTCGGCAGTGGCAGCTGGCCAGCCAGAGTGAGCGGTCCGTCAGCACGTTGGGGCAGTGTGAGATGCGGAGGATGAGCAGATTGCTGCCCGTTGCCTGCAGCAGGGACTCCAGCCCGGCTTCCAGACAGCCCCTGCCAGGGATGGAGGCAGGGTCAGGCACGGGCACATGCGCTCACGCTCCCCATGGCCACCCCAGGGAGGGTGATGTGTCCGATGGGGATCTGCAGTTCCAGGACACCCAAAACCCACAGCAGGAGCCAGGGTGTGATGAACGTCCGCCAGCGGAAATGGGATGTTGATGCTCATGGAGCATTGTCAGCCCTGCGGACCGGCAGCTCTGGCTGCAGGAGGAGGATGCCTGGGATGCAGGGACTCACCGCGTGCTCTTCATGTAGTCCTCCTTGCTCTCCTTCTTCCCCCGCTGGCGTGGCTTGAGGTTTTGGAGGGTGAGGGAGTGCATCTGGGTGCACCACTGCGACAGCATGGCCAGGAACTGGGGGGGACAGGGATGGCCATCACCGAGGGGGCACCCTCAGCATGCCCCACGCCACCCATCCTTGGCTGTCTTGGGCAGACCTGTGCACACACATGCACGCACACACAGAGGCATTTCTGCCTGCACACACGCACACGCCATAAATGTGTGAAAATGCACATACAAAGTCATGCAACAGAAATGCAACAAAATCATGAGTGTGACCACAAAAGCATGTGAGAATGCATGCACAGGTAAGCTCATGCCCACAAGCACGCACGTGTGAATGTGCGATGCACCCAGCTGCTGGTGCAAGCACACAGCTGTGTGCACCCACGTTCCCACGACCATCGCAGCGTGACAATCAACACAATCGAGATGATTGCATGGCTTCATCTTTCTGGAAGAAAGGTCTTGCCAGGGGGCAATGCCATCCCCATCCCCGGTACCTTGGAGGACACCCTGGCATTCTCCAGCAGGACCCGCGTCCACACGGCCGGGTGTCGGGCCACAAACTTCCAGTCCTTGCACACCTCGGCCGCCCGCAGCAGGGTCTTGGTGTCCAGGTAGGTGAAGATGCAGAAAAGAGCCGCCCGCATCTTGAGGATCTCGGGGCTGATCACCTCGCTGGAGTGGCCCGGGCTGCCCCTCTCCAGCCGGCCCGCCTTGCCCCCAGGCCCCTCGGTCCTGGCTGTGGGACACCCACTGTCAGTTGCCACCAGCGGCTGGGGAGGGCAGCAGGGATGGGATGCTCTTCGTGGAGCCGAGGAGCCATCCCTGTCCCTGACCTTCCAGCCTCCCAGTCCTCCCACCCCACCAGAAGAGCCTGGCGCGGTCTCACCCGTCAGCCGGCAGCTGGGTCGGGATGCGGCAGATCCGGGTGCCTCCGGCTCCCAGCCCTCAGCCTCCGACTCGGTGGTGCGGGAGCCCACGTCGGAGACGTCGCCCTCCTCGCCCTCGGTGCTGTTGCGGTAGGGCCGGCGGTGCCAGTTTTGGATAGCTTGCCGGCGCAGCCCCGAGCCCCGGGCGCCGTCCCGCGCCGGGTAGGGATGCCCGTCGGCGGTGTCATCGGTGGGGCATGGCTCCGCGCTGTCGCTGTCGTAGCAGCCTGAGCTCTGCGACACGGCTTTCGCCCGGCTGGAGGCACTGGAGGACAGGGATGCCCAGGCTCAGCGCTTACTGGGGTGCGTGTCCCCTTCCTGTCAGCTCCCTGCCCGCTAAAAAACGAGCATCTCATTAAAATCCCAAACTGGCATTGCGGATAGGGGACTCACCCAGTGCTGGAGGAGGAGCGCTGGTTGGACACACCATAAGGACCATGCATGGCCGCCCCTGGCCCCGGGTGCCGGTCTCTCTGTGGAGAGAGAAGTCAACGTGACAAAACCCAAAATGTGGGTGGTACAGCTGAGGGAGACGACCCAGATAACCCACCAAGCGCCAGTCGCATTTTCGTGCGAGGCCATACCCAAACGGGATGCAGAAGAGCATGCCCAGCGTCGCCCCAGCACCTTGCTCGTGCTTGCCATGGGAATACGGACCCACTGAGAAGCAACTTCTCTTTGTGATCCCCCTCCAGGATTATCCATTTCCCCATGGGAACAAAATGGGGGTCCCTACACATCCCTTTGCAGCCATTAGAGAAGCCACACGGGTGCACGCCCGAAGCCGCTGGGGTGCCCGTGCCTGTGCCCGCGGAGGTACCGGTCGGCTGGCGGCCTTGGCCCCCGGCGTGCCGCAGCGTCCCAGGCTGCCGTTCGGGGTGGTGCCACAGCTGCTGCTGATGATCTGGAGCTGCTTCTCGGCCCGGTCCGCCCGGTCCAGCAGCTCCTCGATGAAGTGCTGGAGACGGACCTTGGCGTTGGCCTCGCGGGCGGCCGTCTCCTTCAGGAACTGGTCGATCTGCAGCACCTCCCTGCATGGATGGATCAGTGGGTGGCACCCCAGTCCTTCCCCACCTGTCGCTGTGAAGGACCTCCATCCCTGTCCTCGAGCTGGGGTGGGGGCGATGGTCAAGGATGCTCATGCGCATCCGGACCATTCCATCATCAGCCTGGTTTGGGTCTGTGCCAACCCAGACAGCTCCTAGGCATGGTTTGGGGCAGAGTGTGGACCAAGGGATGCTCCTGGCATGCAGGGCAGATGTTGCCACCTTATTTTGTGGGGGATGACATCCCCAGCACCTTCATTTGGATGTACAACCCAGCCTGAGCCTTTGCTGCCAGGACAGGGGTCAGGCCCATGAGCGCAATGGGGCAGAGGGAGGAGGATGATGATGGTGTGGCAGGATGATGGAGGAGGATGGCAGTGGTACCCTGCCTCATTTGGAGCAGACTTAAAGAAAGACCTTAAGGGCAACCTGAAGTCCTTAATCCCCGCTCAGCCCCATACACCTTCAAGCCCAATGGTTGTAGGACCCCAGCTCTCTCGTTAACAAAGTAATCAGCAGGCGTTTAGGAACTTTGCGCCTGTGGATGGGCAGGGTTCGCCCTGCTGAGACACTGAGATGGCATTCCCAAAATGTGCTGGCAGCTCAGCGACCCAAGGTGGCCCTGTCCCACGCCGCATACAAGTGCGCCCCGTCACACACGCACCCCCCGACCTCGTCCTCTTCCCAAAAACTTGGCCATGGACAGGCAGGCACACACAGCCATCATACCCCCTCACAAGCACGCGTGTCCCAAAAACTCATGCAGCCAGACCCACCTGACTGTCACACCCTTGCAAGTGCAGATGCCCCATGAACACACACGTGTAGACCCCGGCACACATACACGTGTAGCCCTCATGCACACCCCAAAGCACACCCTGCGCACGTGTGGAGCCGCCCTGACACGCACAAACACCATGAAAACACACATACAGATGTACACCCCGACACACACGCAGGCAGCATCATGAGCAGGCACATGCACACGCACCCCACCCCGCCCCGGGCACACGAACAGCCGGTGGCACACGCACACCCAGCACTGATCACACCCGCACGGTCGATGGTGCACAGGCTCTCTCTCTCACACACACACACACACACACACGCACGCACGTGCACAACCGCTCCCACACCCTTGCTCAGCACCAGCAATCCCTGTAGATGCCCAAACACAGCTCTGCACGCCTGTCCTGCGCACACCCGACCGCGCACACCCGACCGCGCACACCCAGCCACGCCGTTTTGCACCCAAGCGCAAAGGCAAAGGAGGGGGCAGCCTTTTGTGATGTAATTCCTGTTGCTGGTTATTAATTGCCATATAATTGCCAATTCATTGCCCCCCAACATGCCATTTGCTGGGTGAGGCAGGGAGCTCCCTGGTAACGCTTTGGGAAGGCTCCTGGCGAGGGGACACAAAAGATTTGGAAGGCAAATGGGGCACCGGCACAGTGGGTGTAAGGTGATGCTGATGGTTATCACCGGCACCTCTCTCATTCCCACGGACAGGGTGGAAAAACACCACCGGCAAAGCAAACGGAGCCCAGGAGCAAAAAGCCTGCCATGGGGACAACGGCTTCATGGTGTTTTGGAGATGACAGGGCTGGGAAATGTCCTGAGCAATGTTTTGTTCTTGGGGAAGGGTGAAAAAAGCTCTTTGCTGATGAAAATGATTTCAGATGAATTCCCCACATCTAGGAAAAAAACATCTCTTTTCATCAGCTCCTCACGTGCTTCCTCTGCAACCTGGCAAGTGATTTTGTCGCTCTGGCTGGTGGAGTTTGAGGACTGATGGAGACAGGCAAGGGGCAGGATGGTTTCTTTAAGGAAAGGGGGGTTCTGGAGGTAGTTTTGGGGTATAAAACCAGGTTCTCATGTGGCAACAGTGCCCAAGCTCTGCCACGGACCGAACAAGATACATTTCATCCATTGCTTATCCTCCGTTTGCCCTCTCTCACATCTCTTCAGGCCCTGCTCCAGACTTGTCCACCCCATTGGCACTCATCCTGCCACCATGTGCCCCCAAGATGTCCCTAGACAACACCCATGAGGCAGCTGATGGCAGCCCCCAAACCTCCCCATTGCCTGTCCCATACACATGCATCCAAACCAACACAGCCCCAGCATCATCCTGCTCCTCACCCCATCTCCACCACCAGCAAATCCTGTGAACTTTGTTTCTGAGCTGCAGTCATTATTTTGGAGTCAAAGTCACTAATGAATGTGCTAAGGATGGTGGAGATCCAGACAGGTCCTTGAGGAATCCCACCAGTGCTCCCAACCCAGCACAACCGTGACCGTTCCCCATTATCCTGGTCCTTAATGACTTTCTGGACCCCATGGTGGCCTCCAGCTTTGCTAAGAAACTCCTGAGGAACGCGGTCTACTTTGCTTGAGTGACATCGATTGGCAAAATGACACAATGCTTGACTGGATGGAAACTTAGGAGCAGTGCTGGGGTAGGAAGGGGATGTTCAATGGGGAACATGGGATGAAAATGAGGATGACAGTGCCGTGGTTCTAACAGCAGATGGAGGTCATACTGCTCGGGCTATACCATCCTCCTTCTGGGAGAAAACCCCTGAATTAGGCATCGCCAAGCTGGGTCCTCTCATGTTTATGACCATGGGACAGGTCGATGGGATTGCTCAGGTTGTACAGGGCTGGACGATTCAGCTGTGGAGCCAGAGGGGATGATCCAGCCCTGATTTTGGGGGACACCTTTTGGCACTAGAGGTGGGCTGCAGCAACATGTCCACCACCACGTTCCTTGGCAGGACAGCAGGATGGCCATGTGCATCGCCAGCCTGGCAATGTTCTGGGAGCACCAGTGGCTCTGGGACAAGGTTTGGCATGACGTGACCCAGCTTTGTCGTGGACATGGAGAGGCTCAGGGCTACGTGGACGCTGCCTACATGGGAGAAGATGCAAAACCTGATGAGCAATGATGCTAATGGGTATTGCCAAGAGGATTGTGCTCTAGCACTTGGTCTGAGGGTTTGGTGATGGTGTTGGGCTCTTAGGGCTTGCCATCAGGGACTGATTTCCCCCCACCCTGCAGCCAGGAGAGGGGGAAAAGGACTCACTGTTGCTTGCGGGTGAGCTCCTGCTCCTTCTGCACCAGGTCCTGCTTGAGGGAGGCCAGCATTTCCACGCTGACGTCCACCTGGCGAGACAGTTCAGATGCCCGGTCCTCCAGCTCCTGCTTCTCCCGACTGAGCCGCAGGCTCTCCTGCTTGGCCTTCTCCAGCTCCGAGCTCTTGCGGTCCAGCTCCACCTGGAGCCGGCCCACCTGCGAGGCGATCTTCTGCTCCACCTCCTCTGTCAGCTTCTCCAGACGCTTGTCCACCTCTAGCTTCTCAAAGGCGCGGATCTTCAGGCGGGCCAAGCCTTCCTCGTAGGCAGCGTCCATAGTGGCTGGTGGTGTGGGGGCCGGTGCCACAGCTTTGCCCCGTGTGAAGATCTCCGTCAGAGGGATCTCGATCTCGTGGACATAGCGGGGCGAGGGGGAGGAGGACGGGGCAGGCTCCAGCTCCTCAGCAGGGACGAGGTCACAGGAGAAACGCTGGTCCTTGCCTTGGAAGGAAGTGCTCTCAAAGTAGTCCCGCCGGGCAGCCGGCGTCAGCAGGGCCCCATCGGCGGCCAGGGGGAACACGGCAGCATCGCAGATGCTGTTGGTCTTGGAGAGGACGTAGAGGGTCTCATAGGTGTGGTTGTACTCCAGATGCGCCCGCAGCGAGGAGAGGCTGCGGAAGCGCTTATGCTCCCCGCACCGCGGACACCGGTAGGGCAGGTCCAGTGAGGCCATCCCTCAGCTACGCGCCCTGATGCAGGGGAACTGCACGGCCCTGCTCATGGCACGGGATGGATGGACTGGTGGCACGTGGGATGGGTTGGGGAGCCCCAGGCGGTGGGGCTGCAGCTCTGCTGGGGCATGGTGGGGTGGAAGCCCTGGGATGGGAGTGGAGGGTCCGATGAGTCTGGGGGGGGATGTCAGCATCGGCCAGTGCCAGGTGCTAGAAGAGATAGGGGGGGCAGTTAGTGATACAGGGACGGCAGGTCCCCAGAAGTCCCTCCTTGGCCCTTCTTTTTGGTCCCCTGTCTGCTTCCATCCTCCCCTCCCATGTTGCTCCCACTCATACACAATCCTTGGGAGGGTGGGAGGGTGCACAATGCTCAAGAAGGTGAGCAACCCTTGGGACAGTCCGCAACCCTTGGGAAGATCCACAGCCCTTAGAAAGGTGCATAACTCTTGGAAAGGTGTGCAACCCCTGGGAAGATCTGTAACTGTTGAGAATGTCCTACTCCTTGGGAGTATGGGCACAACCATTGGGAAAGTTCACAACCATTTGGGAGGAGCACAGCCGTCAGGAAGGTGGACAACTCATGGGAAATCTCTCTTCACACACCTTGAGCTTCCCACAGAGGGGTGGCCCATGTGCTTTCCTACCCAACCACCGTGCAATGAGCCCCTGCAGGCCAGGGGTCTCCAGGCCCTGGGAGCATTCCTGTGTCTGACACTGGAGCCTGGGTGCTGGGAGCCACCTCCTCCAAGCAACGGGTGACCCAGTCCTGCTAGATCAGCCCGTGCAGCCTCACAGCTGGATTAGTTACTTCTCCAGTCCCCTCACTGCAGCCATCGGGTCTCATTGATGATCCCCTATGGCGTTGTGGTGATACAGAGGACCTGGTGGCTTCCCACGCCCGGGCAAGTGAGGGTCCCTGTGGGAACCTGGTTTATCCCCCACTCACAAAACCCTCCAAGACACCGGGGGTGGGGGGGAACTTCCCTCACCCTTGTGAAATGGGATAAGCCAGCAAAAATCCAGCCTAGGAGGTCACCGTGGTCTCCTCCAGCCTGGGAGGTACAAGCACCCATTGGGATGCATTTTTGCAGTGCTTTCATTCCAAAGGACCCAGGGCACCCATGGGTGGCAGCATCCTTTGCTTGTCCCTCTGCAATATCCCACAAAGGCCTCTTCCCACCACCCTAAAACCCCTCCAAGCCTCTCCGAACCCCCACATGCCAGCCTTGGTGACCACTAAACCACCTCCAAACCCTCCATCCAGGGCAACATCCCCTGAGGTTCAGCACCCCCATCGGAGTGCACAACCGGGCCATCAGGTTTGAGAAACCATTTTTTAGGGAAAAACAATAAAGGCAAGAAATCCATGCAAAAAATAAAAATGAGATGTGCTGGGAGGATTTCTGGAGCTGCCTGGCTGCGTTTTGGGGTCGTTACAAAATGCACCCTCGCACGTTAACCCTGCCTGGGTGATCACCAGCGCCAACCTGGCCAAAACCCAGAGAACACAAAGCACCACCGGCAACTTCAGTTTCATCAGGCGCCTTTGCTGCCGATGGGACAAGAAAGCCCTTTTCCACCATGGGGATGGGGCCACAGCATCGTGCCACTGATATCTCAGGCCTGGATCCCTGCCCACGTCTCCTGGGGTACCTGATCAGCCTTGTTCCGTATTTCCCAGCCTTTCAGACGAGGCAGGATCTGGCCCAGGCGAGTCTGAATGCACACGCAGCTCGGTCCCTCTCCTGGGCAGGTCCCACCCTGACCACAAAACCTCTCCTCCCTCCCACCCCCCCCGCCATAATAACGACCAGGATTTAAGGAAATTATTAGCAGAGTCATTACTACGGTGGCCACGCTAATAAAACCCGCCTGCATCCTGAGCCGGGAAATGGTCCCGGCCACCGGGAGATTGCAGCAGCAGGCGAAACCCATCCCCGGGACTGCTTCAGCGCCGCTACCTGCGATTCATCATGGATCCTTTCTTCGCATTGTTTAACATTTTTCCTTCCCCCCACACCAAAAAAAAAAAAAAAAAATCCAAATTACCAGCAGGCAGCTCCACTGCCTGGTTGAAGAGGGAAGGGGGGGATGGAGAAGAGGGGTGGCGGATGCTGCCGGGGTGTCGGATGCTGCCGGTGCTGTGTGTCCACTGATCCCCATCCTTCCCTGGCTGGGGCTGCAATGGCAGCGGGGTGGGAAGGAGCGGGGTGGGGGCACCACGGTGGGTGAGGGTGGCCGGGGACCAGGCGGCGGGTGCTCGCTGGAGGTGGCCATGAAAAGCCGGGGTACGCTTAGCCCCCCCCAGCACCTGCAGCAAGGAGCGGCGGGTCCCTCCTCACCTCCTGGCAGCGGCTTTGTCCCCGCTGCGTCCCCCTGCTCCGCGGAGGCCCGGGGTGAGGAGCAGCCCGGGGACAAGCCGCCGCCTCCCAGCGCAGCATCCCCCTTCGCCCCATACCTGCTTCTCGCCGCCGACCTCCCGCGCTTGGCTCCTCCGGCGAGGGCAGCATCTCTCCCGCTTCCCCGCCGGCCGCCACCGTCCCCGCCGAGCGGAGCGAGCCGTGGGGCTGCGGAGGGTGGAAGTGGGGGGGACGGAGCACGCACACCCGCCCCGGTGCACAAAGGAGGCGGTTGCTGAGCGGCTCAGGGCTTTGTCGGGGAGGAGGGATGCCGGGCAGGAGGGATGCAGCCCGGGCAGGAGGCAGGAGCGGCGGGAAGCATCCGGCTCCCTGCGGCCAACACCTCTATGCCAGCCAGGCCCTGGGGAAGGAAGGAGGGTGGTGGCCGCGGGAGGAGGAGGAGGAGGAGGAGGAGGTGGAGGAAGAGGAGGAGGAAGGGAGCAGAGGCTGAAGGCCCCGGTGGGGTGGCGGGAGGGCGAGGGCTGCTGGGCACCCTGGGGATGGCAGGTCCCCGGGGCGCTGCGGGGCTCAGGGGGGGGTATGCATGGCGAAGGCAGGGGCGAGGGAAGGAGGGAGGGAGGGAGGGATGGAGGGAAGGAGGGAGGGCGAGCGCAAGCAGCCGCCTCCTCCTCCTTTGCAGCCTGAGCCCGGACTGTTTCTCTCTGCCGCTTTCCTCCTTCACAGCTCCCTCTGCCTGTCTCCCCACGAACACCGCGGGCCCTCCGCCGGGCCTTGCTGCCATGCGGCAGCCCGCCGGCCTCATCCTGCGCCTCCCCTGCCCCCCCAATCCCAGCATCCCTCCCCTCCCCCCCAGTGAAGCTCCTGGCCCTGGCAGGCTCCTGCTTGGGATCACCCTGGAGCATCCCCCCAGGGGGGACCAGCTGGCGTGGGGTGCGTGGCCAAGCATGGGCACCTGCATTCATCCTTCCCAATCCCGGGTTGGACTCGTGGTTGCAAGAACCCTGGCTTGGTCCTAAAACTGTCTTCCATACCCTGTCTTTGTCCTGTTCTGGTCCCCAAGCACCCTGGCTTGGTCCCCAGCTGGTCCCCAAGCACCCTGGCTTCGTCCCTGGCTTCGTCCTAAAACAGTCCCTGAATACCCCGTCTTAGTCCTGTCCTGGTCCCTGATCACCCTGACTTAATCCCTGCCTTGGTCCTCATTGAGTTCCCAAGCACCCTGGCTTGGTCCCCAGTTTGCTCCTGATGCAGTCTCTGGGTGCCCTGGCTTGGTCGCTGGCTTGGTCCTGATCTCGTCCCCAATCACTCTGGCATGGTCCATGGCTTGGCCCTGATCCAGTCCCCGAATACCTCAGCGTGGTCCCCAGCGCTGAAGGCATCCGGCACTGACATGTTTTCTAGTCTCTGATGCGGACACGGGGGAAGATGGCAGTACTGGGACCAGGATGCTGCCAGCCTGGGGTTGAATGGTTGTCCCCATCCCTGAGTAGCCCCAGGTTTCAGGGTGCAACCACTCCTCCTCTCCTAAAAACACAAGCACACATGCTCGGTCCCATCCCACCCCAGAAGCAGCTGCACCCAGCTGCTGTCATGGATGCCCCCCTCCTTCCCGCCCTCCCTCGGCTTCGCTGGCCTGGGGCGCAGAGGGTGAAGGCTCCAGCCTGGGTGCCTTCGCAGAGCTTTCAGACTCAGCATCAATAATAGATGCACTTTCGGAGGAGTATTAATAAAGGCCTCATGCATCATGCATCGCCAGTGGCACGGGGGAAAGCAGGGCTGTTTACGGCCCGGCAAGAGCTGACATCCCCTGGAGAGGTGCCCAAAAGATGGCCTCTTCCCAAGGGAAACCTGGGTGCTGATGTCCTTATTAATGATATCTGGGGTGTCCTCCCAGAAAAAGATTTTTTTCTGGTGCCTGGGGCCACCTGCATTCCATGGAGTGGTCCTTGCCCAGGATCAGGCTCCCACGCACATGGGGTGGTTCAGCTGCTGGTGCCAGCAGTGCTGGGGGCTGGTGGGTGCTCACCTGAGGGGCACGAGTACCCTTGGATGCCATCAGAGGTGTGAGCTCTTAGGGACAGGTCTAAGGGGACATTTAGGATTTCCCCCTCAACAAGGTGTCCTTCTGGTCCCTTCCCCCATCCCATCCCTGCTAGCAGCCCTTGGGGACCCCGCATCCCCTGTCCAGCTTCCCACCCCAACTCCACAGGGTCCTTGCACTTCATGGACACGCCATGGCAAGTTCAGCGCCTGGTAGTGGATTTTGCCAGGATAATGGTATAACTGGGGTTTAGTCCTGGGATGCTCCAACCCACATGTCGGGAAAAGGGCTGGGGGGACACAAGGGGATGAAGCAGGGAGATCCCCGTCGCCTCCATAACATGGTTGGGGGGCAGACCCCTCTCTCCAGGGCTGGTGGAAGGGACAAAATCTCTTAGAGCGAGCAGGTTTGTAGCTGTGACCCTTCCCTGCCTCAGTTTCCCCCTCTGCAAGAAAAGGCTGATCATTCCCAAAACGCCTGAGCATCGATGATGACTGCCACAGACACGCTGCCCCATCCCTGCTGCCCAGCTCCCTCCATCCCCACAGGCACCTTCTCCTGCCCGTTAATTGAAATCAAAGACCGGCTTGCCCCATCCCCATGAGCACCTCCTGTTAGAAGGACAAGATTTTGGGCTTGCATGGTTTTAGCTGATTTTTAACCACCGGAGGAAGGAGGCTCTGCTATCGGTGGCACCTTCCAGGCTGCAACATTTTCTCCTGTGCCGTCCAGCCACTGGACATTCTCAGGAGAAGGGAAGCAGCATCTCTCTGCCATTTAAAATGCCAAAAGAGAGGGAGAAAACAGCTCCCCCGGCTTCGCATCCTGCCTGCCTGCCTCTGCCTGATGGTGCCTGGATCTTCTCCAGCCCTGGGGATGTGCCAGGTTCAAAATGGGGAGCGGGGCTGTGTTTCACTCTGTTTCTCGTGGGTGAAACCTGCCAAGGGCACGCGGGGCATCCACACCCCACAGGGGACCAGAACCCCAGGGTGGGGGGTCTGGGCTGGGCTTTGGGGTCCCTGCAGTGAATCCCACGGCTCTGGATCCAAGTAGGGCAGATCCCTCCAGGGCTCGGCTTCATCGGAATAAACCTGGAGCCACATCCCCCTTTTCAGAGGGTGACCCACCAGCGGGGAGTTGGGATCCCTTCCCCTCTCTGTCCCGGGAGAAGACCCTTCTCCTGGGATGAGCCGCCCACCCTGGGGATTTGGGGATGCTCGGGAGGAGGGTCGCCAACCCACCCGCTGCACAGATTGGTTTTTCTCTCCTGCTGATTATTTAAGCACCTTTTTACCCATATGCAGTAGCTAGAGGTCAAAAACGCAACAGAAATACCACTGGCGTCGACGGCTACGCGGGATTGAAAAGCAGAGAACAACGCCAGCAAGGTCTTAGATTAGCTCAAATCTTTAATTAGAAAAATAGACACAATTTGCTAATATTCTTTTTACAAACAGGAAAAAAAAATTAATAATAATAGTAATGACATCACCTTTCCAAAGGGACCGTTACGCACCAGTTGCTGGAGCCCGGTGGCATCTCTCTCCTTTGGGAGAAAGGACCGGTGCAGCCGCAGCCCCCGGCCGTGCTGACCAGTAAATAACCAGTCGGGAGCGTCATGTAAAGTGCTGGCGGGGGAAATCTCAGTCAGGTCGCTACAAACGCAGGATGTCCGTGGGTTTGGGTATATAAAAAAAGACATCTCGGTGGTGATTTCTTTCTGTACATGTGTTGGTTTTTTTTTTCTTTCCCTTCCTTGGAATAGGAGCTATAAAAATGACTCAGTCCCTGCAGTTTGGAGATGGCTCCGGGTGGCCGGAGCTGCCATAATCCCTCCTCTGCAGCCAGTGGTCCAGCGTCACAGCATCGCCTCTGCCTCCTGCGTGCCCCTCTCCTCCCTCCAGACGGCCCCATCTGCCATCATCTTCTCCGGGGCCACCCCAGGAGGATATTCCCACCCCGGCTCTCCCATGAGATACTCGGGGGACCTCGGGAAACGCCATCTCCCAGCACTCAGGTTGTGGCTTCACAGTGTCCCGAAGGAGAGACCCACTGAGAAGAAACCCAAACCTTTGAGCTTCTCCTCCGTCCGGGCTTTCTGCTTCAGGTGGACCTTGCTGTGGCGCTTCTTCTCGTCACTCCTGGCGAAGCGGCGGCCGCAGGTGTCGCAGGAGAAGGGCTTCTCACCGGTGTGGGTACGGATGTGGGTGGTGAGGTGGTCGCTGCGGCTGAAGTTCCTCAGGCAGATGCGGCACTGGAAGGGTTTGTGGCCCGTATGGATGCGGAGGTGCCTGTTGAGCTCATCCGAGCGGGCGAAGCTCCGGATGCAGTTCTCTACCGGGCATGCGAAAGCCTTCTCATGGGGTTTTGGGCAGAAGCATTTGGAAGAGCATTTGGTCCGGCGGGTCTTTTTCTTGGGCTCGGCCAAGGCAGGAGGGTTGGTGGGCAGCAGGGAAGGGATGGAGGAAGAGGTGGGGTGGCTCAAAAAGTCCGTGGGGGGGATGGAGGGTGAGGGGTGAGGATGGAGGAGCTCAGCAGAGCTCATCAGACCCGGCAGGACTTCAGGCTGGGCCAAGGAGGTGTCGAACTCCGGCATTAATGGAGGAGGGAGGTTGTGGATCTTGGTGTCTGCAAAGTCCCCACGGGCCGGGAAGTTTTCTGGCTCGCAGCCGAAGCCCAGATGGGTGCTGAAGCAGGCAGCATCCTCCGCCAGGCTGCCGAGCTCCGACTGGCAGCTGACGGACAAGACGTTCTCCATCTTGGAGCCCAGCGGGTGGAACAGCCCCTGGCTGCCCTCCCCAGCCGGGAAGGCTTCAGGAGAATGGTAGCTGGTGGGCAAGTAGGCCTGATGCTGGGTGACGGGCTCCCACTGGGCGCAGGAGGCTTTAAACTTGTCCAGGGGTGGGGAACCGGAGGGCAGCTTGATGTCCTGCTTGTTGTCCAGGAGCTTGGGCTGGAAGAAACACTGCGAGGTGTTTCCTAAGGTGGGTTGTGCCTGGAGGGATTGAGCACCCTCCGCCGTGGGGAAGCCACTGTAGCCCTGCTCCGGGAAGGAGGCTTGGGTGGATCCGTTCATTTCAGACTGGCAGGCAGTGTAAAGGTCCAGCTGGCTCTGAGCCACTTCGGGACAGGGGTAAAGAGCATCCAGGTGCCTTTGGTGGCCCTCGGAGGAGGCGAAGGGGGAGATGCCCAGGATCCCCGACATCAGGTTGAAGAGGGATTCCTGGTCCTGGGGATGCTCCGGTACCGCCTTGATGAAGAAGCTGCCAGTGTAGCTGAGCGAAGGGGAGGGCTGGCTGCCCAGGAGGGAGTAATCCACCGCTCCGCCGCTCATTGGGGCACCCAGCAGCTCACCTGGGGACGCAGAGGGGACGGTGGTTAGAAGGATGGAGGGATGGGGCGGGGTGGGGGGGGCGGGATACTGGGAAACAGCGGGAGGCTGATATTGCGTCACTGTGAGGTCCCCGTCCTAGCCGGGTCCTCGGAATTGCACAGGGAGCCCTGGGTTTCACACCCCTTCCCCAGCAGGACCCCCAGGACCCCCACCCTGGGCTAGCGGGGGGCTGTCGAACCCACAGCCAGGGGCTGGGAGCAGGCTGGGGGCTGAGGAGGGGAAGATGCCCGATTCCTGGCTGCAGCTATCACTCCCAGTGGGGTCCCTCATCCCTGCCCGGCTCCCCCCTGCCCTTACCTCCCAGGAAATCGGCCTCTGCCAGAAGTTGCTGCTCAGGCTGCCCCAAACCCTGCAGGTCTCCGGTTTTCATCTCGCAGCTCTCCTCGTATTTGGAATAAAGCGGGTCCGGGCAGGAGAAATCCATAACGTTGAGCATCTCCCCTGGAGGTACGGCCGGAGCGGCGGGGCCGGGCTGGGGCGAGCCGGGGGATGCTCCGAGGTACCCGGGCTGACGCGGGGGATGCTGGGGTTAGGTGTCGGGGACCGTCTGGGGGATGCTCCGGGGTGCTTGGGGCAATCCGAGGGACGCTCGGGCTGGGTGTCGGGAGCGATCCGGGGCGGGGGGGGGTGGGTGGTGTTGCTGTGCCCCGCGGGAGGGGGGTGAGGTCCCGGGGGGAGGGGGTGCAGGCAGGGGCCGGCAGCAGCGGCAGCCCGTGCGGACACCCGGCTCTCCCTCCCCGCCGCCCCCTTTATAGCTGCAGCGGGGCTGCTCCGACCTTCCGCCGCAGCCATTTCTGGAGTCCCCAGTGAGGCTGCCGTGACGTAAATGCCCATATATGGACTCAGGATGTAGGCAAGGGAGTCCCAATAAGGAAATCTCTCCCGTGACGCGCTGCCCCCTCCCTCCCCCTCCCCCCCCCCTTCCCCTCCCCCTTTTCTCTCGATGTGGTTGTTTTTTTTTTTTTTTTTTTTTAATCCCCCTCCATCTCTCTCTTTTTAACTAATAATCGCGATATTTTTAACAAATCGCTGCAGGGCCCGCAGCACCTGCTGCTCTTGCGTGCGTGTGTGTGTGCACAGCATCCCCCCCCCCCCCCGCCGCTGGCACCCCCTGCCCGCATCCCCTCTCCCCCCCCCCCCCCCGCCCCTCTTCTGCAGCATCCCCACGCACGTGCACGTGCGCACACGCGTGTGCAAGCACACACGCGTGTGCCCACAGCCTTTGCTTCCCCCCCTCGCCCCCCACCCCGGGTTCAGCTTTGTCCCCGCAGTTCCCACGGCTGAGCTTGGAGTGGTGGGGGGGTGGGGGGGATGCTGGGCACCTCTCCGGATCCGGCCCTTGGGCCGCAGCAACGCAGTGGGGCTCTGGCTCCCCTCCCAACGTGGGCTGCTGTTCTTCCAGATTTACATCTCCCCAGGCTCTTATTCGCCTTATGCTATTTTTTCCCTGTGAATGCCTTTTGTTGCTCTTGTTCCTTCTAGAAGCGTGAAAGGTGCTGGGTTTGCTATTCCCGCCCCCCCCCCCCCCCCCCCACCTCTCCTCTCCGCGCCTGATTTTGCAATACTTTCTGCTGGCATTTCGTATTTGCTTTGATTTGGAGCCGTGAAGTGGATGCCTGCTCCTCCTGCGATGGAGCAAGCGGCCAAAAAGAGAAGGCAAACGCTGCAGCCAGCTCCCTCGCCGCGTTTCAGTCATCCGAGTTCATGGCTCCCACCCAGGCCAGCATGCGATAGGCATGGATTCGAGCTGGGAGAGGGCAGATCCACGCTGCAAATCCCACTGGCTCATCGAATGGTGATGTTTTAAGAGCAGACTCAACACGAGCAGTGATTCGGAAGGATCCTGGCAGTGCTTCCACCCCCACCACGGTGCCCTGAGCATCCTCCCAACCCCCCAAGCCCCTGTGGTGGGGTGAAGCCTCCAGTGAAGCAAGGCTGGAGGCTGTTGCTTTCTCTGCTTGGTTGTCTGGAGTTTTCCAAATTTCCAGCATCGATTTGGAGCTGATCGTGGACAAGCGGCGATGCTTTGGGGAGCGGATTGCCACAAGTATCCAGCACTGGCAGTTTGAACGGGGAGGGGAAGGTTTTCTCTGGGCAGTCTGGCCCTTGGGTTCAGAGCCCACTATAAAACACATCTATAAAAATATTTACAGGTACAAACCTGCCGCTTCTGAGTGCAAGGTGGCTGATGAGAAGGTTACCTCCGCAACGGCATCCACAGGAGGAAGCTGTAGGATGCAAAGGAGTTAGAAATGAGGAGGGAACCTCTCCCTGGCCTCTCCACCTGCATGTTTTCCCTGCCTCCATGTGCTTACAGCCCTTGCTGGTGGGTTGGGTCCATTGGGGATGTGCAGCAGTGACTGCATCCATGTCCACAGGGCCAAGAGACACTCGAGCCAGGGCACAGTGGCTGAAGCGGGGCCCTGCTCCGGTGCTATTCCTGGCTCCAGCAATGACTCATTGCCTTACCTCGGGCAAATCACTTGCAAATGTGTCTAGCAGTGCTTCCCCACGTTGGGGGCAGGCTGTTCACCATGTCCTCTGCAAAATGCACGGAAATCACTGGCAAAGAGGTGCAAAGAAGCATTAAGCCCGGCTGGTGATTCAGGGAGTGTCAGGGAATGAGCTGTAAGGTTCAGGTGGGAAATAAAAGAGGGGATGGAGAGAGATCCGCAAAATTATCAGAGTGTGGAAATGGTGAGTGGGATCCAATTATTCATCATTTCTCATCTCACAGGAGCTGGGGGGAGCCCAGTGCAATGGCCAGAAAGTGAGTTTCAGGCAAACCAAAGGCAATACTTAGCCCTAATCAGTGAAACTGGAACTCAGCGCTTCAGGACATCGTGGGCACCAAGATGATAAACAGGTTCAAAATAGTCCATCTGTGGCTTACTAAATATAACCACGACCCGATGCTTAGGGGATCTGCTGGATGTCCATGGGACTTGACCATGGGATGGACCTTGAGGCCCTTGCTCTCTTCTTCACCTCTCCTTGGCTGCATTAGATGGACACATGACACCTTGGTTGCTCTTACTTTATTTGGCTGTGCCACATTTTAGCTGGGTTGACAGGCTTTAGGATGTGTAGAGCCTCCAGTCTCTGAGCTGGAGTCCAGATCTTTGCTCTTGCCTGCTGCCGTGTACACCCCTGGCACAACTGCTGCCAGGACAAGCAGCTCTCCTTTTCTCCTGGAGATGGAAAAAAACAGCCCACCTTTCATATGACACCAGCCTAACGTGCCATAGGAAGGTCACCCGCTATCGCCGCGGGGCAGAGGCAGCTCTCATAAACCTCTTTCCATCCTCAGAGGTGATCTTAAAATACTGGCAACATTTCAGTTCCCCAGACAAGAAAATAAACAATACCGTGTGGTTTATATGTGCCTCATCTGCCTGGGAGAGTGCTGCTGACATACAGGGGTGGCTGTATAGGAACTGTCTAATGTCCCCCCTTCCTCTGGATGCCTGCTTTTTTCTTTTAAGCTTGAGATAAATAGAAACCCACTTATATTAAAAAAAACAGTCTGAAGTGACCCTCTTGGATGGCAGTTTCCACGGGAGGAGCATGGCTGTGTTAGCTCCAACCGTGGAGGTGACACGACGCATGAGGTAATGGGAAAACGTGACCACGGCCAAAGCCAAGCTCCGGGATCAGGTGCTGGCATAGCGTTTCCCTTCCCAGAAGGGGCACTTGGCTGGCGAGGAGGCGGGATAGCCTTCCTGGGGTGAAATGTGTCGTCATAAAAATAAGGGGAGGAAATCCGTGCAGCAGCCAGGTCCCCCCTGCCACACGCAGGCACCCCGGGAAGCTACTGTAGCTTGGGCTCTGCCCCATTTTTGGGGTTTCCTCTCTCCTTCTCTGATCCCTGAGATGCTGCAGGAAGCTTTGCTTAAGGTCTTTAAGAGCTGAAGGAGTTTTTAAAGCCGCTGTGGCAGCCCTGTGTATGTCCGCGGGGCATCTCGCAGCAAAATTTCACCCAAGCAGAAGGGCTTCGGGCTCCTGCTCCCTCCCTGCACCCTGGTGGGAGCATCCTTGGGGCTGCAAATGATGTCCCCAAAGGAAGGAGTGGTTTTGCTCCAGTGACACTGGGACCCCAAAAGCCGTCTCTGAGCTTTCTGGCAGGGTACGGGTTGCTCAGCCCCAAGTTTGTCCAGGACTGCAGCCCTCCAAGCGTGCCGCAGTGCGCAGGCTGCCAGCCCGGGACTCCCCCAGTCACCTGCCATCTGGAACCTGCTGGCACAAGTCACCATCCCCAGGAGCCTGCCTGCCTCCACCAGCCAGGGCGAGCACTTTCTTGGCGAGCTCCTTGCTAGCTCCTGCTGATCCACCCAGATATTTCCTTTGCAGAGCTGGGGGGTCAGCTTGGTCCCAGGGGTCACCTTTCCTTGACCGTCCCACCACGATGCATGCAATCCGTTGCAATGGCACATCAGCCTTCCTCTCCCTCCAGTTTCCCAGTCTGCACTCTCACTTGGGGTTATAGCATGGAAATCAAGCCTTAATTCCTGGCTTTGTCCTGTTTCTCCCCCAGCTTTCACCTTTGGAGGCTTGGTCTGGGGTCTTCCCTACAGCCTGGGGAGATTTTGTCAGGGGGTTGGATGTTCCTGGGACTCCCAGCCTTATTTAAGGGAGAAGCTGCTGTCGAAAGCAGGCAAAATATCTTCATCCTCCTGCCTTGCCTACCCATGAGCCAGCAAGGAGATGGGGGAAGGTCTAAGGAGCACCTTCCCCACCACAGCATGCAAGCTGGGCAAGAGGAGACAGCCCTGGAGCCTCTGGCAAGGGCAGAGATGGGAATCACTGATCTGAGGTTGGAATTCATTTTTCCAAAGGGATGGGCTGAGTACTGGTTCATAGCAATACTACTTCGCCAGCCAAACTTGGGCCCATGTGCTCAAAGCCAACAGATATCTAGGGAAAAGTGGAATTTCCATGCGTCTTCTCCAAGTCCCAAGGATTCATGGCTCATATATCTTCTGTATTCGAACTGATGCCTTATGTTTAATAGTCCTCAGTGAATTTTTCCACTGTCTGATTCCTTTTTGGACCTTTAGAATCCTCTGTGCTGTGAGATGAGCTAAGTTTTACGTGAAGAAATCTCTCTTTCTGTTTCTTTGGAGCGTGCCCACTGCCTCTGCTCTTGCAGCTTCAGAAGACCCTCTGAGCAAAGGGGCGTGTGTGCAATAAATCTGCTGGCTGCTCACATGAGGCGACAAATTCCCTCTTCCTGGTGATCAAAACCTCTCTGTGGTGATGAGTGAAGATAGGAAATGCCCTGCTGGTGATGCTAACCTCTTCCAAGGGCTTCTCTCACAGGCAAGAAAGTGGGTCTGTTGACACTGGGCCACTGGTCCTCAATATTCAAGAAGATGCTTCTGCGATTCAGAAGTGTTTTTTTTTTTTCCCCAGAAAGCCAGGAAAAAGAAAACAATCTCACAGCACTTCCCATCTCTCCGTGCTCCCCAGCGTTTCCATCTCTTACGGCCAACGGCGTCCCTTGGACGTCTCCTTGTGTCCCTGGTTTGCTCTGAAGATGGGGCTGAGCAGCAGATGGAGTTTGCGTATTTCAAAGAAATCCCCCTGGGAAGTGCTGCTGCTTCCCCCCATAGCTGTTAGGGGCAGGGACAGAGGTGGGCACCCACAGGGTCACCTGCCCTATGAGCTCCCATGGCTTGCAAGCTGCCGGTACCATCCTGTGCTTGATGCAAATCCCTGAATTACCTTTCGTGACTCCCATCTTCCAGATGTAGAGCATCTCCTTTAAACCGCCCCCACCAAAAAACACATCAAAAGCCAACCACAAAGCCCGTATTCTTTATAAACCACCCCGAAACTCCCTCTGCCAGGCCTCTGAGATGGAGAAGGGAGTGGCATCCCAAAATTTTGAAGGTGGCAACGGACTTCACAGCGGGTGGATGGCACGATGTGATGGAGCAGTGATTTCTCCTGGGACGCCACTGGAGATGGCATGTTGATGGGTCACTGCCCAGCCACTGGATCTCATCTCTTTGCCCTGCATCTCTTCCTCCGATTGCTGCAACCACCTCCCCTTCCAGGAAAACTTCTAGAATACATCTCTCTGTGTTTCCATGGCAACTGGCACGCGACCAGCAGCGCCGTCTCCACCGTGTACCTATTCCTGGTGCCATGGAGAGGATGCTCGTGTGACAGAGGAGACAACCCGGAGAGGTCGAGAAGATCACCACCACCTCCCAGCTGTGCTGCTGGCCCCGGGGCGGCGGCAAAGGGATGCTCCGAGGACCTTTGCCGAAGACCATCTTTCCTCAGGCATGCCCAGGCCACCTCAGCAAATTTAAGCAGCACGTGAGGCTCTATGAAATGCCTGTTGAAAGGTTGTTTTTTTTTTTTAATTACTGGTCAGGAGGGAGGAATTGCTGGCTGGAATTTCAGAGCCTGGGCACAGCAGGAGGTCGGAGTGGATGGCTATCTCGCTCCAGGTTTTATGTTGCTGCGCATCACCATATTCTCTGGGTGCTTAGCTAGCGCGAGCAGCTCTTCTTGCCCTTAACGCATCGCTTCTCCTGTATCCTTGCTTTTTTATCACAAGCAGCTGAGCTTTGGGGTAAAATCCCTCAAATTTGGCTGCTACCTCCAGTTTAGCCGAAGGAGATTACAGCCTGGGGGCGACTGCATATGGGGACAGCAGAGCAGCTTGCCAAAGCGGAGAGGTCGCTGCAGTGCCTGCGATCCCATCGCCTCCTAAAAATAGGCTATAGTCACAAATAATCTCATCTCCTGCTCCCCCCTGCCCCTGAATAATATAGTCAAACTCAATACTAAAGGCAAAGTGCTAATGCTGTGAGCTCTCAGAGAAGCCAGCGGAGAGCAGAAGTGGTATTTCTATTCTCTCCTTCATCACGCGTCCTAATCACAATATTTTTAGCATGTGCTTCTGCATGCGTTGGTCAGGGGCAGGAAGATTAATTTGGCTCAGAGTAAGCACAGGGCTGAGGCCGAGGCTGTCAGGAACACAATCATTTGGCTGTAATAAAGTAATAAAGCAGGAGGGGACAAATTTCTCAACTTCTTTCCAAATTCACATTTTTTTCTACGAGTCTGACTGCCTTCATGTATTGACTGGGAAGCCGTGAACAGTTCCAGTTTGAATGAAATGATTCACTGGGCCCCAAATAAGTCTTTCTCCACTCATTCTCACACCAGTTTTAATCACCTCTAAAAAAATTATTTTTAAATAAAGCATTCTTTAAAACAAATTACTGGACTGTTTTATTTAGAAAAAGCCTGAAGCAAAACATTTGGACTTTTATTTTTTAGTTTCCTGGGGGCTTTGAACAGGAGCTCAAGCTCCGAAATGAGCCCTGGGCATCATTAGGCTCTATCTTCATTAGGCTGCAGGACATCTCAATCCCCACCGCAGATAAAAACCTTCTCTATGCCCCTTCTGCTCATCTCGCCGTGGTCCCGCAGCCTGGGCAGGTTTTATTAGGGCAAGCAGAGGCTCGCACTGCACCCAGCAGCCTCAGGGCTCCGGCTTCGCAAGCGATATGGCAAAGGTGTGCTGGGGATACGTCTCGAATGAGATGCAAAGAAATGTTGGCCCCTTTACCGCCAGTGTCGTCAACCCGAAACAGAGCCTGCTTGCCATCAGATAAAGGCGTTCATTAACAAACCATTAGAATAAAATCCCTTTTGAGAAGGACAGGTAAGGAAAGCTAAGCTGGCTGGAGAGGGAGGAGCGCGTTTCTGTGCCCAGGGAAAGGAAGAAAGCCTCGAGGTTGCTTCGCCTCCGCCCACACCTCCCTCCCTGGGCACCCGGCCAGTTTCGAGACCCAGTTTCCCAATGCCCACAGAGATTACTGGGAACTGGGGTCGACCCTGGGAATGGGCAGGCGGCTTCCTTGAGAGATTCAGAGTTAAAAGGGCTGGTTTTGTACCCACTGTTCCAAACTAAGTGAATTGGCCAGGGATGTTGCAGAGAGCCCGTTGCAGAGACTGGAGCTAAATCCATGCTCCCTGAGGCCCATGTTACTTTTCTAACAACCTACTGCAAATCTTGCCCATGAACCACGCTCAATTACTTACCCCTCTTGGTTGCCAAGAGAGGGGCACGCACACCTGGCCTGGTGCCTGCTCGGAGATGAATTTATCGGACAGCTTTCCATTTGTGAGTGTTATTTGCTTCCTTGACCAGCTCACTGCTCCTTTTCAGGAAAGTTTCCAAGTATGCGGAGAAACACTCTCCAGAATCATTAATCAGAGCAGCACGAAGATTTATTAACTCTCCTCTCCATGAAATAAAACCATCAGCCTCCAAAGCCAGCTTTCTATGCCACCAATTCTTCCTCCCAAGTAAATTTAAAGGCTGTCACCGTCAGCTGCTAATGAAGGCAAATCCATCTATCAAGTTCTGATTTGTTGCTTGTGGTTACAGTATCGTGATCTCGACTCATACCCAAAATACAAGAGTGAAATGATAGCAGTCCTTTTTTTTGCTATTAGTATTAATTACATTAATAAAACTTAATGATATTCATGCCAAAGGTTGGAAGTGCATGGAAATTCATGGAACTCTTCAAATTAACTGCTCTTTTCTCTCGGCATATAATTAGGAAAACTATTAAATATAGTATGGTATGGAAATTAATACAAGTTATATCTATTACATAGTTCAGCTATGAGAGAAGCAGAATTTGCCATCTCACTTGCAGGAATCTCACTGCCCAACACAGGCATAAATGGGAAAACTGTCACTCTAAAATGTATATGCAAGAATGCATTTTTTCCCCCAAAATAGCATGGGAGAATGCTGATTTTACCTACTCTTGAAAATGTCTTAAGCTGCATTGTGCAGCCAGTCGCTACAGATTGCCAGAACCTGGAAGGACATACCAAAGGAATATGAGTGCAGATGGATGCCCCCTTGTACCTTCCTCTAGGCACCCATCAGTGACCACTGTCAAGGGATGAAGTACATGACCAGATTGGTCTTCAGCTTGCCTGAGAGCGACCAACCCTACGTTCCTGCTCTTGCTCCAGGACATCATCCTATCGCTAGGGGGCAGGAGGAAGGATACCTCCTTGGGTTGTTTTGTGATGGTTCAGCATCTCCTGCTGAGGTCACACACTCGGCAGCATCTGGACTTTGGTGTATCATCCTGTTTGGCAACGTGTTTGAGTCCTATTTGTTCCTGCAAAGAGGATAAATCTCCAACCCAAGGTTTGTCCTTCAGGGAACAATGTGGACTTCTTTGGCTAAGGTGTACCAGAGTGTGCTGAGGAGAGTAAATTGTCTGCATCATGTCTGGGTTTATTTGCAATCAAACACACAGCTGGGTCAACACTTTCTGCACGAGCCCAGCGTGGGAAAGAGTCAATGCATCCCCTCTCCATCAGGCTCAGAGCAGAGCCTTGGAGAGAGGGTACAAGCCAGAGCAGCTCCTCCTAGAGGAACCTGGAAATTTACAGGTGCAGAGCACAGATGAGAACACCATGCCAGTGGCTGGCCCATGCTTTCTGGGCCATACATCACCTTTTTATGAGGATCAGCTCGAGCTAGGGACAGATCATTAAATAACATGGTGAGGAAGACACATACGGGCATTAGTCTGATCCGGAAAGTGAGGGACAAGGGTTGAAACTTTCCTATAAACATACGAATCATCATGATGCCACACATCAGCGAGAGTATTTACTCGTGTAGCCTGAGAGTCAGAAATAGAAAGCATCTCGAGATGGTTACACAGGGGTCCTCCGAGGGTGTTTATGCCTTTGATTTCAGCTCCTCTCTGAAGCTAACAGAAGGGCCTTTTCATTCCCTTGGATCTGCTGGAAGAGGGATTCGAGCAATGCTGAATGTCCCACCTTGATGCAGGAGGCTGCAGGATGAGGACACCATGGAGAGCTTCTTGCAAGGCGACTCACACACTGGACTCCGAATATTGTAGATGCCCACTGGTTGTGCTCCTGATGGATCTCCCCCGACTCCTTGGCTCAAATTTTGCCTCTCTTCCCAGCTCATTCCCCTCACCTGGAAGAAGGGGTTTGCATTTGTCAGCAGCAGGGTGGGGAGACAGACAGATGGAAAAAGACAGCAGCTGTCAGTCCTGTGCACTCATAATTTTACATCAGTAAATACTCCCGCGGTCTCTGTCAAGCAGCTGCAGGGAACAGAGTGGTTCATTTAATGGCGGCCCCAGGACACTCCTTACTCTGCAGGTTCAGACAATGAATAAGGTCTCCTCTTGTCTTAACCCTCTACTATAGCCATCAGCCAGCACCTTTCAGCTCCCTCTTGGTCCCCAAGCCTTCCCTGGCACTTGTCCTGTTCCCATCATACTCTGAAGCTGCTGATGCCAGCTGGGACTAGTTGATGGCAGCTCATTTACTTGTAAATCCACCTCAGTTAACGACTACAGCCGTTAGCATCAGTTACGCAGTTTACATCCAGCTATAAATAAGCACAGTAGTTGAGAAATTACTAGTGATCTAAAATTGGGAAGTAACAGGGTGGTTTGCAGGCAGTCACTAACAGAGTGTGCCATTCACAAAACACACAGGTTGTCTTGGAGCAGGGACATCCCACTTGCAGTCTATGGGATGTGTCCAACCATCCCAAACAACCCATCCAATGCTGTGGGCTCTGTGGCACCATTTATTCCCGCAGCCCCAGTGCACCCAGCACGGGACTAAACGTAACTCTGCTACGGGACAGCTTTACAGCCAGCTGTGCTTCCAGGACTCTTCTCTCTTTGCAGAAGACTTGACCAAGAGCTGCAAAGAATTAAATATACCCTACAAGAAAGTGTTAGTAGAGAACAAGGGCATGGCTCTTTGCTCTGTGCCCAGAGCTCTGCCGGAGGGAGCCAGTGGGAATCCTGCATTACTCCAAATGGACAGAGCAGGGCTTGGCCCACTCTGGCTCACTGACAAATACAAATAAATATAACTGGCATGAAGCATAAACTGCCTGCCAGGACAGTGCAATGTCTCCATAGAAACCCCTGACAAGAGAACCTGATGCTAATTTAACGACGGCAAGAATAGTGCTGTAGCCTGTTGATGTTGTAAACTTCCTCGTTTGAGCTCTCTTTTTTTTTTTTTTTAAAAGGAAAGTGGGATGTAATTGCTGGAGACGACGCCGGATGCAAGGCAAAGGACGGACACGGCGTCTCTGGTGCTGTGACAGCTAGTGATGACAGATGCACGCTCAGCTCGCACTGATTTCTCCTTCACTGCTCCAGTTCACAACTAAAAATAAGCAGAAGAAGGAGCTGAGTCTGCTTCAAGGAATTGTGGGGCAATAGATAAATAAAAATAAAAAGTGAAGTTCCTGAGTGGAGACATTTCTAAAGCTAGATCACCTCCTCCAGTGCTGGCCCTTAAACCTCTGCCCAGGAAAAATCACCAAATCAATGAGTTTCTGTGAAAAATAAACATTCCCTTCCCATACAACCAGGAAAAATACCCAGAGATGAGGATGCAGTCTGAACTGCAGATCCAAAGTGTTCAGGAAACACAAAAGTGTCTCCCCAGATTGCTAGATCTGCATAGAGAGAAGGATATGTATAGAGAAGTTTTGATTTCTTCTTTTTCTTTAAATTGGCTTTCTGCTTTCAGGTCTTGAGGCAGCGCTCACAGTTGTCTCTGACCGCTGTGATTGCAAGAATCTAGGTTAGACCGTACCTATACACCTAACCGAGGTTATGTTTTAACTGGGAAATCCTCTGGAAGTCCTGAGTCTGGTCTTTCCCACTCTCTGGGTCAATCCCAGCTCCATATCAAGGTGAATCCTGGGCATGCACCGACCTACCCCTCTTCTCCTCTTCATCCACTGAGCCTGGGGACACCAGAAAGGACACTGAGCTGCAGTGAGCTCTGACTACTCAGTTTAGGTGTTGGGGAGGATCAGGATCCCATGATAAAAAAAAAATCCATGGAGTTCAGCTGCAAATTTGAGCACTTTGAATTGCCACTTGGAATTAGCAGCTTTTTCTACCAGTGAGATTTGAGCCCCTACTCAAACATTTAATTGCCCAAAGTTAGCTGGGGTGCATCCCTCTCCCAGTAGCTCAGGACCCCACTCCCTCTGCAACTTTTCAGTCTCTGCTAATTAGACTAGCTTTATTTTGTGCCTTGATCATGCCTCGTCTCCCTGATGTGAAAAGACGTGGTTATACTTCATCCCTCCACCCCTCCCCTCCACCTATAGAGAGGAAAAGCATGTAGGTGCACCACAGCCACGAGGTTACCCTGACACACAGTAGTGAATTAAACATGCATGGGAACTTGGGCACCGAGGCCAGCTGGTGAATAAACTCCTTACCCTTCAAAACAGGGGGGCTTCCTGCAGGCTGCCTCCTGGGAACGGTCCCTGGCCCAGCTCCCAACCTGTGCTAAGTCACAGAGGAGCCAAAACCAGGAAGATTTATTTGATTGTTGTTTCCTGTGTTAATAAAACCAAGCAGGAGGAAAGAGCAGAGCTACAGCCCCGCACGCCCTTCGAGACTGGGCTGGGAAACGTTACTGCTTACTGTAACGTAGAGAGGATGAAGTGATTCCCAGGTGGCCCCAGAGGCTGGGGGTGGATTTGCCATCATAACAATGATGACCTGATGGAGAGGAACGTTGCGAGATTTAATTCATTAATGCTTGAGAAGTGTTTTAGAAGGGACTATGAGGTGAAAAGCATGCATGCCACCAGTCACCGGCAGAGCTGTAACTAAAAGAACTTGAGGAGTTAGACCTGGCTTCTGTAGGAACCTGCCAATGGGAATTTTGTTGTTGACTTCAAGGGTACCAACATTTCTGGTAGCTTTCTGCCCTACCTCGGACTTTACACCCACAGAGACATTTGGTGCTACGTACGGTTTTGTTTGTTTCATGACTGTTTGGTCTAAATTCCCCTCTCCCCCTCTCCCAATGAAATAAATAAAGCTGATTTCTCAGGAAATACATGTTTCCTAATTTGTCCTAGGGATAATCCAGCTGTCCGCAGGGTCTGAATATGATCACTAGTATTTACTCTTAGCTCTGAAATGCAACCAGTTTTGGTATAGAACGTGCCAATATTTTCTATTTTAACTTCCACATGGCATTTTCTTCTTTTTTCTCCCCTCTTTTTAGACTTCAGATTCAAATAGTGAAAGTAAAAGGTCTAAAAACCACAAAGCACTTGGAAGCTTAAAGGTTTCAGAGGAAGAAACATGTCTGTTGTTTCCAGGAGATTAAATGAGGCCACGTTTCATTGGCACTGCTGTGACTTTCCCGCAGTGACACGCTTTGAAGGTGTATTACATCAGAGACAGTGGTTCGGCACTTTCTCCTCATTCTCTTCAGTGATTATAACCTCTCATTGCTCCAGCTTCCTCTGCAGTCATGGAATAAAATGATTAATAATATTTGATACCTCTCTGATGTGTTAAATAAAATACAGTGCTGTTTGGCAAATGTCAGGCTCTTGCCTGAACTGAGCCTGGAATGTTTCCTTCTGACTGTCAGGTTTCACTTCCCCTTTGTCATGTTCAAGTTCATGAAAAACAGGCATTACATTTCGATTTCCATTGAATCACAGGGCCAAGCCAGTCACTGGAGCCAACCAATTGACACTAAGCGAGGAGCTGACTCATGAAATTGGCTGGTGTTGAATTACTCTTCCAGAGAAAACTGAAAGCCGAGGCTTTAACTCCCCAGCGATGTTCAAAATCCTATCGTGCTCTTTGCCAAAATGTCTGTATTCACTTTTCATTATTACCCCCAGCACTTGTTATATCAGGATAATTTGGAACAAAAATTGGGCAATATGTACATTAAGTGCTTCCAATCCTGTTATTCCACCATTCACAGAGATACTTCCTCCAGCAATGCAAACACTATCTGCCTAGAGCATGCACAGCACATGACCTTGGAGAACAGACTGTCCCAAATTGGGAACACCAGGAGCAAGGTTGCCTGTGCCGTCCTTTGCAGAACGGCAACCAGACTATGTCAAAACAGGTACAGCATGCCTTGAGGTCCTGGTCCCAAAATGATCTGCATCAAGGGTGTGGCTACAGTGAGGTGTACCTCCTTTCTACGTCATCCACTTGCGCTGTCTGCTTCTAGAGAAGGACTGAGCTGCCCATCTGGAGTCATTTGAGGTGTCCCCTGACATCTCCAGAAATGATGGACTGTCTGCTGAAGACCTGTGCCCTGTGAGGTGGAGCTTAAGCAGGGCACCCTGTCCTGACACCAAATTCCTGCCCCACTTTCTTCTGTTAACTATTCCATTTCTGCCCAGCGCATCTTCCCTCTCTCTTTCCTTCCTCCCCATCTCCCTACCCCTTTGGTCCTCCTATCTGAGAGACACGTGCCTCACCCCTCTGTGTTGCCTTGGGAAGAGGCAGACAGACTCCTGCCATTCATGTCAGCTCTTGCCCGTATCATACTTGGCACTGGCCAAGAAAGTTGTCTTGAGCTCCAATATTCCTAACGTATGTCCCATGTGCCAGGAGCAGGCAGCAGAACACATGCTGTACACATTTAGGAGCTGTGGAGGGCTGAGATAAACTCATCCAGGTTCACAGACATGTCTGCAAATTTGCCACAGATATCATTGAACGCAAGAAAAAAGCCAGATTTTTCAAAGGTGTTTACCTAAGCATGTTCAGGTGCAATTTCCTGGGATAGGTATTTCCGTGACTATTTAATAACACATTTTATAACACATTTTATAACACTCCAAAATATTTTCTAATCTGGCAAAACAACATCTTTTTCTCCTCCCCTCAAACCGCAGAACTGTTTCATCTGAACTTTACACAAAATCTCAGCTGGAGAGAGACATTTGTCCCAGAAAATTCTTGTCCAAACAATTACAGTTTGGCAAAAGTTCTGAGCAACTGAAAGCAGGCACTGGAAATGGGAAAAGCCGGGCTGCCTTAATGAACAGAGCAGCTGGAGCAAGAGGAACCAGCAATGGACTGTATATACTATCTACAGCGACAGCTTTAGCTTTGCATCCTTGAAACAAACTTAATTCTCAACATTTGGCTTCCGTACTGGCAAGACTGTCCTTGGGAAAATGTTATAACACAACTGCACTTACTGCTTCTCTGCACTGTGTGGAGTCTTGCCTCTTGCTTCCTGATGATTGCCCTGCCCCAAGGTCAAAAACATGGATACTGTGGCCTTTATGATTGAACTCCATTTCAGCAGTGAATGGATCTCAAAAGCTGATGTCTTCTCTTTCTGAGGAGGTGGGATTCCAGGGTCTTCTAGAGATCTGTCGTTAGCCACGGCAGGCTTTGTTTTGCAACAGAAAATCTTGAACTTGGGTTGCACAGATTTTCAAAGGAGCTTCTAAAATCTCAGTAGAGTGGATGACAAATATATAAGCCAAGGGCATCTTGCTTCACAGATGGAAAGATGCAAAAATCATGCTGATAAAATTACTGAAAACTGTAACACACCCACAGCACATAGGCTACCATAACTTTTTTGCATGCAAATTCCGAGTGATCCTGTAGCCAAAAATGGCAACTAGAAAAGCAACCTGAGGGGATGCAATTCCTTCATATAACTTTGCGTCCAAGAATAATGATGTGTGTCAGTTCTGTGGATATGTGCTGAACCAGCCAGAATGATTCAGAACGGTTGGCAAAACGGAAGCGTTAGTCACTGTGAAAGATCCAGAAGTTAGTGTTGGCATATCGTGGGCATGGCAAGGAGAAACCAAAACCAAATAGGGAAAAGGGTAATGTAATGGAAGAGAAGCTGCGAAGGGGATGGAGGTGGAAGGGGTAACTTCTCAAATAAAGAAGACTCTGGAAAATGAGACTAGTGCCAGTAGAGGCAGGTGATGGATGGGACAGAGTGGTTGGGCTCAGAGGAAGAGTATCTCTAACAAAGGCAAGTTGGCAAAGAGGAATGTGTCTTGCTCAACACATCAGTGCCCTTAGATGGGTTGCCCTGCATCCTCAGCCCAGCATTTCTGAATCTAAATCCATGAGCAGGCACTGCCCTCTTAGATCTGACAGTTCTGCAGGCAACTGTAGGTCATCAAACCTTCTGCACCAGCTGCTGAAGCACGCTCAAAACCAGTCTAATGTCTTCCATCTGATCTCTTCTTTCCCACTGCAGGCTGTAGTTTGGGCTGAATGCTTGTTCCAGCTTGAGATGAGCCCTGTCTGGGATATCTGCTGAGGAGGCTGGTGGCTGTCTATTCGGCCTCATACTCTGCTTGGAGAGCACGAACTGGAGCATGGTCCTTCCCAAAGGTGCAGAGGCGGTTTGACCAATGCCTAACACTAAGTGTAGACAAACATGTGCTCGCTGCAGATGGGAGAGAGCAAGAGCAACAGCATGGCCGGGAGTATCACTTGATTTCTTTGCCTGACAGGTAACTCAAGTTAACTCAGGTTCAACTTGAGTACAATACTGGGAAAGCGAGGCCTCCACATGGTGAGCTTCGCCCACAAAGTGTGATGAACCACGTAAGCCAACAAGGTAGGCAGTGAAGCCTGATGTCCTACAGAGCTGTAGCTTTTAATTGTGTCTCCTGGTGTCTTGCAAGCCTCTAATTAACAGACTCTATAAAAATCCTTCCGTGCTTGGGAGATTCACAACATTTGATTGAAGCTGCCCAATGGCTATCAGCCAGTTATTACTTTATTCCTTTAAAATTAGGAAAATGAACAGACAGAAGGATGCATGCATAGTCACCTAAGCCTTGTTTCCAAGGAAGCCAGGCTCATAGTTGTCTTGAGATAGCTCAAGGAATTAGGATGGACATCTTACACCTCTCAAGTGTTGATTCACAAACCCCCACACTAGGAGTGACCTGCCAGACAAAAGCCAACATCATGCTTTTCTCGGTAACAGGCTCTGACAATGCGTGTGTGTGTGAAATACCAGTCTGGCAACATCTGAAGAGGCATGAAAGGGGATAAAATGCACTTTTTAAATCAATCACCATTTTAGATTTTTTTCTATATTGAAAGGAGCGGGGGAGAACATGAAAAGGTTGAAGTAGCATAGACAAAGTGATTCACCATGAAAGTGAGGGTCAGTAGGTGGGGATGGGCTATACATTTACTCTTAACCTTTGTGCTGGGATTTCAGGGATAAAAATGAGGGGCTGATGACCCTCTGCAGCATAAGTAGATGTGTGACACCTCCTAGGCTGCTTTGGGGGTTTTCATTTTGTCTTTGCAACAAAAAATTACAGCTTAAAACCTGAGAAAGAACACACTGTAGATATATGGTTCAGCAAACAGAATCTGCAGAGGGCAATTACAAACTTGTTTTTTTAAATAAGTAGATGAAGTTCTATGCTGATGTAAACAGGCTCTACGTCTGTGGTCGTACATACACCTGATCTGCTCAGATGGTACAAAGAAGAGCACAGCAAATATAAGCACTGGTTTAGGGCATGTGAATTACTCCCTAGGCTCTGCTGCCTGATCTCCATTGACTACATGGGAGCTTGGACGCCTGTCGTAGAAGTGGCAACCCACGTGTAGACAAGTAAAATGGGGTCACCTTGCACAGAGACAGTTGTGTTTCTGTAGCTTGAAGCCCAAGGGGAACGATTTCTTACTTGGACTAGCCAGGACTCAAATAACAATATCAATGATAACAGCTAACAATAACAATAATAAAGGACTGATGCAGATAACACTACATATTGCGATTTCTAAGTCATCACAGAGAGTCCAGAGACTGAAAGTGAGAATTTACAGGACTTGGCTTCAAATGCACGGCAGTTGTCTAAGCACCCACCTCAGGGCCAGTTACGTTTTGTTGTCCACTCTGGAGGACTGCAGTGGGGAGGAAGGTTATCTATAACTCAGGGATGTGTATGAAGGACCTCACTCTTTTTCTGGGTTGATGACAGATTTATTACCCAGCGCTTCTTCCCAGTTGCCAGCACTGTCTTTAGACACAAAGTAGGTGGTTACCTAGAGCAGCAGAAGCTGAGCTTCGAGCAAGATGAAGACAATTCTGAACAACACAGCAGCAACCACGACAGCAGAGACTCCCTGCAGGGACTGCTGGATCTGAAGTCTGAACAAAGAAGAGCTGGCAAGAGGTGGCCCAAACCCTTCTGCCTGCTCCTCTGACCTTGCTCCACGTCTGCATCTCTGCATCCCATGGAGGGGAACTAGTTTGTTCAGAGCAAACTGAATTTTGCCTGCAGCGCTGCAAAGCCCGTAGCCAGCTCTGCCAACTTCTCTGCCTGTGGAATGAGGGAGTGATGATAGTGATATTCGATGTGAATTCCCACCTGCCTCACACGGCTGGTTTGGGCTTTAATTAATACTCACAAACTGCTTAAAAAGCCACATATAGAAGCTGTTATGTAAGCACAAGTTATTATTATTAAAAAAACATTACAAGCGAGTTATTAGACTGACAGATGGAATTATCAGTGGAATTATAATTTTATCAATCATCTTTCATTTTGTTTCATCTCGTCTTTCTTTTATCACCCTCCAGTTCTAGGCTGGCAGCCCTAACACTGTCTAAACGGACAGCCTATTGAATGTTGCATCACCGGATGGCTCTCAATGGCACAGATGAGTAAGCGAGCTCTTCCCAGACAGCAAAGAGACCATGTTGTGAAACTAACCAGAATCCATCTGTGGGTTGAAACGGGCGCAAAATGATTTAGAACCGACAATAGCTGGGACCTGAAATATCATTTCCCTCCCCAAGGCTGGCTCTCAGCTTAGGCAAAGCAAGTGGCTGCCACCCTCACGGGGAGCTGTGGGCTGCGAGAAGGAAACCTGCCAATGGGAAACATTTACTATTCCCCAGCAGTAATTGTTCTTCATTAGAACTGGCAAACTGCTGTGATGGCGGAGGCTAATTTTCTCTCTGATCTCAAGATGTTGGAAAGCTAATGGCGCTATCTCATAAGCTCTGTTTCCAGAGAGCTACTGATTGGTGCCTGCCTTCAAGGCAGGCTTATGTACAACGGGAAGCAGCACAGATGAGGCTCCAAGTCCTCATGTTCTGCTCTATCCTCTACGAGAACCTGTTGTCTCCAATGCATGGGTGACCCATCACAAAGAGGAGCTGGGGGCAGAATTTGGGAGGATGATTAGGAAGAGCTCCCAACTGCTCTCATGATGGGAACTCCAGAGGAAGCTCCTTCCAGTAGGTTAGTGGTGAAGCAAAGGTTCACGGGACTTTTCAACAGCCGCCAAAGAGATGACTATCCCCATCACACTGCAGTTTTGGTAATTACTTCTTGTCTCAGTTTTTGGTGGGTAACTCTGTATAGTAAAGATCTCCTTCTTCCACTTGGGAGCCTAGCACTTTGTTTCTGGCTGGGGCTTTTACAATGACAAGACATAAATATTTCTTTTTATTATTTGATTTTCCCAGTATCCTGTACTGGGATACAGTATCCCTGTATCCAGAATCTGAAAAGTTTCTAGGGTATATATCAAGACTAAAAAAAGGAGGCCCAAGTAGAAAACATCTACTGTTAACATAATTCTAAATTCCGTTAAAGGAAATCCTGTTTCCTTCTTGACTGTCCTGGGAATAAGCAACGGGGAAAACTGGATCCTATAAAACATATACTAGGTTGACTTCATGCTATTCTCTCCCTGCCCAACCATCCCATCTGTCAAAACTTTCATATATCTGTTATTTGCTACACGTTTTCTTTTAATTGCTACATTTAATTTATGATGCTATTACATTCTAAAATAGATAACCTGCTTGGCAGCAAATATTCCTAAAATAATCAAGTTCATTAATATGATTAAGAGCAAAATCTTTTACTGCTTCTGCTGCTCAATATTAAATTGAAGAATGAACATTTAAATAGACAGTTTCTTATGTAGGTCTCTTATTTTTACAAAGTATAAAACTCAGTTAATTTTAAAGGTTTCTATCTAAAAATAGTACTGTACTGTACTTTAATAGTAAAGTAATAAAAAAAAATATTCTATGAAGTAAGAAAGAAACAAAATGTTACGCATTGTAAGTTCCCAGACATTCATTGCATGACTAATACTGTAACGATGATTTTAGACCGGTCAGAACCCAAGAAATAAGGATGCTATATAATATCAAACTATGAGAAGAAGACGATCGTGCAGTTAACATGGGGTGACGGTTTATGATTCGTAGGATTTTAGTTACTGTGCTAAATTTATATCCTTAATTTGCTTAAATTAAAATTGCTCAGTCTGGTTACAGCCTTTTCTTAGCCAAGTCTGAAAATGAACTACAGTTGCATGTTATTAGTCTTACTTTGGAGGTCTATAATTATAACATAAGTAATTTAAGGACGATAAAACTGAGGAAGTCTTCCATTATCCCTGAAGAGGATTTCGGGAACGGAGGTCAAGTCTCATACAAATTCAAGGCCTCTCTTCTTTCTCATGAGAATTGAAGGCTAGGCACCCAGTGCTGAGGGTTCAATTAAATAAACTATTATTTTATTGAACATTTATCATTAAAGTGTCTTTCAGCCCTACTCACAGGCAAGGGCCACGCTGTACCATGCGCTGCACAGACACAGAAATTAAAAGGACAGTCTCTGTCTCGCAAAGGCTACGGCCGAAGGATAAGGCAAGATATAACAGATGGAAACAGACAGATGGAGGAAAGCAAGAAAACAATGATACAATGTCAGCCAGCATGACGGGAAGTCAGCTCAGCACCCCAGTAGTCTGTTAGGCAGCTTTTTGCAGGAATCGCAGCAAAATGCGGGGAGTGGCATGGGAAAGAGCATGAAGGTGCTTGTCCGCACGCTAGCACGGAGGTAACGAAGGCTGGCACCACTGGCAGAGAGGGCTGGCTTCCTGATGCTGCTGAAAGGTGAGGAATGCACTAAGAGTAAGTTAAAAAGGCCCTGAAAATGAAGAACAAGCCTTCGAGTTGGAGGCAATGGAAAGAAGGGAGCCAGAGGATGCAGAGGATCAGAAGCAAAATGTTAGGTTTGGCAGCTGCCCCTTGGGTAAGTACAGGTGGGGCTGGGCTGTGAAGTCCAGAGAAGGGGACATCTCAGCACTTGGGATGGGAGATGGCTGGGCGTGGGTGGCTGCATCTCAGAGCCTTCAGGTGGAGAGGGTCCGAGACATGGAGACAGCTTGAGTGAAGGGACCAAGATGAAGACCCAAGTCAAAGGTGGGGCCCACATGAAAGGTCCGAGTGAAAGTCTGCTAAGAAAAGCAGAGGAGGGCTGGTGGAAGCCATTCAGAGCTTGACTTCACATCCGTAAAATACGAGGATACCAAAGACAGGCTGGGCTTCTGCTCCAGGCTGAGGAGGGCTGATGGAGTAAAGGGCTGCACCTGTAAGTTGCTATCACAGAGGCAGTACCTGGGTTTGTGTCTATGAGATTCTCCCAGAGGACACATAGCAAGGAGACCATACAGCACACAGCATATAGAGCCCAGTGAGTCCTACACATAGAACCTGGGAGCAAGAAGAGAAATATTCTCCAAAGTCCATCCAGAAGGATCCACTGGAGATATAGGAAGATGACAGAGGATAAGGCTTCAGGAAGAGATCAGTCTAACTTGTGGAATTGACTGACAGGTCAGGGAAGGCAAGAGTGAAGTATTGGTTTTGAGATTTAACTTTAAAGAAGTCATGAGAGACTCTGGAATGAACATTTCTTAGGTATTGAAAGAGATTGGAAGAATTCAAGATAGGTTTGGTATGTCCATCCTTAGAGATGTTCAGAACTTGATTGGACAAAGTCCCGAGCAACCTGATTTAGTTGTATCTTCTAAATGACTTCCAAAAGTCCCTTCGAGCCCTAAACTATCCTATGAATCTGTGGCAGCAATTGTTCAGTGTGTTCAATATGCTTAGAGGTGGAGAGAGAAGGTAAGATGGGGCAGATATGGAGGTGACAAATGGCTTTCAGAATGGAGGTTTTTGGAGATGATAGAACCTAAAGCATGATTATACTGTGGGGAGAAATTAGGGTGTGAGGAGAGAGCAGGGGATGGGATGAAAGCAAGCACAAAGGAGACAGCGTGAGATATTTGAAGCAATTGTGGTGACAATCAAGAGGCTCCTGCATTGATGACCACGGCGGAGAATGAAAGGCAGATTGAGAGCAGGGAAGCACGGAGGTATGGAAGGGTGACGATATGTCTTGTCCATAAACTCTTGGAAATATTTGGCAGGATCCTGTCTTGGGAGAAAAGCAGAGCAAAGAGAAAGGGAACCTCAAGGACTGAACAGTGCAAGAGTCTGGCAGTGTATTAGCCAGGTAACAGAACTCAAGATTGAGTGAAGCCACTGAAAAGAATGAATATATAATGGATGAAGTCACCTTTGCTCTTCATTGTTGCGATTCATCAGACCAAAGATAGACTTTCATAGCACAGATATCTCCATTTGAGCAAGTCACCCTAGGTTCCCTTTAAAGTCAACACAGAAGAATAGAAACTTTGAGGGCATGCTTCATCTCATCCTAAAATAGAGATCTAAAACAGATCAGCTGACTCATGCCCTAAGAGAGCATGATTTTTCCCCACAGATTATAAAGGGAGCTTACACACCTGACTTCAGATTAGAAGTCTGTACTGTAGGAATATAAATTTAGATAACTGCCATGCTGCCTATCCACCCCAAACACTCTGCATTCTGAACACGGGAGCAGAGAACTGGGATCAGGGATGAGCTAAGACTGGGCAAGCTTGCAGCGGGAAAGAAAGGCAGAAGAGTCAAAGTTAGAAGAGACTGAAGAATGGCAAGATGGAGATGAGAGATGGCTGAGCACAGACGACATCACTAACACTGGTCACCTGGACATCATGGAAAAACTGACTATGGTTTTATGGTCAATGATGAAAAAGAGCAGGTTGCTTCAGAAATTGCCATCCAAGAAATCATGTCTTGACAGTATCGAGTCCTCTCGAGAGTGCAAAAGTTGACCAAGAGTTGTAACTACAAGACTGGGACTCCTGAAACAGGAGTATTTGACTGTGTGAACACCTGCATCTGGACGATGTGTCTAAGCTCCCTTTACAGTCAACTAAAATATGAGGATCAATTCTGTTGCCCAAACATAGGCATTGAGTGCTACTTGAGATGCCCAGCAGTACCGCATCTCCATTTCCTTAAGGGCACAGGTCTCCCGTAGGTCTGATGTGGGATTTACCAGCTCTGCACAGATGTCTTGGGCACTCTCCTACACCTCAGGTGGCACTAGATGTCTGTGGGTAGGTAACAAGAGTTGAGCCCAATGAAGCGCAGGAGTGATTCAACTGACCCTAGGGTAGATACCCACATTTCAGCAGTTGAGTACCTCAGGAATCACTGAAAGCTGCTATTGCAGAAAGATGAGGGACTTCCCCCCACCAGCTCCAGGCAGATGTGGAAGTACCTTGGACTGAACTAAGTCCTATTTTTAGGCAACTGGATCCCGTCCTGCATTACCACCAACTGTAGAGGAGTTTAAATACACAATCCACATGTAGAAACATCTGTGTAGAGACTTAAATTCAGGTTTAAGTCTTCTCTCAGCTGAACTTCACCCTTGGTGTGTAATTCAGATTGCCAAGGTATGAGGGCATTGGTGTGGTGGATGGACTCGGGAGTCTCCTACTGAAGAAGACAGATTGAAAACTTAAATAGACTCCTCAACAGTTCAAGCATAAAACAGATGTCTTAGCTTCCACAGGCAGAGCTTCAGAGCCCTGATGCTACTGCAGATTTTATCAGGGGGATCAGGCTGAAGAACTAGGTAGCCCTGGCACAACTGGTTCCAAAGTGCTTAAAAGCCACAGGTACAATTAGGAGAGACGAATCTATTTCTGGCAGCCCCCTGCAGCACAGAAAGCAAGGTCTGAATGGGTGATGGAGTGCAAACGATTCCACTGTCAGAGCAGAAGCATGCTGATGGGATGGCATGGACAGAAAGTGCACTGCAGGAGCTATTCTGAACCTGTGGGTAAAAGAAAGACTCGTTTCCAGCACTGCCAGTTTGTCATTTTTCTTCACCACTAAATTCACTTATTTATTTTCTTGTTTAAACTTAGCACATAACTCAAAGAACGTAACGTTTTAGCTTGACAAGTGGTTTATTCAGGCAGCTGATTTACCAATTCAAAGGCTACTCCCTACAGACTCCTACCAGAAATGTAAGCGTTCAGTCGTAAACCTCTGATTTAATTAAAGAAAGACTTAGACCCACAAACATTATCGCAGCTGGAAAATCCATAATTAGCCGTACATTTTTTTACGAAGGAACTTTCCCCTGATTTGCCTGAAACCAGGGGAAGGGCTCCATACCTCTATCATAATTTCCTACCACTTTCAGCTCAGGCATTAGAGACGCTGTGTGGGCAGATTTAATAGGTTCTTTCTCGCTTCCTGGTGAGGAGAAGGATTGCATAAGATGTGAGTCAAGACACTGGTCCTGAATCTGTGACTGCGATACTGGCAGGAGCTGCACTGTCTGCTTGTCGGCTGGGATCTCAGTAAACAGCACACTTTGCAGCAGTGGTATCAGCCTGCTTTCGGTCACTGGAGAAAAGCTGACTAAAATGTTCTCTTTTTGCTTGAAATCGGGGGCTCAGCGTCACTCACTCTTTGGGAGGAAGGTATTGGGGTTCCTCCTCTTATCCCAGCTCACCCTTTCACACTCCTAAGCTTTCTTATTCCTAAAATAAATGGTTCCTTTCTTTGGTGGTGAGTGCTCTTGATCACGCTCTTAGGGTGATTTATTCCCTTTTTGAGGTTTTTTTTCACCCAGGTCCAGAGCCTTTAGACACAGGGTTTTCCCCCCTGTGTATGGACTAAAATTTTAAACAACTCATGCACCATTGACAGAAAGAAATGTCAAGCTTTCTCCATGCTCAGGCCTCCAAAACTTGGGTCTATTTAACCTAATTTTGGGCATCTTACCAGAGTAAGACTTAGGTATTTAGTTACCCCAGGCACCTTCTGTGTGTACTGAAAGGAACCATGTCCCTTCAGAGAGTGGATCCTAGGCATGCTCAATCATTTTTTTACAGTAAGGGTGGTGGGACACTGGGCCAGGTTGGCAAAGAAGTTATGGATGCCCCACCATTGGAAGTGTTCGAGGTCATGCTGGAGGGGGCTTTGAGCAACCTGATCTCATGAAGGAAGTCCCTGTCCCTGGCAAGGGGATTGGACTAGATGATCTTTGAAGGTCCCTTCCAACCCAAACCATTCTTGTTAAGGACTGCAAGGCAACCATCATCCCAAACTTAGATACCCCAGCTAGGGGCCTGAGGTTTGGTGGAGTGATGCTGCACCCAAGTTCCTCAGATCATTTTATCTCATTAAACAGTTTTCTCGGTTTGATCCTGATTTGCTCTTTTGAGATCAGGAACAGCAGTTAAGCCCAGATTCTGTTTATCCCTCAATCTAATTTAGACAGAATCAGCTAATAAACCCTCCTACTTTCTCCAACAGTATTTCAGTAATTATGGCAGGCTGTTAGCACTACCGCAGGCAGCAAGGAGGAAAATCTTTTTCCAGCTTTCCTCAAAGTCATGTTTACCTATGCCGGTTCTCTTCCGCCCATCCCAGCTCCTATTTCTCCTATTTCTCCAGCCTAGTAAGCCACGGCATGTAGCACAGCCTCCCCATTCATACATCTATTTCCATGTTCCCCGAGCAGCGCCGACTCTTTGGTGCCGGTGCTCTAGTCATGCGCTCTAACTCGTTATTATCATCGTTATCCTAATACCTGGTTTCATGTCCTGCATTGGCAGTTTGAACTCCTTCGCTTGCACTAATACATACACATTTCAGCTCTCCTTTTAACGGAGCACTCCCACTGTCCTTTCACTAATTGAATCACCTACCTAATCAGTCTTCTCGCACACGAACACTTTCTTTCTCCTTGCTGCCCACCCTTCTGCCCACCGACATGCTTTATCTTCACTGACTTGCTTTTTCCCCTCTTTTTTTTTTAACCAAGACTAGATGGAGAGATTACCTGTGTCTCTCCCACTAAACCATGTGAATTTTTTCAATCACAAACCAGGAGAAGATAGAGTGGAGCTGGCTCCGTCAGGTGTAAACGTTCCTGAGATGCCTGATATTGAAATACACAGACACTAAAATAGCTGAGATTTTCCAGAACAGCTGAAGAATCCTGTTGACATGATCCCAATAATTACAAGTTTCCAACTACCCCAGTGCATCCAAATACGACAGCTCAAAAACTCAATTAGATCTTCAGAAAAATACTTGTAAAACAGTTTAGTATTTCATCGATGCGCCAAGAGGTTGGTTAAAAAGCTGAGGATATCACAACCATTTGTAGATCCCTTTATCCTCTCAGGCTGCCTGGGATCGTCAGTTGTGGTATGGGACAGAGACCCTTAATTAACAGGTCATAATATTCGCAGTACCGTGTGTCTGCTTTTACTAAACACTTCCACTGAGGTCACATCCAGTCCTCTGCCGCCTGGGTGCTATTGCGCCGGATAGAACTACGTCCCTACGTCAAAAGCTTTGCAATTAACACGTCATTGGCACAAGCCAGGGCCTGATTTTTAAATATTCCTTTTCCAAAGATATTTGCAGCCATGAGGGACACCTGCATTTTAGATTCTCCTCTGGAATTAACACGTTAATCAATTGCTTTGATTAATCAGTCGTTTTGGGGGAAGCGAAAGCAGGCACGGCTGGTCAGGCCCGGCTCTCTCTGAAAATCTTCCGCAGCAATGGCCTTTTTTAAAATTCCTCTCCAATTTTCATTTCAAGTGACATTTTATTGGAAAGGATTTTAGCATATTACATCTCAGACTGAGTAAGTCTCTGGATATTGTTAGAAAATTAATAAAGAATGTGAACAGCTTCCTGTATGATGTGTAAGCGATAAACATTCAGAAAACCCTTCCTCCTCCCCTCTCTGCCTGTGAATTGCTCTTCTAAAAATAAAGGGTATGACAGAATTTCTGTATTGTATGACAAGAGGAGCCCTTCAGTCATTTGCAGCAGAGAAAAGCAAATGGCAAGCTTTCTCACAGATGACATTTGGAACTGTTATTAGCGCTACAACGTACGGGCTAAATTCTGCTCTCCCTCGTACCACTGCAATTAGGGGAAAATGGCACTGAAATTAAATGGGCTCTTCCTCGTACTTCCCAGGGAAAGCAAGCAAGGAACCTCGGCTTCTTGCAGCAGTATTTACTTTTTTTTTGCTGCCTCTTCTCTTCCTCACCCAGTCACCCCAGGCACGCACCCCGATACGTGATATTTTCTTAAGTCTCACTTGTAAATTATTAGGTGATGATTTTGGGGATGTGCATAAACAAGGACCTAGGATAGGCGGAGACGAGCAAATTTAATTGCATTTGTAATAGGAGATGGGTTCGGATATAAAGCAGCATTTTCTTGTCAGCATTGTAATTATTTTAAGGAATGTTTGCCTTGACGTACTTTAGTGTTCTGATTTATCTAGTGCTGAAAAATAACACCCAATTCACTGCAGAATCAACGCAGACAAAAATGAACATACACTGCCTTTTGGGAGATGTTACATTGGATACATGGCAGATAATGGCTATGAGGAGAATAAATAACACAGGAGACAAAAATTGTTATGGAGGTGCCTTTATTTTTCAGTCTACTTCAGCTTCCCTCTGCTTAATAGAGAATGAAAACTGGTGCAGTTATTTATTGTCTCACATGCAGAGAGGTGGACAGTCTGGAGCTATATTCATATGCACAGCTGGATATATTGCTTATATCAACACCAGAAAAGCTTAATTGCTTTTGAGAAGGAGCTCAGTAACTTTATGAAAGATTAAATGATGTTTTGCCTCTGAAAAACGGATCGTGAAGCTGCAGTCAATGACCCTGGAGGCTCCTCTCACTCCTCCATGCCTCTCGAGCTGTGGGGGAAAGACTGTCAGTACTGTGCCAGATCAATGATCTGCATCTTCTGCTGCTCCACCTTCAACTGTCACCTGCTCTTGCTGCTTTAGAGGAAGGGTAAGTAAATAAAATACAGCCAGACCACTGTGTTTTTAGGGGGAAACTCCTTCCTTGCCCTTGCCAACTAGCTGAAACATAAAATATCATTACAGTCAGTACTTCTACTGAATGCCTCAGGGAGACCATTACGGCTGTGACAGGGAAAATGTGGAGCTCCTCCTTCCTTCATAGCACCCAAAGGGAAGCAAGGAACGATTGCGGGGGGCCTACCAACACCCAGGCCTTTGCAGGGGTTCACCTCAACTTTTCTGCCTGCCCAGGTGGCAGAGGATCTCCCCCAAACTTGAGGCCTGTCCTTTTGCCAACCAGACTGGGAAAATGGTCCCTGACAGACCACCACAGACAGACCGCCTCTCCTGGTGGAGAGTTTTGAGTGAGCTGAACAGACTTCCCCCCCCCCCCCGCCCCGAAAATCACATCTCATTCCCCAACACTATCTCAAAATGTCTGCCACCAGATTTTACTGTACGCTCCTCACCAAGCCCCAAAGCTCTCCATGATCAGGCATCACCTCTCTGCAAGCGGGCTGGCAGAGAAGAGCAGGGGCAACGGCTCCCTGTCACGGCAAAAGCACACAGCCACCGCGCTCATTTGGAAAAAAAAACCAAAAACCCTCTCACGGACAGAAATTTCCCCTCGGTGTCCACCTAATTACAGCTCACTCGGACCCGGCGGGCGGCTGCGAGAGCCGGGAAGGAAACGTTTGGGACTGGAAGTCGGTTTGTGTGAGACTTCCCATCCGGGCACTCGCCGCCGCGCCGCCCGCCAAAACGCCAGCGCGCGCCCCCTCAGCCGCCGCTCTGCGGCGCCCGCCCCGCCCCTCCACGCCCTCCAACGGCCGCTGGCACCGCGCGCAGGGGGCGGTGCCTCCCCTCCCGACCCCCGCGCATGCGCGGGGCTGGAGCGAGTCCCTAGCGACGGGGCGGGTTGGCAGGGCGGCGGCGCGTGCGCGGCAGGGCGGGGCGGGCTCGCGCTGGCCCGCGGCGGGCGCTGTGAGGAGAAAGGGGCGCGCGCGCGCGCTATGGAGCCCCCAGAAGAGGAGGTGGGGGAAGAGGAAGAGGAGCGGGTTCCTGTGAGTACGGGGTCTGCGGAGGTGCTCGGGCAGGCGGCCTGTGGGGGTAACGTGTCAGGGAGGCGGTGGCAGCTCTGAGCAGCCCCTCAGCCCGCCTCCGGCCTTGGGGAGGGGGGTGTGGCAGGCTGGTCCAGTTGCGTTTCGTGTTCCCCTCACGGTGTGTGTGTGGAAACTGGCCTGATCTCGCCTTCTGCCCCGCGAAGGGGCTATCACTGGCTGGCTCTTCTCCCCCAGAAGGGGGGATGCAAGTGTCCTGAGCCCTCCCTGCCCATCTTCTCCTGCCCTGGAGAAAAAGGGGCCTGTAACTGGTCTGATTGCTCCTCCCCTCCTGAGATAAGCGTGTGTGTGTAATTGTCCTGTTTCCTTTGTGCTTTAGTCTGCCTTAGAAAGGGGTGGGTACAGTTGGCTTGACCGGTGCAGTTGGCTTGGTCACTAGCCCTCCTAAGAATTCATAGCCAGTGGGGCTGGAGTGGTCTCATGGACCCATTCATGCCCTGGAAAGGGCTCATACGTGGCTCTGTGTGCTTTGCTGTGTTTATATCAATGCTGGAGGTGGGAAGAGGAGATCTCTGGAGATCATGGGTATCACATCACATCCTAATACCCCCATATTCTGGAATCAATGTCTTCCTGAACTTGCCCCTTGTGAGAACATTGGTAAGCTTCCTTCCTGTAGTATTGCACTGTTCTGGCACCCAGTCTTAGCTGTCCTGGTCTTTTCATGGTGTTTTCCAGAAGTGTAAAGAGCTTGCAGCACCTGCACAAGTTTGGACTCTTGCAAACTGTTGGGAAGCATCTTTGTGCAGGGTAATTGAACAGCTGATGTTGGACACTTGGGTCTGGAGATGTTTATGGATGTCACGTTCACAGTTGTCTATTAGGAAAGGTATAAGAGGGCAATCCAAAATGAAAAGTTATAAGATGGTGATCACTCCAGAGCTCTGAAGGAACTCAGAGGCACAACAGCCAAATGGCAACCAGTGGTGGATGCCATATAAATTTTTGTAAACATTCCCTGGGAAGAATAATGGTTTGGTATATGTTTCAGTCTTATCAGGAAAAACAACAGAAACTAAAAAAAAGAATGGAAACAGCCATGTGAATAAATATGACATGTTAAAGGCAAGTCTAGCCTTAAGAACATGTGAAGATAAGAACTTACTGTAGTCTTCATTTTCCAAAAGCCTTCAGCAGAGGAACCTTAACCGTGTATTTTCAGGAAGGCTAATTTGACACAGAATAGAAGGGAAGGTTCTTGCATTACTGTGTATTCTTGTATATATTTCAGTAGAAATGAAGTTCATTTGAATGCTGATTTACAGGCAAATTTCACAGGTTAACTTTATGATTCTAAGTTGTATGTGATATTATAGACCAGTGAAGTTGCCTCCTACTTTTTGTTATACCTTCATGGTGTTCATCACAGGTCAGTTTATTTTGATCCTTCTTGTGTGTCAAATTTTGTTGTTTTATGGCGGCCATTGCTTCCTTCTCTGCATTTGTTTTGCACTGTGGTTTAATTGCTGCTCTGACAACCGGAGCTCAGCTCTGGGAGTACCAGATGGAGCTGAGCCAAGCTTGTTGCTAGTGTACTGCTGCTCTTCTGGATCAAGGGGATGCAGGTGCAGATAGACAGTAGGCCAGGCAAATCTTCTGTCTCTTGTAGTGTGGCTGCTCTTACACCTTTATTGTATGTTTCTGTTGCAAGAGATTATTTTAGCTATGACCTCAGTTGACAGAGAATAACTCTGAAAACCTATATTTGTAACTTGTAAACACGCAAGGCTGTGGTTTCATGAGTTCCATATAAATCAGAAAGCCCCACCTCACCTGTCAAAAGAAGTGACCTGTCCTGCTGTGCCCTGATTACTTCTTGTTGCCTGTGTTGTTTTGTCACATACTCCAACAGACAACAAACCAGCGCAGCTAGGCAGTGGACTGTTAACTGCAGTTAAAAATGGCTTAAGAAACATCTACTCAACTTTTATCTCAAGTTTTTTTTACTGAAGAGAGACTAGGACTGTATCTTCCATGCGAAGTGCCAGCTTATGATAATTTAAAGGCATTATGGAACTTTTGGCCTTAGTCTGTAAGAGTGAGAAGAAATTATGTAAGCAACATAGTGATACATTTTACTGTTTATGTTATTTTTTGTTTCATCAGTGAAAACACTTTGTCTGTTTCCTCTTTTAGTTTACTTTTGATTATGAGGATGACTTAGCACTGTCCTGCAAAGTTTTTGATTCTACATTTAGCTAAGCATAGCTATTACGAACAGGATCCAGTAGGATCGAGTCTTTGGTTCTCATTCTTAAATGCTGCAAATTGATAGCTACATTCCCAAAATTCCATCATTAATAAATTTTTTTTCTTTCTCCCCCCCCTTTTTTTAAAGCTAAGTCGAAACATCAAACTAAGGTACTTCTGACAGAGGTACCTTCTATTTCAATGGTAACAGTGTGGAAAAGATAAAGGAATGAGTGTTTTTGTAAAAGTCGAAGGACAGTACAATACAAATCATAGCTCCTGTAACTACGATCTAAAAAAAGCAAACAAAAATCTTAAAATCAGGTGATACTCATTGCTTTTTCAGTGTTTCAAAGCTAAGAATGTAAAGAAGTGGCTGACCTTCTCATTACATAAAAGCGTTCAGAAATGCTATTAAACGTTCATATTGCAGTTTTGATTTGGACAGCAAGCTGTTATGGGATTTTTTTGTCACAGGAATGAAAACAAGATGTCTAAGCTACCTTGTGTGAAACTAAATTTTGTCTTAATTTGCAATAAGTAGAGAAGTGGTTGATGCTTGGAGGAAAGTTAATAGTTTTGATTATTAGCTGTTAGATTGCTGAAGTGGCTGTAGCAGTGTTAACATATTGTGAATTTAGTATGTTCTTCCAATTAGAAATTTGGCTCTCATCTAGGCTCCCTCTCCCACAAGAGGTTGGCCCAGGTGATCTTTTGAGGTCCCTTCCAACTGAGCTAATCTATAATTCTGTGAAACCCAAAATAATTACTTCTGAATTAATAGAACAGGAATCCAGCTTCAGTTCCAAAGAAATGTGATAGACCTGTGGTTTCATTTAAATCTTTCTTCTCACTCTGTGTGCTTAGTAGAAGAGCTTGTGGGTGATAGGTAGTGCCTGGGGTAGTGGGGGCTTAAGAAAGTGACTACTTAGGTAAACTGGACATACCCAAGTCCATAGGGCTGGACAGGGTGTATCTGCGGATGGTGCTGGAGCTGGCTGGTGTCGCAAACGGCCTCCCTATATCAAGGCTGAGATATTTTTGATAACTAGAAAAAGATTAATGTTATGCCCCTTTTTTTTCAAGAAGGGCAGGAAAGAGGACCTGAAGAACTACTAACTAGTTAGCCTAGTCATCTGTTCAAAATCTAACTTGTGGTGTTCCTCAGGGGTCAGTCCTTGGGCTAATGCTGTGTAATGTCATCAGTGGTTACCTATGTGGATAGGATGAGTGCACTCACATCGAGTTTGTGGATGACAGAGGGTTGGAGGGAGTGGGTGATATGCTGGAGGACAGGGCTGCCATTCAGAGGGACCTTGGCAAGCTGTGTTAAATGGCCCAAAAGGAATCTCATGAGCTTTAGCTATGAAAAATGTGGAGTCTTTCTTGCTGAGAAAGAAAATCCCTGTACATCAGTACTGACTGGTGGCTCTTCAGAGAAGAGCCTGCGGACCTGGTGGACAGCAAGTTGAATGGGACTTGACAGCTTGCTCTTTGCAGCAATGAAGGCCTGCCGTGCGTTGGGCTGCATTAATGCTCCCAGAGCATAACTGATAGCTGAAGGGAACTGAATATTACCTCTTCTTGGCCACAGCTGTATCCTGTCTCCTGTTGGTAGAATCATGGGGTTGGAAGGAACCTTCAGAGATCATCTAGTCCAACCTCCCTGCGAAAGCAGGTTCACCTACAGCAGGTTGTGCAAGATTGCATTCAGGTGGGTTTTTAATATCTCCAGAGAAGGTGACTCCATAACCTCTCTGGGCAGCCTGTTCCAGTACTCTGTCACCCTCAAAGAAGTTTTTTTTTCCCATGGTCAGATGGAACTTCCTGTATTCCAGATTGTGCCCATTGCACTTTGTCCTGTCACTGGGCACCACTGAAAAGACTCAGGCCTCATCCTCTTGACATGCACCCTTTAGATATGTATAAGCATTGATAAGATCCCCTCTCAGTCTTCTCTTCTTCAGGCTAAATGGATCCAGGTCTCAGCCTTACCTCCTAATGCTCCATTTCCCAGATCATCTTTGTAGCCTTCTGGTGGACTCTCTCCAGTAGTTCTTTGTCTTTCTTGAACTGGACACAGATGTGTCCTCATCAGGGCAGAGTAGAGGGGGGACAATGACCTCCCACAACCTGCTGGCCACACTCTTTTTAATGCAGGATATCATTTGCCTTCTTGGCCACAAGGGCACATTGCTAGCCTATGATCAACTTCTTGTCTACCAGATCTCCCAGGTCCTTTTCTGCAGAGCTGCTTTCCAGCAGGTCAGCCCCTAACCTGTACTGGTGCATGGGGTTATTCCTCCCTAGGTGTAGGACCCTATGCTTGCCTTTGTCAGGTTGCTCTCCACCCAGCCCTCTAGCCTGTCCAGGTCTCACTGAATGGCAGCACAGCCTTTGGGTGTATCAGCCTCCCAGTTTTGTGTCATCAGCAAAGTTGCTGAGGGTACACTCTGTCCCCTCATCCAGGTCATTGATGAGTATGTTGAACAGGACTGGACCCAGTACTGAGCCCTGAGGAACACTGCTAGTTACAGGCCTCCAAATGGACCCTGTGCCACTGATCACAACCCTCTGAGCTCTGCCATTCAGCCGGTTCTCAGTCCACCTCGCTGTCCACTCATCTAACCCACACTTCCTACACTTACCTATGAGGATGTTACGGGAGACAGCATTCTGGGCTGCCAGGACGAGAGGTCAACAAAGTGGCCTGCATCAGGTGGAGGCCACCAAGACACTCAGGAGACTGGAGCATGTGCTGCATGAGGAGAAGCTGCAGAGGCTGGGTTTGTTTGGCCTGAGGAGGAGGAGGTTGAAGGTGAGGATCTGGCAGTGGTGCTTCCCTGCCAGAAGGAGGGCTTAGAGAAAGAAAGAGGAAGACTCTTCTTGGAGGTGCACAGTGACAGGACAAGCAGCAGTGGTGATGTTACAGTAAGGAGAAATTCTAACTGGAGACAAGGAAATCACTTTTTTTATGAAGAGGATGGTGAAGGGCAGACCAGGACCCGCAAAGGTGGTTGAATCTCCATCGTTGGAAATAGTCACAAGTTGACAGGATGAAGCCTGCGCAACCTGATCTAGCCTTGAAGTGAGCCCTGCTTCAAGCAAAAGGTTGGACTAGGTGACCTTCAGAGGTTCTGCCAACGTAAGTTACACTGTGATTACATGAATAAAACTTCTGCTTCAGGCATTAAGGTGTATTACACTAATCAGCTTTCAGATTGCTTTACAGTGCCCATGGCTGAGGTCTGACTGTGAACAGGGAGTGTGCTGTCAGCCTTGGAAGCCTTATTTTCGTAGGAAACTGAGCAAAAAATAGGCAGACTTGTTGCAGATCAGCAATGATTAATTTTCCACTTGCCGTTTTAGGACACTCCATAAAGCTATTGATGTTATGAACTTGACAGTGGAAACTATTATTTTTGAAAGATTCAAAACGATGCATTAGCAATCTTTGCAATGTCAGTGTATATTGTGTAAATATACAGGTTGCCTTTCTGTAATGCTTTTAGTGCATCCCCAACAGTTTACTGTGTCATGAATCTTCACTTGTTGTACTTGAGATCTGCTGGGCTGGTTCTGATCTCTTGTGGCCATTTGAGAGTCCAACATGGGTTGCATGAAAGTAATAAAACTGTTCTGCATTTACACAGCGCCTGATGGTACTGGTTGGTTGTGCCTTCATGCCAGGAGGGAATGGTGTGGGTCTGAAAAGTACTGCTAGCTAGCATGCCAGTCCTTATTGAAAAAACAAGGTACAGCTTAAATACTTTGTGTTTCTCACACCTGACAGCACCAAATCATTGTTACATTTTTCTGAATAATATTTTTGAAGTCAATATTATTTACTGGTATGTTCATAGATGAACTTCTAGTGCTGAACTATTTGCAGACAATGTGAATTTTGTTACTCATTTCAGTAGCTGGATTTAACTGCTAACCATTTTCATACAACTTCTGGTACTGGGCTTCTGACCGAAAAATTGTTTTTGATGTAAAAACTTATTCTGCATTTGAATGAGACTTTTTTTTTTTTTAAAACTTTGTGTTCTGACACACAAAGTAAGGTTGGTACGGACTATAAAGCCATGATAAATGAAATTGTTGGGTTATTGTGAAATGGAGTTGCATTTTATGTAGCATTAAGGGAATTCTGAATTTGCATGTAGCCTTTGAAGTGCTTTTGCATGATGATTGCTTTGCTTTTCCTTGACTGTTCATTACAAGCTGGTAATTGTGCCATGAAAGGAACGAGTAAGTATGAGACGGTGTGACCTACATTCTTTGTGTTCTAGCAAAATTGGTTCTTTAATCATCAGGGACACAGTGGTCAATTGCATGTTTTAGCAGGTAAATATGCGTCTGTTTCGCCATGTTCCTTTGTTCCTTCCTCACAGCTGGGGAAGACCTTGCCCTGCAGCAGTGGGTTGCTGACTCCAAGTGGCGTGAGGCTTGCACTGCACTGTCGTTACAGGTGATGGGAGGGAACTCGCACCTTAGCTTTCTTTGTAAGGCTTCACAGACCGGAGATAAAGTCATGCTACAGGCTAGGAAGCTTGATTTAAGTATTATTTGTGACAACCTTTTATAGCTTTTTAAAAGTTATTACCGCATAAAATTTGAATATAAACTAGTGGACAAATAAGAACAATAACTTTTTAGTATGTAGTACAAGCTGTGCAGCTATGAAGAAACCTCCAGTGAAGGGATTTCCATCATACATCCTTTGGGTCCAGTTATTCAGCAAATGTGCCTGGGGTTTGTAGTATGGGGACGTTTCTGCATCTGTATTCAAAACTAATTGTGTATATAGACAGACAAATTCATGATTGTCTGAAATATAAAATGTTGTTTATTTAATTATTCATTAATTGTGGGTTTTATATTGTATGCTTGTTTATCCACTAGGAGTAGGCAATAAAGGCACAGAAATGCAAGAATTTAGAACAAAGTATTTGAAACCACTTGAAATAAATTGTTAAGAAAATACCCAGTGTGACTTTGTTAAGGACATTTGATTTCAAACACATTTATGATCATCTTTGAGAGGCTAAGTGATCTAGTAAAAAAAAAAAAAAAATATGCAGCAAGTTTGGAAGGCATTTCAGGTACAGCTTTTGATTATTTTTCCTGGCTCATTCCTGTTAAGTGTTTTCATTGATAAATTGCATGATTAGTAGATCGTGTAGTCATTGCATGATTAGTAGAATCTAGTGAGACCTAGAAAATAAGTAGATACGGTTATGCCGGGGAAAGTGATTAATACTTTAGAAAATGGTATCGGAATCAGGAATGTTCTTGACCAAATGGGGAAAAATAAGTCCTGAAGTTTGCAGAACGAAATCCATCAAAAGCAAGTTCAGAGTGGGATCACTTCTAGCACTATTACATGATCACCTTACTTTGGTGTAAATGCTTGCTTATGTTGGAAGAGTTGGTCCTGAACTCCACTGCCTGTTTTTGCAGGGTTGATGATTTTCCAGCAGCATGTTCAGACAGATAAGGAAACTGAAACACAGATTTGTACTGAATTAAGCTGGCCATGTACCTCTGACTTTTAGGAGAGAGAAATGAGATGAAGTGTTTGGAAGAAATGATAGTGTATTTCTGAAGTTTTGGGAAGATCAGATTGTTAGAATTACTCATCTAGGGAGTCCTTTCCCATATCTCTCTAGGTCTTTTACTTTGTTATGCTGTGTTCTATTGTATGATATTTTTATTGAGACCCACTGAAAATATCCCAGTAAAGTAAGAAGAGCTAAGCCTGGATATTCAAACTTTCAATGGTTCAAAACTGAGAAATGTTCGTATTTCTTTCTATGAAATGTAGCATCAATTAAGAATGCCGAATGAATGTTGCTGTTCCTCCCATTTAAGTTAATGGCACTATGTTGTGTGGGGGTGGTTGTAGTTGTTCAGCTTTATTTTTGTCTTTTCCTCTCATTATGTATTTAGCAGCAAAAGCTAACTTTTGATCTATTAGATTTCAGGAAGAAAAACCTTGTTAAATTTTCTTCATCCGAGTTTAATTATATGGAAACCCTCAGAGATGATTATACTCGTTTAGTAAATCCTAATTTATTTCTTGCTTGCAACTGCTTTGTTATGTACCCTGGTACACACAGTGCTAATATGTGGCAGATCTCTTCCATTGCGCTGTTTCTTTAATATTGCTTTTTGGTATAAGGATTAAAAATGAAATAATGAAACAGAATGTTCTGTTGCCTGTTTCCTTTGCTTCCTTCCAGCTGCTAACCTACAAGGTCCTAGTGACTTGGCTCCCTTTTGAAAAGGAGAGATTACTTCCCTCATGGTGTTTTGTTAATGAAGTGTCAGGCTCCTTTAAAGAGCAATTCTAAATGCACAGCACAGCCTTATGTATGCACCATGAGAAGCTACAGCTGATGAGTATGTGGGCCTTAAGTCCTTCGAGCCATGGTATTTGTTATTTGAAAACACAAATCAGGCTTGGGTGCTAGCAGGAGAATCCTACTTGTGTGGGAAGTATTTGACTTCAGGAAGTGATCATCTTTCCTTAAGGTCCTTCTGTTACTTCAGTACCTCAAGCATGCTTGGCTTTTGATTCCATTTGATTTCAGAGCATAAAATTTGGATATAAGCAGTTGTGGATTTATGCAGTTGTGTAAAGCTTGCCTTTTTTTTGTTTGTTTTCTTTGAAGGAAACTTTGAAAGAGCAAATTCCAAAGAAGTCTTAGGCTTTTGTGGGAAGATTTTATGAAATGCATTGGTATAACTAATACAATTTGTGAGAATCATGGGCATGGCTCTTGTGATGTATGAGAGTTGAACGATTTAAGTAGTGGTATTAGAATGGGTAAATGTATTGGTTTCACTGAGCATTTGCTAGGTGGGCTGCTCTGAAGCTGGGGAGGTATTGCTTCTTGATTTATAGAGCTTTTTATTTATTGACTGGCTGTTTTTTCAGGATGGTTGCCTTCCTGGCAGAATCAGTCATTGGTGGTAATTTTTTCTTTCACATGAGGTTTCTTGGGTTGAACACTACTGGTGTTTCTGAGGGGCGTGTTTCAGTGGAGAATTCCTGACTAATTGTATCGCTTTTTCGGGGGTCCTGTTTCATCTCCCTTCCATCCCACCCCACACCCCAAATCAAATCTGCTTCCACTCCCACCCCCCAGTAGCACTGCAGACAGATCAATAGCTTATGGGCATTTTGATAAGAAATGTTGACAAACAGTGAGCTGGAAATCAGAACTGATAAACCTGGATGGAATTGGAAGACTAACAATGAGTGTTTCTTGCTTTTCCGTCATTGTATTTTTGCCTGCTTGCTTAAACAAAAAAGAATCACAGAATCTTCAGAGTTGGAAGGGACCTCTAGAGATCATCTAGTCCAACTCCCCTGCTAGAGCAGGATTGCCTAAAGCACATCCCTCAGGGCTGCATCCAGGCAGGTCTTGAAAGTCTCCAGAGAAGGGGACTCCACAACCTCCCTGGGCAGCCTGTTCCAGTGCTCTGTCACCCTCACCGTAAAGAAGTTTTTCCGTGTATTTGAGCGGAACTTCCTATGTTCCAACTTGTGCCCATTGCCCCTCGTCCTGTCACTGGGAACCATTGAAAAGCGTCTGGCACCATCCTCCTTCAACCCACCCTTTAGATACTTGTATGCCATAATAAGGTCTCCCCCCAGCCTTCTCTTCTCCAGGCTAGAGAGTCCCAGCTCTTTCAGCCTTTCCTCATAAGGGAGATGCTCTAGTCCCTCAATCATCTTAGTTGCCCTTTGCTGGACTCGCTCCAGCAGTTCGCTGTCCCTCTTGAACTGGGGAGCCCAAAACTGGACGCGGTATTCCAGTTGTGGCCTCACCAGTGCAGGGTAGAGAGGGAGAATGACCTCCTCTGACCTACTGGCCACACTCTTCCCTATGCAGCCCAGGATTCCATTGGCCTTTTTGGCAACAAGGGCACATTGTTGGCTCATGGATAATTTACTGTCCACCAGGACCCCCAGATATTTCTCCTCAGAACTACTTCCCAGCAGGTCCACCACTAACCTATACTGGTGCTTAGCATTCTTCCTCCCCAGGCGCGGGACCTTGCACTTGCTTTTGTTGAACCTCATTACGTTCTTCTCTGCCCAGCTCTCCAGCCTGTCCAGGTCATGCTGGATGGCAGCACGGCCCTCTGGAGTGTCAGCCACCCCTCCCAGTTTGGTATCATCAGCAAACTTGCTGAGGATACACTGTCCCATCATCCAGGTCATTAATGAATATACTGAACAAAATTGGACCAAGTATTGACTCGTTTCTTTTTTATATGAGGGAGGTGCATGCTGCAAAATCATTTGAATTATGTTTTAACAGGAATTGACTCTCTAAATATCTTTTCTCTACAGTTCTGCCGCTTTATTCTAGTCTGCCACTTTGCAGATCACTTCCTGTGTTTATGATACTATAGCATCACTGTGACAATGACAGCAGCTATTTACATGAAATATTAATATAGGTAAAGGATATCATATTATCTATTTGTGATACTAACATTTATTTCATATCATATTTCATGTTTTCATTCATGCTTTAATCTCTTTGGCTTGTGATGCTGTAGGTGTTGTTCTTTTTGACTTTCTCTCATAATCTACAGGCAGACAGATGAAATTTTAGAGCATCAAATAAGAGATGTGCGTTATAGTCAGACTACTTGGGGAATGAGCTGTGCCGCTGACTTGCCATATTGTTGTACACTAAGTTCTCTGTGCCTAGTAAAAGGAGGATAAATATTTATCATGCATATTCTAAAGTAGTTCTATGAATCAGTGTGTTGAAACATTTTTGGGTCTTTGCATGGAAGGCACTGTGTAAGTAGTCTTAGCAATAGTAATACCACTTTGATTCCTTCCTCTTCTCAGTGACTGAGTATTTGAGCCTTTGGTTGCTCTGGATATAATTGTACTCCGAATCTTCTAGAATATTGCTATTTGTAGTAATTGCATCATAACTCATTAGCATTTCTCCACCAATTTCTTCTTGAGAAATCTCCATGTGATACATCTCTGGCTCTGTTTTCCCAAAATAAGACTGGTCGAACCTATTCCAAATTCTGATGTGAAATGAATGGGTTTTGAAAACTGTTAAGTGCCAAGGGAGCATTTGTGAGGAGGAAGTACTTGTGGGAAAGAAATTTCCACAAAGTGGAAGCTCATCTGTACTTTGTTCTTCTATATTTTTATTTTATACCCGTTTGCCCAAGACTTGCTCAAGTTAAATTTTCTGAGGAAGATTCTTGCTGACTTCATTTGATAGTGAATTGTGGTGCGTCTCTTTTTTTTTTTTTTTTTGTTTCATTCTGTAATAAAATATTTTGGTAAAAGATTAAGATATGAAGCTACAGGTAGGAGGAACCAGTTCAGATCATGTTTTTCGTGCCTTTTTTTTTTAGTGTTGTGACAATGAATATGTCACTCCAGGTGCATTGAAACTATGGAAAAATTCAAAGTTTGGCTGTAAGATTTAGTGAAATTATTATCTTGGTCGTATTTTCTTTAGGTTGCCAGTCAACTTTTTATTTATTTGTTCTGAAAGTAAGTTAATCAGTAGGTTTTGGGAACTGAAGAGTTCTCTTCATGAAAAGTGGTTCCTCTGGCATGCTGGTGGGTAGAGGGAAGTCTGTGATACAGCTCCTGTAGCATAGAAAAAAGATTTTAATTTAAGTGGATGACAGATATACAAGTAATTAAATGATTTTGAGAGGAATTGCTCACCATAGGCTAAAGAAGGTCATTTTAAAGGGAAGAATGAAGAATAACATGCACAATTCAGTTGTTTAGTCTTTTGTTCATTGTGTGCATCTTGTCATTACTCATCCATTTTAGTATGTTCTGGAATACCCACTTAATTAGCTATGCTCAACATATCTAAATAAAATCAGTACCCTTTTTTTTTAATTAGTTTTCTAATCACGGTATGGGTCCCTTACCTAATGCTATTAATTTCCAGTACCATACACTATTAATTTCCATTTGGATTAATAAAATTACCCTTTTCTGAAGATGTGTATTGTAAAACCAAAATTTCAATAATAGGCCTTAATTAAATTACCAAATGGCTACTGGAATGCTTTGCCTTCAGAGCTATTGTCACGTACACTTCAGTGCTGCTTCTTCTAGTGACTTGATTAGTGTGAACAATAGGAACTAGGGGAATGTGATAGGGATTGTGTATATGCATAGAGGCTACAATTATTATCTTTAGTGCGGATACAAAGCCCAAACAAACTTATTTTGTGCAGTGAATTAATTTGGAAGAGTAGTTTCTGCCTGGCTGAGTCCTAGTTTCATAGGTGTGATCTATGCATGATCCGTAATTAACATTTTCCTTTTGAGTGCTATAGGTTTTTTAAACTTAGGCAAAAATATTCTTGCCATTGCAATTAATTTACTTTACAGTGCTGGCCTGCATAGAAAGCTGTATCGTGTTTTTATTTCAGTGACGCTATTTTGTGGAAGGATTTAAGATGACATATGGCACTGAAATTCTGGAATTTTATGAGATAACTATGTAGAATTGAGGTTTTTGTAACTGTGCCTGAAAAATGCAGAGGTGTTGCCCCAATGATGTTCTTTAGTTTGCAGTTGGACATTTGAGTAAGTGGCTTATTTTAAAGGGGAAAAACTGGACATTTAAGGGGTAAAAGGAAAAGTCCTGAACTGGAACCTCATCTTACAAATGAAGTGGGCTGTATTTTCCAGGCAGGAAGAATTTAAGAGTTACATGGGCATAATTGGGGCTGAAACTAACTGGAGTCCGTGTGGTGCTTTGCCAGTGGGTCTTGGCAGTCCCCTGACCAAATGCTCTTTAAAGGCAAGAGAAGTTCAGCCTGTCTTCAGCTCTGCACGTTCTCAGGCTTCTTAAGGGTGAAAATAAGCTATTCACAGGAAGCTTGGATGCCTGGTAATTGGGAATTAGAGGGGAAGGCCCAAGCTCTCTCTCTGTAGATGACAATCAAGCCACTGGATGGTGATTATTACAGGTTAGTCAAAATTGAAGGGGTTTTCCTCAGTTTATCTTGGAAATTTGTAAATCCACTGTCTCTGTGGCAGAATTAATGGCTTCTTAGGAACATAAAAGATGGAGAAAGATTCATTTGTGATGGCTGTAATTTATTTTTTGTAGATGGATTGAAGATGTTGGTATGCTTTGTGTAAGAATCACAATCAACTGAGGTGCCATAAATAGTCAAGAGTGAACTCACCTTTCCTAAGTTCCAATATGGACTAGCAGTCCTGTAACAAATTAAAAAAAAACAAACAAAACAAAAACAACTTAAACTTTCATTCACATCCTTTCCAGCTTTTTGGTGCGTTAAGAAGAATGAAACAGAATTTAGGTTTCAGTTTAGCTAATCTAGTAGGTGGTATTCACATTTAAAGAAAGCAATCTCAAATGCTGAATTTTGTGTGTTTCTTTTACATTGAAACAGGTCTATGTTCTGGACTTTTCTCTAAGTTTGTGTCTGATCTCTTCTCTTAGAATGTAATTAATGTCTTTATGCAAGCTCTTATGGCTGGCTTTTTTAATGATAAAAGCTGTATTGTAGTTTCAGCTGGGATGAAGTTGACTTTCTCACTAGTGGCTGGTATAGTGCTACGTTTTGGATTTGGGATGAAAATAGTCAAGGCCTTTTCTGCTCCTCATATCGCCCTGCCAGCAAGCAGGCTGGGGTAGCACAAAAAGCTGGGAGGAGACACAGCCAGGACAGCTGACCCCAACTGACCAAAGGGATATCCCATACCATGTGACATCATGCTCAGTGTATAAAGCTGGGGGAAGAAGAAGGAAGGGGGGGGGTGTGCGTGTTTGGAGTTATGACGTTTGTCTTACCAGGTAACTGTTATACATGATGGAGCCCTGCTTTCCTGGAGATGGCTGAACACCTGACCATGGGAAGTAGTGAATGAATTTCTTGTTTTGCTTTGCTCGCATATGTGTGGCTTTTGTTTTACTTATTAAACTATCTTTATTTCAACCCACGAGTTTAGTTTTTTTTCACTTTTACTCTTCCTGTTCTCTCCCCATTCAAACTGTGGGAGTGAGTGAGTGGCTGCGTGGTTCAAGCTGATGACTGGCGTTAAACCGTGACAGGTTGCAAATGGTATGCTTAGTCCATAGAATCGCAGAATCATTGAGGTTGAAAAAGACCTTTAAGATCATCAAGTCCAACCGCTAAACTAGCACTACCAAGTCCTAAACCATGTACCTAAGTACCACATCTACATGTCTTAAATACCGCCAGGGACGGTCACTCACCCACTTCCTTGGGCAGCCTGCTCCAATGCTTGACAAGCCTTTTGTGAAGAACCTTTTCCTAATATCCAATCTGAAACCTCCCCTGGCACAACGTGAGGCCATTTCCTCTTGTCCTATTGCTTGCTACTTGGGAAAAGAGACCAGCACTCACTTTGCTACAGCCTCCTTTCAGGTAGTTGTAAAGAGTCACAATGTCTTCTCCCCTCAGCCTCCTTTTCTCCAGACTAAACCACCCCAGTTCCCTCAGCTGCTCCTTATAACACTTGTGCTCTAGACCCTTCACCAGCTTCGTTGCCCTTCTCTGGACCCACTCCAGCACCTCAATGTCTTTCTTGTAGTGACAGACCCAAAGCTGAACACAGTACTCGAGGTGTGGCCTCACCAGTGCCGAGTACAGGGGGATAATCGTTTCCCTAGTCCTTGTTGCCACACAATTTCTCATACAGGCCAGGATGCTATTGGCCTTCTTGGCCACTTGGGCACACTGCTGGCTCATATTTAGCCAGCTGTCGACCAACACCCCCAGGCCCTTTTTCACTGGGCAGCTTTCCAGCCACTCTTCCTCAAGCCTGTAGTGTTGTGTGGGGTTGCTGTGACCCAAGTGCAGGACCCATCGCTTTTTGAACCTCATACAATTGGCCTTGTCCTATCAATCCAGCCTGTTGAGATCACTCTGTAGAGCTTTCCTAATCTCAAGGAGATTGACACTCATGCCCAACTTGGTGTTGTCTGCAAACTTACTGTGGGTGCACTTGATCCCCTTGAACAGATTGTTGATGAAGATATTAAAGAAAATGGACCCCAGTACTGAGCCCTGGGGAACACCACTTGTGACCAGCTGCTGACTGGAGTTAACTCCATTCACCACAACTCTTTGGGCCCAGTCATCCAGCCAGTTTTTCAACCAGTGAAGAGTATGCTTGTCCAAGCCATAAGCAGCCAGTTTCTCCAGGAGAATGCAGTGGGAAACGGTGTCAAAGACTTTACTAAAGTCTAGATAGACAACATCCAAGTCTTTCCCTCGTCCACTAAGCGGCTCACCTTGTCATAGAATAAGATCAGTTTAGTCAAGCAGGACCTGCCTTTCATAAACCTCTGCCATTTGCTGTCTTGGAGACTAAAAATACCTCCAAGCGTAGCTTGGCTTTTAAAAAATATTATTATTAGTGAGTTAAACTGGAACTAGAGTCAACATGAGGAAGAGGATGAGGGCAAGGAGGGGTATTAAAGAGATGGGGGAGCTACATGTCCTTTTTCTGGTTGAGGCCTCATGTTATATTGCTGCGTTAATATTACCTGATGTTCTCCAGTGGTAGTCCCCACTTTTTTTTTTTAAGCTGGTAACTACTTTCCTGGAACATTTTTGTTTGGGCTGAATCTTGGTGTTCCAGAAATGTCTCTTTTTGCCATTATATACCATTGTGTTTGAACCTGGCTGTCTGTATTGTCTGGGGAAAGCTGTTACAGTCGTTGTGACCTCCAGCATGAGATATTATAGAAGAGAAATTCTGTTCTGACTGCAGAACAGCTTTCTCTGTTACCTTGTGGGGGAAAAAAATGTTACATCTGCTTTTCCAGGCTGAAGTCAAATTTAACTTCAGTTCATGCCCTCAAAGCCTGTCAGGTATTGCTAAATTATAATTTAGAAATCAACCTAGACTTGCTTTAAGATATTTACATAAGATGCCTTTTAAAATTTAGGTTACAACGTTGATACAAGTAAAAAACTTCTTTGTTAATATAATTACTTTTTAAAAAAACCCAACAACCACTGTTAATAAACCAGACAGGACAAATGCTAAACCTGACTTTGATCAAGGTGATGAGTCTTTTTGGTATTTTGTGATTTATTTAGAACTGCATATACGTGGATTGGAAATGAGAAATAAATTTCTGGCCCTCAGAAATGATTGGCTAATGTGCAGAAGCTCATGTTCACTGTTTCTTGCGATCTGAAGTGGCAAATGAACCTACCCCTTCTTGTTAAGTTTTGGAACTCTGGATTGAATTTAGGTCACTGCCTAAGTATGTTGAGGCATGTGCCTCACTTCGGGTGTTGGGGATGGCTTGAATATTTTATATATTTTGTTGTCCATTACTTAAATATATACACATGTTGAAATACCAAGAAATTATTTTCTATTTTAAAAACACATATCGTTTCTTTTAGCCTATTGCAACAACTCCACCACATTGTGGCCGGAAGGAGGAATCCTTAAGCCGCAGCAGTAGTGAAACCCAGGCATCCGTTACCAGTGGGATCTCCCTAGGAGAAGCAATACGTCAGAAAACTGCCATTAATTGGGTATTTGTACTGTGCTTTGTTTTGTTTGTGGTTGAAGGATAATTACAAGGATGAAAATAATATAAAGTGCTTTATCTGTATAATTTAGACCTCCACCTTCCCGCCCTGTAAAGATCTGTGTTTCTTGGACCTGCAGAAAAATAGGACTGTTGTGAACTTTGTCAAGTCATCTAGTCTAGTCTTGATTCAAGTGCTACAAACCTTTTTGACACGTTCAAAACTGAATCCCTAGTAGTTCAGGGATTTTTTTTTTTTTTTAACACCCCCCCCCTTCTGTTTTCTGGTTATAAACCTAGTATATTTTCCAGTGTAATGTTTTCTTCTTTGCAACACTATCTTTGATATATATGCAGTTTGTAATTAGCTCTAATCCTGGTCCTGCTACTGCCTTTAAATTACCAGATCTGTCTACTTCAAAATAGATGATTTACATGTTACCACGTGAACTAAAGCATGTCTCTGTGCTATCTAACTACTTTTAGACTTAGTTTTAATGATGTGTTCCATATGTGATGAAGGAAAACTGTACTCACATCGTGATACAGTCATAGTAGTTCTAGCTGATGGATATGCTTCCAAATATTTAATTACTCTGAGAATTTCATAAGATCACAGGTGTTTTGAAAAGACGGATTGTATAAAAAATTTTATTTCCAAATGGTTATAAGAATCTTGTGCAAAAATTATAGTTTATATAGCAAAATGCTAAAGTGAAAAGTAGCTTTTAATATGTTAGTAGTGTTTCAAAAGGCAGAAGAGCTTGCAGCTATTAAGTAGGGATAGTACTGTACCTCTGCCAATTCACTGGAACACTTAACGTATATGTAATTATAAGTTACATATGCTGATGATGGTTTCCCTTATAAGTGATAGATAGTCTTAATTCTCTACGCTGAAGACTGGTCTGTGCCTTTTCCATAATTAAAATGTATCTGTTTAATTATTTCCCCAGTAATCCCAATGCAAATTCGTTAATGAGGTATCTGAACTAAAGATGCTCTTCCCCATTTGAACATGAACTGAAAGTCTTTTTCTTAAAATATACCAAAGAGTTGACTGGGATTCTCAAGGCATTATCTGTGTGACCTCAGATTTCTGTAACTAGAGACTTCCTTTAAAGACAAACCAGAAGCTGTTCTGCTTGTTACTCCCCCAATTGTACGATGCAAACCATGTTTACTACACAGTGTCAGGAACTGAATTGGCCCAGCATCCTACTGAAGGATTTTTCTTTCTAAGTGAGAGATTTCATTCTGGTTTGTAAAAAGCCTTCTGTGGTGGCAGGATTTGGAGATGAAGCTCAGTTTCGGACAAGTGATGGAAGAGTGGGGATCAGATAATAAGCAATAACAACTTAAGCAGTAGTGAGAACTGACTGTGAACTTCATCAGTTCATAGTGCATCATAATTCTTTTACATTAAAAACTGAGTATTCGTATAGGAAATACAATTCAGAAGCAATGATTCCATTGTTTCATAACTTAGTCTTTATTTCCTTGGGAAATATGCCTTATAAAACTTTCTTGAGTTTGAGCACTTTTTTTGCCCACCTGTTCTTAGGGTATCGAGTCATGGTATCAGCTTCCAGCAGAAGTGGATGCCAGCCATTTAACTGCTGCCTCGGAGACAAAGCTTGGCCTGACTTGTGGTAGAAATGACCTGACAGAGTTCCCTACTCTGGAGGAAGGAGTGTTGCCTTCAGCAGAAGCATCTAGAAAGCAGTCTCCTGGAGATACAGCACACGGCTTACTGCTGGGTATGTTCAAAGTTGCCTTTTGTTCAACTGCTAAACAATTAGGATTTTACTTTTAAATTAATTCCTAACCTGGGTTTGACTTCTTTTAGTGAAAACTGGTGTTTAAAAATGCATTCTGTGTAATTTTATTGTCAACGCCCATCTTCAAAATGAGATAGAAGGCTTGTGTACCTTTCTTGGGTCCTTTAACAGGTGAATTGATTATCTTTGGTCTCAGGTAAAACTGTAGTCTTGTTTTCCTTTAGAATTAATAGTAAACCTGAGTAAAGTTAGAAATTTTTGGTGTTGCATCTAGGTGAGGTGATAGTTCTCTGTGTCCTCAAAATCTGTATTAATTCGTTAGTCAAAAATCTTTGTTAATTTCAAAACAGTGGATAGAATAGTAGATGTAATCGTATTGATAACACGAAAAACTGTGTGGCAAGAGTGTGTGCATGCTTGCACTCCTTTTTCATGAATTCAAACTACTGTGTACTGTTCCTGTGTTTCACTGCATCTTATAGGATTTCTTTATACACAAAGTAATCTCCGAATACAGTTTTAAAAGGTTTTCAATAGCCCTTTACAAAGGTATCTTATAAGTGTTACTGCTCTTTAATTAATCGGTATATGTATTCCTTTTCAGATAAGAGGAAAAACTGAGGCATTATAGCTAGAAGTACTGTACTACTGCAAGATTTAACCCATATAAAGGAATTTCCTTATGTAGGAAGTTAGCATAACAAAGACTACATGGAAGAGAAAGGTGGTAATTATTTACAGAATGTCTCAGTAAGTTGATGTTTACACACTTACACGGTTGTACTCACAAGCACCAGCTCTTGTTTTTATTTCCCAAGTAGTCTAGCTTGCCTGTAACATGGCAGCCTGGGATGGTGCTTTGCTGTACTCTGCTGTACTTAACAACTCACTGTTGAGCTAACAGGAAAAGGAGCTGTGTATATGAAATGCAGCAACCTTGTTGTTAATGTCCCATTGTCAGAGCACAGGACCTTCTGCTAACGAGTCCTCTCTACTGGCGCTTAACCACAAGTTTATGCACACATTCTTACTTCATTCATATCAATAGTAATGTATTTGTTACAAGTCCTTACATTTCTCTCTGGGTTTGGACAATGGCTATATTGTAATGTACCACATTAATGTGGATATTGATTCTTTCCAATATATTGGTCATCTTGGCCTCAGAATGCGTTTGCAATTGGTATGCTATCTTCAGTATTGATCATAGCGCTAAGATGTGAAAACCTGTGTGCAGTGTATTGGTATATTACAAGTGTTATCATTAACAACACAATTTGAAATACAAAAAAGCCTGCAGAGTGTTAAAAAACTAATTGTAATACAGCTGTGAGCATCCTTTAAGAATAGTATACCAGTGGTGAATAGTTAGGGTTTCTGCATCGCTTAATTATAACTTCTCATCCTTTAGCTGCTGCTTCTATTTATTGTGATTCACCAATAAGTTTGTTCCAGCCATACTAATCCCAGTGTAGCACACTTCCACATTATATAATTCTGATTAGCAAATGCACGATATGGATGGACACTGTATATGTTTCATCCTCGATATATACAAGAAGGTTGTTACTGTTTTTTCTATGTGGGGTTCAGTTTTATGATGTGATCCCCACCAGACCAGATACAGGGAAAGAACATGCATGCAGCTGTTTCCAGAATCATAGCCGAGAAAAGCGTTAACTGATAATTGGTATTTGCGTGCAAGTAGTTGTTGCTGCATTGAAGTACAGTGTTCTTCAGGTTGCTTTCATGTAGAACAGATGAATTTGTTACACCTCCATTTTTCATAAGGCGTTTTTAGCTCCATTAATACACCATTAGTGATGCATCAAGTTCTTAACTTTAGATATCCAAAGTGATTGATGGATTATTTTCGGTAATGCTAGTGGGGTTTGTGCATCTATTATTTGGCAGTCATCTTTATTTTTGACATAAAATATCCTGGGTTTTATTTCTCCTAATGACATGGTTGTATTTGTTCCATGCCTAGTACTTACACCAGTCTAGACAGTGTTGTTTTGGTCTTCCCTCCTCCCCCCAACTGTTCAGATTATTTACATTTTTGTGGCAAAACCCCCCTACTTATAGTGTTTAATATTCTATTAGTAGTCCTTATTGCTAGTGCTTGTGTTTGGGTGCCATTTATATTACTGCCAGTAATATTTTCCAGTTCTAACACCACTTCAGAAAAGCTAAGCATTTCTGTTGCTTCCTTTCACATCTAATCATTGCAGTTTAGTTAAAGATTGGTTTGAGAAGTTCCAAGATTTAATATTTCACCTTTATCCATCCTTGGTTACATTCACTTTCATCCATGTGGAGTCAGAGTATTCTGTTCTGGTGATATAGTTTTTTTAGTCCATTGGTAGTAGTACATCTTTGAAAAAGAAAACTTCTTTTTATAATGCAGCATTATTCTCTGCGTCTTAAGACACGAACCATGTTACTGATTCATTGTAATAATGTCTAATAATCCTCAAAATAATGGAAACAGAGACGCTCACTTTCTTCACTCATTGCTCTTAATCATAAGAAATATATCTGTCCTCAACAAGATAAACTTGTTTCTCTTGGAAATAAAGCCAACTTTTGTCAGATCCATTTTTCTTTTACCTTTATTTGCTCATATTTTCTTTTTGTTTTTTAACTTCAGGCTTCAGCTGTGACAATTAATCTGTAAGGAATATCTTTCACTTTTTGTAAGTGTGCATTTAACAAAACCAAAAACAGCAAAAGCAGAGCTAAGCAATGTATAGTTAACAATACTTATATGGCTGAAGTGGTTTGCTTTCTCTTCTGTGCTATCTATGGAAGATAAACCTAGACAAGACTGTTATTGATAGCTGTTTTAATTATCCAAGCTGGAATATTGTCCTTGCTTGCCTTACTTTAGTTGCGTTCTTTACATTTATTGCATTTCTGCTTCCTTATGCGTCCAAGTTACTATGCTAAACAACTGTTCACCAGACCCCCAGACATGACTGTTATCCATTGATTCCACTCTTAAATTAGCAGTTGTTGCATTTAGGTATAGATTTCTATTTTTTTTTTTTTTCAACTCTTAAATGCTAGTTGTGACATCAAATTTGATCATGCACTGTGCGTTAACTTTTGGCTTTCAAAGTGTTGTGGTTTAACCCCATCTGGCAACTAAGCACCACGTAGCTGCTCGCTCACTCCCCCCCATGGTGGGACTGGGGTGAGAATCAGAAGAGTAGAATTGAGAAAACTTGTGGGTTGAGATAAAGACAGTTTAATCAGTAAAGCAAAAGCTGCGCACATGCAAGCAAAACAGAACAAGGAATTCATTAACTACTTCCCGTTGGCAGGCAGGTGTTCAGCCATCTCCAGGAAAGCAGGGCTCCATCATGCATAATGGTTCCTTGGTAAGACAAATGTCATCACTCTGAACGTCCCCCCCTTCCTCCTTCTTCCCCCAGCTTTATAAACTGCTCATGACATCACATGGTATGGGATATCCCTTTGGTCAGTTGGGGTCAGCTGTCCTGGCTGTGTCTCCTCCCAGCTTTGTGGGTGCCCTCCACCTCCATGTTGGCCCGTATGAGAAGATGAAAAGTCCTGGATGCCGTAGCAACAACTAAAATATTAGTCTGTTATCAACATTATTCTCATGCTAAATCCAAACCACAGCAGTATACCATCTGCTAGTAAGAACATTAACTCTATCCCAGCCGAAACCGGGATGCAAAGTTATCTCTGTCTTGATTTCAATTGAATTGTTAATTTTTCCTGTGCAAACATTTGTGTATGTATATTGTAACTTACTGTTATGTCATTTGTTAACTGCTTCTTACCTGATGATAAAGCCTGTTTTTCTTTACTTTTATGACACTCCACCTAGACTCCTTTTATGCATATACTTTCATACACTTCCTTGGAAACGCATAACTTAACAATGCTGTTACTAAGCCCAAAGTATTTCTTTTTGTATTGATATCCCTTAGAGGATCACTCTGGAAAATCAAATATTACCCCCTCCCATTAGATTATTATATTTGTGACTCACTTTTCCAGGATGTTACTGAAATTGCTGAATAAAGATGCTTCTAAGGCTGGTTTCACAACGTCATTGTGCTAGGTTTTTCCACAAACAAAATTATTATGGGGAAATAACATGATTGCTTGTGATATTTTAAAATAAACCTGTGTTGCATCCAGTTAACTGCAAGTTCAACTTGCAATTTGCTATTCCTATAACAACTGGCGTAATCTTACTTGTTGGTTTTTGTTTGTTCTGAAGTTAAGCTTAAGGGGATGGAGTTGAAATTGCCTTGGGAATAGCCTGGTAAACATTCATGGCAGCTCCTGAGGGTTTTATGAGTTTAGCTATTATTACCATTTGCTCATTTTCATCAGTTTGTGGTTATTTTGATAATGCTTTGATCCATCCTTTGTGAAGGAGCCTGTAAGAGGAGAGAGAACATCTGTCTGGTGGATCTGTATCCAGAGGTTCTGAACCCCTCTGAGGCTCAAGGTTCCATGCCTTCCACTGTAGGTCTCGCACTGATGGCTGCAACTATTCTTTGTGTTTCGTGGTATGCTTTCTTCGGAGATCGAACTCGGTTTTGGTAACTTGGATTATCTGGTTCAAAAAATTGCTGTTTCTCTGCTTGAACCTTTTGTTTACTTGTTCAGGGGTTCTCTGCTACACGGTTCTCTGTCAGCTTTATGGTGGTGAATATACATGGATTTCTATGAGGGAAAACAAGACAGAAGATGACTTCTATCTGTAAAGGCAGAATCTGGGATTAGGTTAGTTTTTGTAGAGGTAATACATCTGCTGAAGAAACTTTTAAAATCCTGTGTATGATACAAAAGCATTAAAGGAAAGACCAGTGCTTTTTTTGGTTTCTTAGAAACTTCAGGTACTTTACTGGAAATCCCAAATGTTTGCCAATATAGACTTAATATGTTGCTTTAGTCTACACTGAACACTAAGCACTGTCCCTTGCTGCCATGAGGCTTTTTTTTTTTTTTTTTTTTTTAAGACAATGTGTTAGGAAGATGAAGTGAGATTCTATTCTGGCATAACAACACAGGCAGACAAAGCTTGGTACGGCTGAATCAATTGCTGGTTGCTGTGGATTTGGAGCTACTTCTGAGATGTTTTTGCAGAAGTTTTCTCCTTTATGAAATAAAAAGCACTCTTGACTGCCTCGTCTTTGGGCCTATGGACAGCTTTGTAATTAAAAGCCATGTGTACATCACGGTGAGTTGCTGTCTGGCTGCATTTGGTTAATACTGAATATTTTGTTTTACCATATAGGAAATTCTGGTTTAAGACAGATATTAAAAAGTGGAAGGACATGGCAGGTTAGGCATGCTTTGTTTTTGCTTACATCTTCTATATAGAATTGTTGTATTTAGTATATTTTATAGCATTTTGTCAACATTATTGTGGTTTGCAGAACTGGAATCCATTTTGTCAAGAAAAATTTCCTGATATTTGTCAAGGTTTGTGTTTTAAATGCAACTGGAATTAAAGAGAAAGCATAAGGTTTTTTAATAAGATGCAAAGCTATAAGAATTCTGTATAGTGCTGGTATTTTATTTGTTGTTCTCTAGTGAGTGTGCCAGTAGCTACAGCCTTTTTTTATATGCACTTAAATTTCCAGATATGGGAGGAAAGGTGAGAGGGAAGCGAGAAACATAAGCTGTAATACTAATCTATTCCTTCTTCTCTTCAAAAAGTGTTTTGAATTTCATTTGGGGAGAAGGGGGGGGAACTCACAATGACAGTTGTATTGCAATTGCTCCTGCTACATTGTGGAACAGATTGATAAAGCCAAGAAGGTTTTGTTTTTGTTTTGCCTTCCTTTTTTATCTTCCACAAATGGCAATTTGACTCTGGCATTCAGAATTGTCAGCAGGCTGTAAGATAAAGTAGCACACCCAGCTTTGCTTGTTCAGTGAATTCAACTGTGAGGAAGCTTTTGACCTTCAGAGTGACAGCGGGAAGAATTACTGTTTTGACACAAGATGCTCGAAGAGTGTTGTACTGACGTCACTTGCTGCTTTAAGCATCGAGCACCTGCTTCTCTGCCTGAAAACCTAGGTTATGTCTGAGTGTAATGAGCCCCTAAATCACTGTAAGCATCCAAAATATGATAGTGATGATCTTTCTGCCTCCTGCAGAAAATAAGTTACTGAAAACATTAGAGTTCATGTGCTGTAAGATTAGAAAACGTTCAAAAAGGCCAGATGAGGGGGAACATGTGACATGGCTGGAGTTACATTTTATATATATGAAAAAATTAGTTTTGTAGCCCAGTTAAATGTTATCTATTGCACTCCATAAGAATGCTTTTACAGGTCATCTCTGCAGGCTGCTGCAGGGGGAAAGCTGGAAGAGAGGGTTTCTACTGAGGATGTGGCTGCAGTGAATGTCAACTATTCTCATTCCTCCTTTTTTTTTTTTTTTCTCTTTTTCTGTTCCCTTTTTTCCTCACTCTTCTTTCGTGGCCTTGTCAGTCATCTGCTGCTTCAAGTCAGTGATCACCACCACAGTTCCTCTGACTGGAAACCTCTGGGGAAGGCAGGGTACTGTCAGCCTAAGGCAGATTTCTGCTACATGGCAGAACCAGAACGTTCTTTGGAGAACTCAGGGGAGCAAGACTGCCTGAAATGGAAGCTAGTCTAAGGATGTAGATTTGCAATATATTTAGTCAGCTAAAGACTGCTACTGAAAAGGAAGGGTCTGGCTTTTCCTCGTCCTGCATACTTATTCCTGCTGCATCCTCTCTGCTAAACCCACTGTGTGAATTGGTGCAATCAGATGAGCTCGCTGTTCAGACTGAAATGTAATGATAGGGTTGGAAAATGGAAATGGTTACATTTCAGCTGGATCAGAATTCTCTTGCCTGTGCAAAAAAAGGAGGGGGAAACACATCTCTGGGCTGGAGCGGAGAGATTAGGGCTATCCCTTCTCCTGAGGTGTAGTCATACAGCTTCAAGTGGAGATGGAGAACTCAGGGGCTCTTGTTCAGGACTACATCTACGAGGCTGAGGAGGGAGGGAAGAGAGAACTGAAGTAAGACTTGTGTGTGCTGTTCACATAACTGTTGAAGCCATTAATGATCTATCTAAACTGCCTTACACATTCTGTAGAGAGACAGACATTTTGTAGAGAGACAGTTAAGTTGTCATATTGTGTCAATGCACTTGGAAGTGTCTTATTTGTCACCTAGGTTTGCATAGCTTCAGTGTTTTACATTGGATTCTTGTTATATAGTATCTGAACTGAAATGCTGTTAATGACCACATTTCTGTTGCATACGTACATACAAATGTAATCAAGTCACTCTTTTCTTTGATTACACTAAACAGATTTAGTTGTAGGAGGCTCTTGTGATGAGGCATGTTGCTTCATCTTTTAGACGTTTTCTCTGATCCTCCTGTGATAGTTATGTCATCAGATGTTATGGTCATCAGAAAACTGCGAATTCTGTTTCAACAGTAGTTTCAGTACAAGATTGGAAAGAATAGTCCTTGTTACTACTTATTCATTATTCTTGCTTTTACATATGTATGAAAAATTTGCTTGCCGTTTTGGATACAGTATTTCACTGGCCTCCTGTCAGTGGTTTGTTCGCCATGACCCTAAGTCCTCCTCCAAGTTGTTGCTTTCTGAGGTAGTCCTTGACTCTGTTAGATTTGCTTAGGTGCTTCTTTCCCACTCCTACCCAACGTATTGCTGGACTTCAGTTATACCAAAACTTGTATCCTTTGCCATGCTGTGATGACAGGTGACCCAGACTGCCCTGTATCAATGGTCTGTGCAGTGAGATATATATTATTGGCAAATATCTTCCTCATCTGTGTGCCTTCTCTGTAAGAACTTAGGGGTTTCTGAAGTTTCAAATAGGGCAGGGACAAGAACAGCTCTTGAAGGGGTTCACTAGGTGCAGTGAGGATTTCCTGTTTATAATTCTTGGAGAATGCTAAGTCATTCTTCATCTGTTTGTGTGCTGGGTTGACTTTCTTGGTACAAATGTTGAGTGGTACTTAAATTTTTGTTGATATAATTTATCTTTAAAGCATTGATTTATCAGCCAAATGTTGTGACTTACGTTGTGAGTGTGTGTATGTATGTGTGTATACACATTTATTTTATCAATACATGTGTAGATGCATTAAAAAAAAAAATGTATGGCAAGATCTATTTTTGACAGCATTTGACAGCTTTTTTACCCAATTATTTTTGGTTCCCTCCCTCAGTCTTTTGTTTCTTCATTTACAAAGACAGCACACCCAGTCTTCATTGTTCAGCAAAGCTCTATCTTTAATTACTCCTGATTTTCAATTTAACATTTAGCTTGAAAACACGTTTTCACTCAAAGTGAAGAAGTTAAGCTGAAAATCAGGAAAACTTATTTTCCTCTTGTATGAATAAAAATGAGCTGCCAGTTCTGAAAACATGAAGTGTATCATGATGTGAGATGACAAGTCTAATTCAATAACTGCAATTACTATTGCCTTTCTTCACTAATATAATTTTAAATGTAAAACAAGACTTGGGAGGAAAAAAAGTACATCTAACATAGTTTAGATTCCAACTTGCTTAATGTTTCTTAAAATACATATTTTTGCATCTTTAATGCAATTCTGTATCCAAGCTAACTATGGTCAATCTAGTCAGTATTTTCAAGTATAATAACAAAAAATTGAGTACACTAAACAGAATAAATGTTTGAGCAAATGCATTGTAAATACTGTCTACTCCCATATAGTGGTTGTGAATAGGGCATCTAATGTGCAAGCTGTGTTCCGTTTTGTCAGTACCTGCCACTGAAAGCAAACCTCTTTGTTTTCTGTAAGTACATTTTAAATAAGTGCTACGGAGATTAGAGTGAATTAGATCAGTCCCTGTTCTGTGATTTTTAATCATGATTCAAATTGTGATTAAAATCACATAAATACCAATCAGTCTGGTACATTACACCACAATTTTGGCTGTGCCCTATAATGTAATAGAGCCCTGAGGCACTGTTATGTTATAAATGAGACATCCCTGACCTTGTTCCTTATTTTCTTAGCTGATGCTCCCTCTATGCTGATGCTGCCAGCCTTGAGTTTTCTCCTTTACTTTTTTTTACACTTCCATGTGTGTTGTAATTTTTTTCATCCAGCTTTGCACAGATGCTCACCAGTCTACATTGGAGCCTCTTCTGAATGCCCTCTTTTGTCAAGTTGCTTAGGAGTTGCTTAGCTATTCATACCTATTTTATTAAGATGCATATCATCTCCTTTCCTATAGACTTCCAAGAAAGCAGATGGCTTTTTTTACTTTTCATTCATGTTTGGTATTGCAGATAGTTAAGACAAGAGTGAAATGGAGTGGTGACCAGTGCAATGCATTTATGTAACAAAGTAAGGTAGAGAGTGTAGCTTTAAAGAGGTAATGGCTGCTAGAAAAACAAAGATTCCACTTAAGTTGATGTAGCATGTTTGTGCCATCTGTCCTACAGATGCTAAAGTATAAATTCGGCTTCCTCTAGGAGACATTAGGCTGGCCATGTGGTGGAGACAGCTGCTGAGATAGAAGGGAATCTTTGAAACTGTATAGCAATCATATTATTATTTTTCTAGCTGCTGATGGGGTGGGACTAGGGGGCGTCCAAATTTTGAGCCAGTTTTGCTGTGTGCTGTAGAATTACTTCTATCCATATAATTATCCTCTCACTACATAGTGTTCTAAAGTAATTAAAAAAATGATAATTGGAAGCATTAAATTAAAAATGAATCAGAAAGGTCATCTTGTGGTTCAATACCACTCATCAGCTGATGTAATACAGGCTGTAGAAAGCCTCAGGATAAAGCTGACGTAATGTAAACTTGTTTCTTTGTATGTAATGGCCATCTCATCTGATGATTATGCTTCTGTATAGAATATAGCTTGTCTGAGGTGGTTGAAAACTAATGAACCTAAATTAAATGAATGTGAATTCTGGTTCTGAAAGCCACACTCTTGATGACAAATAGCTTTTTTGCTTTAAAAACCCCCAACTTATTAAAGTATAGGGATTTTTTTTTTTTGCATCAAAATGTGTATGTAGTGATTTACACTTATCAGATACCAGCTTATAGTTGTTTTTATTGTTGTGTTATAAAACATTTCTGTTTGATTTTGTAAGCAGTGAACTGAAAAAAGAAGTGACAACTACCTCAGAGAACAAAGAAATACATGACAGAAACTAAAATTTATTGATACAGTAGTAGACAGTGGTACTAGTATAATTGTGATCACTGTTTTATTATACTTGCAGAAAAAAATCTGCATCTTTTGCTATAATAAAAATTTATGGAAAAATCGAGACTGGGGAAGACATCAGTGGGGATTCTTGGTTTTTAAAGAAGTAAATGGTGATCTGGATAGAAGCCCTGTGGATGTTTTCTGACATGTATAGACTGTGTGGAAATCACGAGGAGAGATGCTGACTAGTGAGTGGAAAAGGACACGGATGTGTGCAAAAAGAATTTTAAGAGGCTAAGTTAGAGATGTCAGTGTCAAGTAGCATTTTGACATTGGCGAGAAGAAACCTGAATTTCATAAGCGATAAGAAAGTTGAATTTAATACATGAAGGAACATGCTTCAGCAGAGGATTTAAATGATGGGATTACATAATTTTCACTGCAGTTGGCATGTTTTTTAATTTTGAAGGCTGTATTAGTTGGCAGGGCAGTTTAAAGAGGGATTGCCTGGCATGCTTTTATTACTGTGTTATTGTTATTTTTAACAGATATTCAGGACAGTCAGTTCTCTCCCTGTCTTCCACTGCTGATGTATTCAACACAAGGTCAAAGATTTTCAGATGAGACGCTTCTCCAGCAGTCAGAAATGGATTTTATTCCCTTAAGGTAGGATAAAGTTACCTGGTGTCATGACAGAACACAAGTCTGAGTGTCACTTTTCCTGAGTGGCCATGAGTTGTCCTATATTTGATAACTAAATAATTACAGTTTTATGCTCACAGAAATAAGACAAAGGTGTAGTTTACTCTTTGTTTGTTTTGTATAGAGAGAAGGCATTGTCAGAGTTCTACTCATCTTCTTATGTTGCCTTCAAAAGAGTTTGAACAAGGGAAAACTGGAACAAGCCTCTTCTGAATTTATCATCCTTAATGTACCTGAAGAAAATGGGAAAATGAGGAACTCTACCCTCTCAGACATCTTTTTAGTTTTCTTAGACTCTGAAATAAACTTCATGAAATTTTGGGGACAAAAATCACATACAACTTGTAGTTACAGTAGTAAATGCATGCATATACATGTAATAATATTGTGTTTTGTATATACTGGAATAATATATGTTATGTGTAATTTAAAATACATATTTTTATATAAAGTTTGAATACATAAAGGAATAACTATTTCAGTAGAAGTCTTTGTCCAAGCCTTCATTTCGAGGTGTGACAGATGATTCCTTTTGTGCAACGAAGGCAAGAAATCCTCTGCCCTTCATTAAAAAGAGAAAAAAGGAAGTGTACATATAAACACACATACTTACCGTTTTGTTGTTGTTTAGGCTTCCTTGTACTTTTTTTGGTGTGTGACGGGAGACAGATTTGTTTCCTAGTGTGATACACTGTGACTTCATTTTGTGGATCAAAACTTAGTTCCACCAGAGCTGGTGATCTACTTTCATAAAGTTATATTACTTGGTGTTTGATCGTTTTCATATAAAATAACTATTAATTCAAAATCCACAATAAAAATATTAGAAGTTTATAGGAATTTATTGCTTGTGTTCCTCTGAGACCCTGGCTTATTTTATATCCTTTAAAGAAATAATTGATGTAATGAAACTGAAATAGGTGATTTATATTAAAAAAAGAAAAACCACATGGAAATTTATATGTGTGTAAGCAGCTCCTATATTTTATTTAATTAATAAACATCCTGTTAGTAAAAAATACTTCAGTCCTAATTTGATTGAAAAATATTGACCTACTAAGTAGGAACTAATATTATTTTAAAACCTTTATTTTATAGGGCAGTGGGGCTTTTTGATGTTGTTTGAACTTTCTACACTTCTTCACATTTTGGCCTGTTTAGAGGGTGTATTTATGTCTGTGTTGCTAAACCCCAGTTAGTTTTTGAGTGAGGTTCTACTTCTGCCTCTTATATTAAAGCAGAGAATATGGACGTTGAAATAAAAAATACAATCAGAAATTTACTTACTTTTCTCGTCTCTTGTAGAGGAGTCCCTGATGTTTCTGGTGCATCTGAGGAGCACACAAAGCCTTTGCACATCCATGAAGCTATGTCACTGACAGATGCAGAATCTCCCTCCAATGCACCCGGTGACTGCTTGACTTTGTCCCAGCATCCTCTTTCATTCAGACATGTGGAACCTTGTGATGCCGGCTGTAGTGGGTGGTTGTCTCAGCAAACTTCTTTTTCTGGACAACTACTGGTGAACAAGGGGGCAAATGAAGACTGTAAGAATTATACCAATGAGAAGGCATTTATTCCCCAAACAAGTGACGATTTAGCAAACTCCGCTTCAAAGGTGATGCTAACCAAGGCAGATAGACTGAACCAAATGGAAACTTCTCTTGCAAAGCAGACCTGTAGTACGTCTATAAAAGACGAACGTTTCTCCCGCAACGGCGACATACCAGCTACTGTTTTTGAGCTTTCAGAGGAAGACAAAGGGTTACTGAGGCATGATGAGCTCTCATCTTCAGAAAACTCCTCTTGTAAAACAGCACTGACTAAGAATTCAGAAAAAAGGGAAAGAGAGATGCCAAAGGAAAAGGTAAAAATGTCTGAGAGTGAGTCAGAAGGGTGCTTGAGGCAGCTGGAGAAGCTGGAAAAAGAAAAGAAGGTTCATGAGCTTGATTTGTCTCATAACTTACATGATGATTTGAGGAAAGACTTTTTACAAAAGAATTGTAAAAATTCAGATGCACAAGATGTTTTTTCTGCAAAGGCTTCTGAAATAGCTGAACTGTTGAAGGAACAGGGAGAGGATTTAAATGGCTCTGAAAGCTTGAAGTTGGTTCAAGCTGTTGCTGAGGAAATCCAGGGAGCTTTCCTGGATCATCAGCAGAAACAACTGTCTCCTGCAGTGAGATTTGAGAAAGAGGAGTTTATCCCTATTGTGACAAGCACCAGTGATTGTGCACCTAAACAACTGGTTGTGACTGACATGGAAGCTCCTTCTTCATGCCGTGAGGATGCCGCAGTGGAAGTAGAACCTGGAGTAAGCAGGAGTGAATTAACTAGTTCAGATTTTTCCATAGAAAGGGGACATAAAATTACAGGCATTTCCCCTTCCTTTAATCTTGTAGGTGATGGCTCATTTTCTGTACACTTCACTCATCCAAACTATCAGTCTACTCCAGGGATACTACTAAAGAAAAATGTTAAGGCAGAAGAACTTGGTGTCCTTGTCATCAAATCAGATATTCAGGCCTCTCCTTCATGCTTAAATGAAGAAACTTCAGGGAAGTCATCTGCAAGTACACCTGTATCTCCTGAGAAACAACATTCACTCCAATGTGCTCAGAAAGAAAACAATGAATGTTTTGAGTCCTTGCAATTCAAATTTTCCCACACTGGAAGAATTCAGTCACTCCCATCACTTAGTTTCACGGAGAAGGTAGGGGCTTGGAATATGAGCCAGCCAGAGGAGATATCTGATGCATTGACCTTATGTGCCCCAGGTGGAGTTTCTCCTGAAAGGAAAGCCTACAGTGCTATTGCCAGTTCTTCAAACAATATTTTGTCAATACAAAAAAGTGGTAGAGACCCCAAAGATTATGTTGCTGCTTCCTCTAGAGAGACAGGTTCCCTGGGAAGTTTGCATTTTCATAATAAAAACATACTGCTTATGCACCTTCTTAATAGATCTCAGTCTGACAACACAGTTAATGTTTCCAGTAGGAACATGTCCTTGGTTGAAGTTATTCTGCCAGCAAACTCAACAGAGGCAGTGCAGCCTCTAGAAGAAAAAAGTAATGTTTTAGGAGTGTCTGAAAATAGTTTACGAGGCTCCATGATACAGAAGTTTACAGCTGAGATTGTTTCTGGTTCTAGTGCTGAAGATGCAGAAAGTAATAGTACAGGACAAAGTTCAGACCCAAATATTTTTGTTTCTGTTGAAGGAGTGACTCAGCTCCTTCCAGAGGATGCAAACTCTCCAACTGATGACCAGAAGTATTGTGATGCTCTTGAAAATCTTCCTACTGGCCATGTTAGCATGGGCAATTTTAATGATATTTCCCCAGATAGTTTGAATCTTCCTGTTAGTTCTGGGGAAAGTATCCAGGGGGACTTGGGCTCTTCTGGGTGCTCTTCAGTGGTTTCCAGGCACTTCTTCACCAGTGCAAAAGATAACTTCATCACCGTTGGAGCAACTTCTTTAGAAACTCCAGAGAAAGAAGAGCTTAATATTGAAGAAAGGATCCCAGTAAGTTCGTTTCTAACAAAAATTTGTAACCCTTTTTTACCTTCTGATTACGAAGAGATCAGAGTACACTTGGCTGTCATAGAGTGAGTAGGACAGAAGTGCAGAAAGTATCACAGGAACGAGACACTAGCATACTTATAGTTTGTTTGTGATATCCAGTAATGTCCAGAACCTGACACGCCATAGTTCATCTTCTAGAAATACAAGCAAATAAGTGTTTTATGTAAGCCTAAAAAAAAAAAACTTAAAGGATCTTTTATAAATTATTCTAAGTTAAACTCTGATTTCAGAGTTTTCCTATTTTATTTAATCCTCTGTTCTTCTAGGAGACTCTGGTAGGGTCTAAATCACTACAGACTAAATGAAATGGTTTTACGCTGATCCGTGCTACTGGTGAATTTCATCCATGGTATTACTTCAGCTTACCTTAAATACAGAGGTGGAAGAAATAACTTTTAGGTAATATTTAGCATGGGCAAAGAAAAGGTTGGATATGAGGAAGATTTTTTTTGTTGTTTTTTCCATGTATAGATGATAATGTCATGGTAACAGAATGCAAGAGAAATGTAAAGATTGGTGGCTAATGGTTGTGGAACATAAAGGACATAAGAACAGGACATAGTGGGTGATAAAAAGTGAAATCTGTTTAAGAGACTTGTAAATAAATTGATTGTAGCTCTTTTAGCAGAGCACTGATAAGCCATTTCTGATCTTCCAGATTCTTTCAAAAGATCAGGTTATAATTATCCAAACATGAGGTTGAGACTCAACTGCTGACTAAGGAAATGCTAGGCTGCAGAAGAGAGAGATGAACTTCACACACCCACGGATCTGCAATAATAGCAAAACCAACACAGAACTCCTTGGCAAATCAAATTGCTTTTTTTCCTATAAATACTCTTACAGCTTGTTCACTTTATTTCAGTATCTAAGGCATACATTCTTGATTCTTTGTATATTGCCCATAAAGGATGTTCGAAGCCTCGGCATACCTTTACTCCTTTATATCTTATTTGGCTAATGCAGATTTCTTTCCTCCCTTCCCCATTTCAGGATGGTTGGTGAGAGTGGAGGGCAGATTGTGGCAGCCATGTTAACTATACTAATAGCTGTTGAGTGTTAGAGAAAATTAAATGCAGATTTATGTTAATGATAAACATGTAATTATCTTCTGAGTAAGTGGCTGTTCCTCTCACAAGATGACTCCTATAATCATTAGGTCTTTGGAACTGTGTTTTAGAAGCACTCTTCTCTGAGTTGTCTCTGCAAATACGTGTTGAAACAAATATAAATATTGTAGGGAGGATATTTTAAATTCAATTCATGAGAAATAAAGGTTGTCTGTTACCTCCTTTTATGACTATAATTAGGTGTGTTCTCCAGCCCTAGTTCTGAGGAATTCTGCTCTCATAAATCACTGACAAGGTAAAGGAAATTAGGCCACATATATGTGTATTAATATGTAGGTTTATAATAAAATCATAGGAAATAGAATTGGCTAAGATCCATAAGGTAACTTATTTCATTTTGTTGGCTAGTTTAGGACGTAGTACAGATGAATTTAAATTAACTTGCCCCTACAGGTGACTAAGTCAAGGCAGATTTGTTGGTGGTTTTTTTTTTTTTTTCTGGCATATAATGTCTGGATGTAAACTTAGATGCTCTGATAAAAGGGAAGAAATTACTTTCTCAGGAGATCCTAGATGGCCTTTGGTAGGCTCTTACCTCCACAAGACTCTTCCAGCTTTCAAAATGTATTAATATAGGGAATGACGTTGTTTGTGTCTGAATTGACAATCTCCTGGATGTTGCACAGAGAGAGTTGGTCTCGTCCTCATAACATTTTTCTCTGGTATATTGCAGACTTCTAGGGTTTGGGTATGATTTTTGTTTGGCTTCTCTAAACTAACTGCTTTGTTTAATGTTAATGAAGTTATACTTGAATAGCAACTTATGTATATGGCATACAAAGAGTGCTTGTGTGTATTTGTTCCATACTTATGGAAAAGGGGAAAAGACATGCATTTTATGCCATCTTTACTAAGAAGGGGTTATTGCTTTAGCTGCGCTAGTAAAACTAAGTCTTTGTTCTACATAGAATTTGTATACTTGAGTATCCTGTATTTTATAGACTTAAACCAGTGCAGTAGGTTGTATCCAGACGTGGTTTCATAGCCAGAGAGCTTTTGAGGTACTGCTGAAATTTGTTCATTGCACGCTAGGCCACTGGGTATATAGGCAATTATATATTAGACTACCTGTGTTTCTTCATAAAACTATCACCAGCAGAAGGCGATTCTACCCCTTGGCCAGTGCAAGTTTATTTCTTACAGCAATGTCACTAAAACTGTTTCATGACGTTTTTTAACCAGCTCTAACAAAAGGATTCCCAACTATTTGCCTTGAAGACTAGCCCATAATGAACTTGTCCTTAAGAGTGAGAAACTTTCCTGCTGCCTAGCTTGAAATTCAAAGTCTGATAATGTTCTCCGTGCAGCAATCATTTAGGGAGGAAAAAGGTTTTTAAACCAAACCTTTTTGTTCTCCTTCCAGCTGGCAAATGTCATTTTAAACAGGTGAGGCTGAAGCTTATTAATCTCCTCTGAAGTATCAGATTTCTTGTTTATACAGTGTAGAGAGCATGCATTTGAGTAAAAAGACTGTAAGCAGTCGGCTTCCATTGTTTCTGGATCCTGTGGAAAGGGCTGGGCACTGGTTTAGTGGTAGCGGGCTACTGCCAGTTGCAGTCTTTGGTACGTGATGAAGGAAAGGTCAGAAAAGCACTGGAGGAAAAAACTGTTGGTGAGTGCAAGCACAAGTGCTATCACTGCCAGAACAGTCCTTGCAACTTATTTCTGAATTGCTGCCAAAGATAAATTAATGAGGAATAGATGGCAGGATATGTCAGTTGTTCTGCTGGGCTGCATGTGGTTTGTGAAGTGCCCATTGCGTAGGCCTAATCATACTAGCAAGAAAAAAGGCTTGTCACTCATGGCCCAAAGAACAGAATAAGCTGGAGATGTTGTCTTATGTGACTGCTTTAGTGCTTTGGGTGAACTGTTAGTGTGAGTTGAACATGAATGAGACTCAAGATGGTTTAAAACAAGTTGTTTGTGTTTAAGGTGACATGGAAACCATGTGCAGCTTCATAATCCATTGACATTCTGTAAGACTGCCATATGTGTTATGTTACTTTTTTCTTGTTTTGCCAGATATATCTTCGCAACCTTGGCATTGATCAGTCACCTGGAACTATACTGACACCGTTTATACCCCGAGGACCGATCAGGGAAGTTGAATTTTCCCCTTCAGAGCTTAGAACGCTGAAGGACTCCACTGACACGCTAACGAGGACTGCTCCACAGCCACAAGGTATGGGAAAGGATGACCTTGTGTTGTGCAAGCCTTAGAGAGCACAGAACTGCGGACTCACCTGTGAAGTTGCTCTTGGCCTGGTAGTGCTAAGTGTGTTTCTTCTCATGTATCTCTATTTCATTCATATGAGTTGATCTCCTCCCATCTCAAATGTGAGATACTTGGCCTTGGAAAAGTCAGCATTAAAATGTTTGAAAACATGGCTTCTCAGTAAGGAGTCAGGGCTACATGGCACCTTCTAGCCAGTGCAGTGGCATTTTGTCTTTTGTTTTTCTTTATTTCTCTTGTCACAAGAGTTCTTAAGAAGGAAATGTTTTGTATCTGAAGATTAAAGAAATGTTACCAGATTTTTTTCTTCCTGTGAGAGAAATAACTCTTGGTTTCTATTTCTTTCTGAGACTTCTTGGTGTGTTCAGTGTGACAGAAACTCAAATGCATTTTATAACTGACACAATCAGTTCATAAATCCATCCATCTCAATATATAAAAGAAAATAATCAATATGACCTTAACAAGTTTGAGTCATTTCTATGTGAAGAACAGAGTGTGCTCAGTTAGGGTTAAGATCCTTTTGTGACATGCCCATGTAGCATGTCATTAAAATGTGAAAATGTGCATTGCAACTACTTTTCCTTAGCATATTTTGGCATTTGCTTCTTGTACCCAGTGGGGAAGAGCAGATCTGAAGTCTCTTCACAAGAAGTACCTGTCTAACCCTTTGAATATCTGTGACTTTGAGAATCCTGCACTGACCTGTCTTTCTAAACAGAAGTGATAAAGTACCTCTCTTCTTATGCCAGTTGAGCTTGCTTATTTTCTTTTATTATTTTTTCCTCCTTTAAGCATTGTGGGAGACTTGGCAACTGAAACAACTTTGCAATTGGTACAGGGGTGGAGTTCTTCTCAGCAGAGGTATTATTCAGCTGGGCTCTGGACAGCTTAATGTACTTGAAAATATCAATGGTTGTGCCATGAAACGAAATTGCGTTTGAAACAAACAGAATTGCTGTTGGCAGGCATGCTTGGGAGCTGGCTTTTCACTTTTGTGTGTACCTGCCAGCATGGATTTAAGAGCAGCATTTGCACTTAAGTTTGGCCTCTTTTTTTTTTTTTTTTTTAAAGTAATAATTTGTTATATATCCAAATGCTAAAAGTCCGTCTTGTCTGCTTTTGGAGCTTTCTAACCAGTAGTGGGAAACAAGCTTATCCATAGAGTGTACTTTGCATTTTTCCAAAAGGATATTTTGGAAATACTGCCCCACAGCCCTCCTGTTTTTTGCAGTGATACTTTTATAATCCACGTGTTCATTTGGACACTCAAGTACCACTATGTCATTTATCTAAGAATATTGATTTAAAATCTAGTTTAAGCATTTATTTAAAAGGAAGTTATTTAAGTCAAGTTCTGTAGTTTCCTTGATATTTATGCAAAATTGTCCAAGGGATTTCTTTCAGTAGACAATTGTCATGGAAGTCTTAGTTCAAGTCTCATTCTAAAAACAGTTTCCTAAATGTTTTCTAATATTTGGATTCTTCACTCCCTTTACACACCCTCCAGTACAAGAAAAAGTAGTCTTTACTGATGCAGCTGTTTTCTGGAGCCTCAAGCTTAATGAATCTTCTGTTTCTTTGTAGGTGAATTGCCACCAGCAGTTGAAATTACACAAACAAGTTTTAATTTGGACACTTCCACTCTCAGTATATCTATATCAATGAATTCAGAAGTTGGCGCTGATATTCTGTCACCCTGTGAACTCTCTCCCCGCTTTTCAAGATCTTTGGGAGACAAATCATTGAGTCAGTGCAAAATGTCATGCCACCAACTGGAGATAACTGCTCCACTTCCCACACAACGGGAGGCAAAGTGTTCAGCTGTCTCCAGACTAGCTGAACCAAACCAGCAGCAGCAGACTGCTGGTTCACCTGGCTGCTGTTCTGACAGAGAGAGTCCCATGCTTGTTGCAAAAAGTGTTCAGGATCTGCTAGCTCAAAATGAGTCAAAAGATGTAATTAGCAGCCTGCAGAGATGGACTGCTGGCTCTTTGGCTGGAGTTAAAAATGAAATGGAAGTTTACAGAGGATCACGAACTTCAAGTGTAGGTAGTAAGAGAAATAAGGGTCAAGAAAGTGATTCTTTGATTGGATCTGGTGCATTGCGAGAAATACATAAGCTTTTGGCAGAGGATATAGCTGTCACTCGGTGTGATCCTGTCCTTTCCACTGCTTCTTCTAGAGAAACTGGTAAGTCTTCCCCAGCGCCGATAAGAAAGGAGGATGGCCCCGAAGGTTCCACGTTAGTGAAAGACAGTGTCCCCCACTTTCAGAAGATATGTTCATGGGATGAGACTATGACTCAAAGAAGTAAGCAAGAAGAGGGGGTGGTAATAAAGCCTCTGAAGTACAGCACATGCGATTTAAGATGGGAAAATTCTTATGAAGTCGATTTGCGTAATAGTGAAGAGATGATGAAGGAAACGACCAAAGAGTTTAGGACAGGAAAATCTGTAGGAAGGTCTGAGCCAGAAGGGTGTAGCAGCGTAACTACAGACAGAAATCAACCTGGTTTTGTGGGTCTTGCACAAAGCAATGGAAGTAGTGAAGTCAGCACTGGAAGAACTTCAGAGTTGAGAAATTCTTCTTCATCAGAGCATCTAGGCAGTGTCACCAATGTCCCAGCAGGCTTCCAGGGCATGTTGTCTAAAGCTAGTGTAGCTGGAAGCAAGGCAGGAGGTTTGCAAGAGAGTGATGACAGTAGCAGTGGAGATTCACTAGCTGCCCATATCAGAAACCTTCTGGGGCATCCATTTTCCTCAGAGCCTCTAGGCAGTGTCACCGATGTCGCAGGAGGCTTCCAGAGCATATTGTCTAAAGCTGGTGCAGCCAGAGGCAAGGCAGGAGGTATGCAAGAGAGCGATGGCAGTAGCAGTGGAGGTTCACTAGCTGCCAGTGTCAAAAAACAGAAAAATGGCTCGCCTGTGATACATGCAACACAAATTCTGAAGAGTGCAGATGAAGAGGAGACGAAAGCACGAGGTAATAAAATGTCTCAGTTGTGTTTTATCAGGTGTTATGTTAGAATGGCAAATATTTATGTTTAAGGGATTGCTTTGAAATTACTTTGAAATGATGAGGTGTGGATGTTAAGAGAACCCAAATCTGTTCCCCTGATTTTGAAGGTGGTTTATATTATATTATTAATGATAAATTTTAATGGGACAGGGCTTAAATGATCAATGTTTTTTAGTCATCTTATGTAGTATGATAGAATGGGGTAGAATTGGACTTTCCCAGTTTGAATACCTTCTTTAGCCTAACATTGACATGAGAAAGTGTTTTGTCCACATAGCTATTAGGCATGTGCCAGGTTAAGAATTTGGGAAAGGATTGTGTGAAAGAGCGTTGACTTGAGTCTCAGACTGTAAAGGTGCCAGAACCGGGTAATGGGTCCTGGATCCATCTTTCCAAAGAAATGTTCAGAAGGTTCATTTTAAGTTGTATTTCTGGTCAGTCTGTCAGCTCTGCTATTTGATAATGCTCTTTATCATGGTAGCTAGAAATGGGTAGCAAAGTTTTGATTTTTAAGTTATAAAACTGTTACCATACATGATGTGAGAAAATGGAAAGGAAACTGCTTTCTGTTTTATGTTCTTTGTATAGCATGGGTGAAGCTAAAACTGGCCAGCCGATCTCAGGAATCTCTGTCAGACTGGAATGAAGAGGACCAACAAAGACTAGAGGAAATAAAGGCAGAACTGCTTCTGAGTGCCAAGAAATCTGCACTAGCCAAGGTACAAAACAGACAAGACAAACCAGCTGCTCTGGAGAAAATTTTTGAAGCGGGGGATGAATGCTGCTGTCTTACCTGTGATCTTCAAAAATATTTCAGGAATGTAATTCATTTTAAGATTGGTGGCTAGACAGGGAGAGGGGGATGCAAACTAATGAGAGCTGTGTTTAGTAGAGACACTTGTTTCAGTTTAGTCAGTTCCTACATATGTTTTAGAACCAGCCACAGCACATGCTGTTGTGTTGTGTTTTTTTTTTTTTTTTTGGTTTTGTTTTGTTTTTCCTCAGACTGTAGTTAGTTATCTTGGGTGAGGGGGGGTGGTTTGGGGATGTAGGGGGCTGGCACACAACTGAAGATAATCTGAAGGAAAGTAGGAAGGACAGAGATGTGGTCAGTGATGATGTGATGAAAGAATTGGTGTTAATTGTGGTGAGAAAGTGCATGCAGCTTATGATTCTTACCAAGCCAATTAACTTCTGCTTTTCACAAAATATTTATGTAAGTGCTGATTGTGCCTTATAAACTCCTCCTTCTTCCGTGGAAGGAGTTTACTGTACAGTGCAATATTGTCTAGGTGATAGGAGTGTGTTGTGTTACTTCCCATGTGTTCTGAAATGTTTACAAAGGAGTGTGATGCTTATCTTTGAAAGGATGCCTCAGGGAAGAAGGGAGTAAATTGTTCCTTCTTTATGTTGACTTTATCAAAGGTAATGGCTTCAAGTGTGAGGAAGTGTCTTATTAGAAAAGAAACTCCTTAACGGTAAGGATGAGGAGAGGAAGATTATGGAGTGTTAATCATGGTATGTTTTTAGGAAGAGCTTGGGCGTATGTTGGTAAAGAATCATCTAAGTGTAGTTAATGCTGATTTGGGGCAGGGATATAGGCTAGATGAGCTTTCAGTCTCTTACAGCTCTATTTTTCTGTGAAAACTTGTCATCGAATTGTTGGGATGTTTTTTATATCTCCTTTGGAACATTTCTAGTTCATATATTAACATATAGTATATCTGAATTGGAATTTGTCTAAACAAGAGTGTGTTACCTTCAGTTTGACTTTAAATATCCATTTTCAGCATTCGTCTAATTATGTCATGATTCCTAGGGGCTGTCTGTGTGTCCCAAGGTAGGGCATTATTCATAGAGAGTATTTTGAACAAAAAAAAACAGACTGGAAGAACATGGAGGTGTTTGTATAACATGAGTAGTGGATGGATGATGTATTCATGTGTGCAGGTTAGAGACCCAGAATCGGTGGGAGAGAGGCTGGATAATTAGGCAGAGCTAAGGACTGGGGCAGTTTCTGAGGAGAATGTAGAAAATTTGCAGTTGAAAGTAGAGTCATAATCCATCCTAAATTTGGTGTTTCAGATAAATGCCCTTAGCTTAAGTAATATATCTTCCTTTTTTTTTTTTCTTTTCTCTTTGTAGACTGTCTGCCTCCCAGGAAAAGCAGTGGTTTTGTTTGTTTGCTTGCTTGTTTTAATTGAAAGACTTGCATCAGCAAGAATGAAGAATAGTGTTTTAAGAGTAGTCTGTGTTTGTGTTTATAGTTTCTTGGGCATGAACAGTGTTGGTAGTACAGTCATCAGCTTCCAAAACACATCAGACTAAGCTTCTCGATTATTCACATATTGATGTAATCTTTGACCGAGGAGCCTAAAAAAAACCCCCAACATGTTAAGTTTTATTTATTTTTAGAAATTCAGACAATTCTTAAAAAGTAAAATAACCCCAAAAGACGAATACATATTTTGCTTCAGTCTGTTTGATCAAGACTAGATGCCCTGAAGCCATTTTTTTTCCCAGCTTTTAGATTTTGTTGCATCTCAGCTTTGTCCCTAACATTAACTTGTTACAGACTGTAACCAAGTACTTTACCTTTATATAACTCAGTGTCAGCTATAAATTTTATCCCAATTTAGAGTAAGAAAAAATTAGTCACTTTTGCAAACCAAGACTCCAAGAACTTGCTTTAAGTCAACCACAGCACTTTCTGCTTTGATCTTGAAACAATTTTTGCTCTACAGTGGCTTTAGTTTGAGATTAAAAATAGTTTTGAATTTGCAGAATGAAGGCGGCTGGGTTTTTTTGGTTATACTTAAGGTAAATGTATTTTTTTTCTCCAAGAAAAACAATATGTCACCGAAAAATACAGGATGTTGAAAACTATTTAACTGAAAAAAACGCAGCCAGTTCTATTGCTGACAAAATAATCTACTCTGAATTAAATGGAAACTGTTCTGTAAGATACCTGTTGAATTTATAGAGCAAAGCTGGCAATACACTGACTTAAAAAGAACGGAACAAAGATTATGAAAAGATATTTTCCTTCTCCTAAACTTTAAAGACTGAGAAAGACAAACTGTTCCTAGCACTCATGCAAACAATTCTTTCGTCAGACCGTCATCTTTATTTTAGTGCTTCTGATGCAGACTTATGATGAGTGTTCTTTTGAGAAACTTTAGACTCTGCATCTCATTTTTATAGGTGACAGCTCAAGAAATATAATTTACCACTGTGATATTTTATAGTTTCTCACAGGAAGCATGTGAACCTTCTCCTTAAAAAAAAAAAGACAATGCAACGAAGGAGCAGGACAGCTCGGGAGAGTTCTTGTCAGTGATATTTTAATTCTAAAGATTGTTCCATTTTTTGAGATAGTCAAGTATCTGTTTGATAGCTGTTTGTCAGTGGTGATGTGTTAACAGACGCTCTAAAAAAGAAGCATCATAATGATTTCTCAAGTTCTAGTTGAGCAGAGTGTTTAAGGAGGTGATTGGGACATATGCACATAAATGGGCTCCAAACATGTACTCAAGTGCTAAGCTGAATAGTGGCCCAAAAATGGGAACATTCAAGATGAAAAGTTAATGTTGAAGAGGTATCTCTAATAACAAGCTGTGCTCATGAGTGTAACTCCGAATTTTATTTTCTTTGTTTTATCTTCTGTAAAATTGACAAACCTTGCGTAGTGAATCTGTTTTCTGTACCCTCAATTCATGGAGTCTTCTTGGTGATTTTATAGCTCTTCCATTACACAAGGAGAGAAACACTCTATTCACACTATTATGTTTTATAATAAACACTAAATCTTGGCAGAAATGCGTAGGAGTAGATGGCAAACACGGGACTTTTGACATTAAGGGTTTTTAGTTTAAATTTCATACTAACTCCACTTGATACTGGCTCTTCCTAAAGGTCTTAACTGGGAAGAGAAAGTGCAAGTCATTGGGCTTCTTTAGCAGGAAAAGGTGACAAAGGCTGCAGATTTATTAACTGCACGCGCATAAGAAAAGTCACGTTTCAGATCATCCAGAGTTGGGTCTTGTGAAATTTATGATAAGATGATGGCACTCTTTTATAAACTTTTTTGTGATGAAGGGAGGCAGAGAGTTGCCAAGACATTTCTAAAGATGGGCTACTGTTTGAGTAATTCCTACGTCTGTGGCCATACTGGAGTGGCTGTAGAGATCTGTTTTTTGCCTGAGCAGGTAAGTTGGTGGTAGAGTACTTATTCTTTTGATAGACTTGAGGAGTTTAATCCTAGGATGTGTGATGCTCCTCAGTTATAAAGAGCCACAGAATGACATGAAGGTTGTTGGGATTTTTAAGAAAAGCATATAAAAAGTCAATCCTAGGCTCCAGAAATCATCCCCGTTACTGTTGTTCCGCTGAAATCATTAGGGTCTTTCAAGAATAATTGATAATTTCAAGAATAACAAAAGCCAGTAGGCGGACTTCTGTTCTAGGAGCATTGCCTTTCAAATGGAACCACCTTCTTGTGCCATTTGTACATGTACATTTGTTTTGGTCCCCCAGTTGAGATTGAGGGTTATTGAATTGCTGTTAGATAAAAGTACAGTTTCAGCATATTAAACCTAAGAATTTCAAATTGAGGACCCCACCTGTATTTTTATGGGTGCCAAATAGCTATCTCTTGACTTATCTAAGAGCATTCCCTCTCTGTGTACTGTATTCTTCCACTATATGCTGTATTTTTCCACTCCTTGTACTTTCTCACTTTTTCAGGAAGTTCACTGAGTTGTAGCTATAAATTTGCACTGCAATCTCTTGTGGATCATATGCCACACAGATCTTTTTTGGAAGGATGACACATAACAAGCACAATAAGACATGTGAAAGGCTTGGGAAGATGAGTTTATAGCAACTTCTGTGCTTGCTTTCAGTTGTAGGAGTTGCTGTGTATTACTTCAGGCCATTGAACTGGTACGTGGTTTAGGGAAAAGATCGTCTTGGGAGCATCCCTACCCTGGCACAGGACTGCTTTGTGTTCTTGCATTCTTCTACGGTCCCTTGTTGTCCCTCATGGCTTTAGGAAACACAGGAAGCCAAATAAACTAATTTATTTGCTTAGAATAGATAAGGCCATGGAAAAATACTGCTTTGGAGTAATAATCCAGACCTTGCTGAAATAGTTTCCCGCTAATGACATCTGGGATGTAGAAAGGGTTGAAAATCTGTTGTGGAATACATGTTTATACTTTGTGACTTACACCAAAAATGTTTTTGACTGATTTTTATTTCCAAATTCCAGCTAGCTGCTGAGGATGTCACCATCCAGGGACCTGCGTTACACTTTATTAATGAAATATACTCTGCTGTTTCCACAGTTGTTCCAATCAGTAGGAGAAAATAAATACAACCTAGATTTTTAGTTTTATTTTTTAAATAAGCTTATCTGGCCCATCTCCATGACAGTACATTTATCTCAGATTTGCTCTTTGCACCTCAATGAAAGTACTGTAATTTTAATGACACATTAAAGAAGTGCAGATACTGATAAATTAATAAAATTATGTCCATGCTTAAGAAATTCTCTCTAAAGAAGGCTGGTGGCCTATAGTTTCACATATACTAACATGAGCTCTAATGATTCGGATGCTGATGAAATTGTCTTTTGTTTTGTCCATTTCCGGTGTTCACTAACCATGATGCTGCCTCTGATGCTAAACTGACCTGTGAAAAAGAATTGGGGTGAAATAATGTAAGAGGGAGCTGCTGTCTAGCATATTGTGTGAAGTGTGGTGTGGTATTTTGTGTCAGGAGTGGGACTAACTGTATGATACCTGTTCTAGTTAGTGTGCATCTAAGTGAGGGGAATCTCGGTTTATAGATAAATGTTCATTTCTCTAGAATCAATACAGCTACTTCCAAAGGCTAGTGTTTTAGTTCTTTTGTTACTGCCCCTCGTTGGAGGTGCAGTGTTAACACATCAGGTGAGTAGTTGCCTTAATTTGCTTCAGGGCAAAATCTGTTGCATTTTTCTGATCAACGCTCACAGTAATAAGCGGTAACTTAAGGTTTTCCCTGTTGTACTTGCAAGGGTTTCTCTTTGTACTCTTAGAGTAACAGGCTTTCTGCATGCATCTGGGAGTGTGATGTTTTATTCACTTGTTTGTAGTGTGATCTTTAATCTAGAGGTATTTGTAATTCTCTTCTTCCAAACTACCTTCTCTTTGCACCAGTCAGGTAAGTTGCTGCAAAAATCAACAATCAGTGTTTGGGAGCTTCCCAATGAGAAAAGTCTTGGAAGCAAAGGTCCTACCCATACCTACCTCCAGCTCAGCCTAAACCACGGCACATGTGCACAAGGAGTTGCAGAAAGTAAGGAAATGAGGATGGTGAGCCAGTCAGAGACAGAGGATCATATTTTGTTTGTCTGTCTTACTGATCTCGGTATATCTCTGCAGACCACGTATTGAACGTCCCCTGATAGTATCGGTTGTGTGTAATGAGTTGAAAGAAGAGTTTGGAATATCCAGACTTCATTGAGTATTTAAACACATTTATTTCTACGTTGTTTGGCAAGTAACTAGAGCCATTTGCTGAACCTTTCATACCTTTTATCTCTGTGTAGTATATTTAGTGTATATATGCATATGTATATATGCATAGCAAGTATATATGCTTTGTGTACAAAAGATGCGTCAAGAAATCAGGTTACATTTTGAAATGCCAGAAGAAGGTGTAGGTTCTGTAGTGAACAGGGACTGTAACCCCGGGAGTTTTCCGGTTAACTGCAGCGTGAGTAATCTGTCTCATTAATGGGCAGCTGAAGGGCAACACCATCTGATGAATATGCTTAGAGAGCAGGGTGTGGATTTATTTTGTCTGATTCTGCTGGGGGGCTATAGCACGTGTTGCTTTAATTTTATTTTCCTGGTATGATAAATTGCTGTTGATTGTTGCTGTTGGGACTTTTTTTTTTTTGATGGAATGAGGCTTGAGGTACAGGAGAAGATGAAGCAATGAGGACTGGAGGGCATGCTGAAAATGGGAATGGTTAGTAAAGTCAGGCAAAGAAACCAGGACAGAAGTTTAATATTAAAATAAATTATTAGTTTCAGTTTCCTAAATGACCATGACCACAGGCAGGTAATTTAAGGCACAACATTTTATACTGTTGTGTAAAATACATGCCAGAGATCCCTGAATATGTGTAGTCAAATATCAGAGTCCTACATAGAGTGGCTCTGTTACTGGGAGGTGGTACAGATGTGGGACAATTTGCATGGTCAGACAAAGATGTAAACGTAACTTAGTTTTAAGAAGATTTTATGAGCAAAGACAACTGACAGTGAACTTCCTTGGTTTTGGTGGGATTAGTGTCTTATCTGTTGGTAGGAATACCTTCTCTTTTTTTGCAGAAGGAGTACCTTCTCTTTTTTGTCACCAGCTTTCCAAACAAAAAAATAGTTTTTGTGGCAAACATATCCATTTTGATGGGAGAATGAAAATGATCTGCACATGACAATTGGCAAGTTTTTACAAGTTATCACTTACCTGAAAGAGAAAATTAAAGCTCTGATTGTTTTACGTCATTTTTTAATTATTGTCAGCAGTGGGTGGTGGCCATAAAAATAAAACCACTTATTACAGCTCTTGTCTGAGAGGAAAACTGGCATACTTGTTTTGGGGGAAAAGAGAAATGTCAATTATGGAAAATTAAAGCTTTTCTAATTAAATATTTTCTCATGCTTTGTAAAGAACAGCTTTCTTTGCTTCCCACTTGTTCCCATGTAGTTGTGTTCCTTTCATTTTAGTTCTGCTTCATAAACACTAGAGTTGACTCAAGTGCAAGGGAAAACCTTTTACATCAAGTTCTGTTTTATATAGTGATATTTATGGCATAGCAAAATGTCAGATGCAGAAGTATCCCTGTAACCCTAAAAATGTCACATAATGTAGCGCTTTAATAGTGTGGAGTTTGTTTGGACTCTGATCCAAACCAGAATAATTTTAGTGTGTGTCTGCTAACTGATTTCTTGGAAGTTGCCAGAACTTAACATTACATACTTGGTTAAGGTTTGAGTACTTACAACTGGAAGTAAATGTGGATTTCTGTGTTGTTTTGTTTTTCCATGGAGCTATGAAGGGATCCTTTTCATCAGTAATTTACAGATGACAAGTAGTTAAGTTGTATACAAGATCTCCTTCCTTGGAAATTTTCGAAACCTGATGGGACAAGGCCCTGAGCAGCCTGGCCCAATGTTGACATTAGCCCTACTTTGAATGAGAGGTCATACTAGAGACTTCCAGTGGTCTCTTGCAACCTAAATATTTCTGTAATTTTGTGTGGCTAATTGGCTGGCTTTTAAATTAAAAAAATTATCACTGAAGTCACAAAGCTTTAGCAGGGTGTGTTTGTCTCTCCCTACATCCTTTTGAACTTAGGTAGCGAATAAATATTCAAAAGATAGTCATTATTCCTAGTACATGATGAACTGGGTTTATGATAAATGTTCATCTGTCTGTGAAGACAACCAATAAAAGGGAACAAGGTTTTATTCTTGTTTTCTAGTGAGTGGAGTGATGTTGAGAGGTATTTACAACTTTATAGTTCAAAAAACTAAAGGCTTCTATTATAGATGTTATTGCTGCTGTTTGTTGTAGCATCAAAACCATGTTAGCTAATTTGCTGGCACTTAAAATATGACAAATTTTTAATTAGTTCCGTTAACAGATGAGTTCCAGAGAAAGCGTGTGCTCATTCATGATGACAGACTCTTGATTATCGACAGCACTAGTCTTTCTTTGAATTCTGCAATCCAGATTTTGGCAAGGGCTGGAAGTTATCCACATAACCTTTGTGAATTCTTCGGTATTTTTCAGGATTTGTGGGGATGCAGTTTGGAAGCTGCTTCTCAGTATAGCCACAATCAGGAAGAGGACGTGGAGCATTTCAAATCTTCAAGTGACAAAAGATTTCAAACTGACAGACAAACACAAGCAGTCAAGACAAAGGCACTTTTAGAGTCAAGTTTACAACAATTCGTGCCATTATGTAGAGATGGTCCATCTGATTGTTGCCTGCTGAAGGATACACAGTTTAAATCTTTGCGTACGATTCAAACACCTATTTGCAGCAAGCATCAGACAGTTGCAACTAGTCATTCTGATGCACTTGTTGAACTTCATCCACCATTGCAGATGGAGAGAGACACATATGCAATAAGGTCTGCAGCAAGAGAAGTAGTCCATTTACCAGCTCAGAAGAAGCTGTCTATGGAAAAGGATTCTGAGGAAATGGCTAAGCAAATTACTTCTATCACTTTTTCATCCCGAAAACGTTTGCAGTCACCTTTGACTTCCACGGTACTCAGCAGCAGTCTCACTAGAGACAGTCTTCATGGGATAATGCCTTTGGAAGTTGACTCTGCTAGCACTGAGGAACAGAGCCATGACAAACAACAATTGGAAAGATGTAAGACCTGTCCTCCTTCAAGTCCAATGCTTTCTGGCTCAGCATCTAATGAGATTGCTTTTACTGCTGAGAAAGACAGGTTTCATCATGTCTCTGCTGACAGTAACAGAGTTGGAGCTTATCAAGAAACAGACGGTTTGTCAGATGAGTATTCTGTAAGCATCCATGCTGATAAAAGACAGACCCTTAGTGCAAAAAATTCTCATGTTCTGCCTCAAGATGTGACTGAATTGGGCAGGCATAGTGCCAGACTTGTGGGGCTTGACTGCAATAAAACATTCAGTCAAGAAACGAATAGATTTAATGAAGCCCATTCTATAAGCTGTTACCAGCGGGACAAAAGTAGCCCACCTGGCCACATCCAGTTGTACGAGAGCTTAGAAGGTTCAGATCCAGCCGTACAAACTGATTTGCTGAAGGGCCGTATTAAGTTATTTGAAGAAGAGAAGAAAAGTCTTTCTGATGAAGTACCTCTCGTTCAGAAAGAGGATGTGAGAGAGCAAATCAGTATGTCTCACCATTCATCTGCGGACGAGATTTTATCCACCACGTCTGTATCTCCTTTGTCACCAACTAAGAAAGTACTATCTTGTGTCCACATAACTCTTTCCTCAAAGTGTAACAACTCAGACCTGCATGGTGACTTGAATACTGAAAATGAGATGAGATCATGGGATAAACCTGAAGTTAATACTCAACCAGTGTCTTTAAAAACTCCAGAAACTTTAATAGAAGCTGTTTCCACATTATCACCTGCTAACCTTATTCCAGAAGATCAAAGACCTTCATCTTTCCCAAGGCCAGTGTCTTCAGCAGATCCCTGTCTAGTGCTTTCCACTGTTACAAGCACAGCAGGGCAAGAGCTACCTCTGCAAAGCAGTGAGAGATCAGAAGTCACTGTTCTGGGTTCAGGGGGGTGTAGTCTGAAGAATATCTTCAACTCTGTAGTTCCTGCAAAGACTGAGAAAAGTACTTCTGATGCTACCACTCAGATAACAACAGAAGGTCCTGAAAAAATAACCTTTTCAGCAGAAATTTATGTTAATTCACAAGACAGTGAAAATGCTGTCCACCAATCATCTCTCCAGAAAGCACATGAACTTCCCAACAATACAACTTCATCTCGGAACAAGATTTCCTCTTTCCCAAGGCAGAATGGTGAGCAAATTAGTGTCCTATATGTTTATGTAGACTTTCCTCTATTCAAGTTTGAGATATTTATAGGTATTGAAAAAACAAAAACAAATCCAGCTTTTTTTTTTTTGTGAAAGCAACATTCTTGAGATAATTTTGATATTTGAAGTTGCTCATATGGGAAAAAACCCAACCCTTAAACTTGGACTCTGCAGTCTTGTGGGTAGGGTGTTGTATAAATACAGTTGTAGTTCAATTCAGGTTTATCTGGAAGTGAATTTGTTGGTACAAGTCTGGTTCAAGAAAACTTTCTGACATTTGTTTCTAGATAATTTCATTTGGTTTACCGCTTAGAGTTTGTCAAGAGGTATATCTAGTTACTGATTTAATCTCTAGTCAAGGTAGTACAAAAGCTAAGAAGAGAATATGCACATCAGTATTTTCTGCAGAATAAAACAGAAAATGTGGAGGCCTTTTAAATCTGTTGACGAAGGCATGTAGATGTTTTGCAGTGGTTTCCCACAGTAGTGTTTTATAGCACTGGTATGTCTACACTTGTGTAGTTTTCATGATTTTTCCTGGGCTCCAGGCTTTGTATCTCTATTTTCAAGGTGTTTAGAATGGTACGGGTTGAGAGAGCAAATTCTTTCACTATATCAGAGTGCAAAAAATATTTCATCTATCTGATTACCTCTTCTCTTTGCTATTAGAAGTCAGATAATGTTCTGGTCCAAACGTTTGCTGGAATTCTGTTGTGACACCACTGTTTTTATTGACTTGAGAGACATATCCTTGCTTAGTTAAAATTATTTCATTAAACATGGATCAACTGTGAGCTATGTGGGTATGTGAGGAGGTTTTTCTAAGTCAGTGTTTGTCACCCAACTCACAAATTTAGTATTGAATAGGTAAGTAAGCTATTTTTTCTAGCTGAGTGACAATCAACCTTCCAACCATTGAGCGCGTATTAATTAAATAATTCACACTTGCAATTTATTTTCCTAAAGAATATGCTATTTCTCCAGATTTTCCACACTGAACATCTTCAGCAGTCTCCTTGGGTCCTGATTTTTGCTTTTATCTTCAGTTGCATTAAAGGATTAAAGCCTGACTTCTGTTAATTGCTTTGCCTTCCATCCTCACAGATCAGCCCTTATTGTTGCCATACAAACCTTCTGGAAGTACTGGGATGTATTATGTTCCGTATCTAAAAGCAGGATCCAAAATTTCTCCAGTTGCGTCAGAAGCTAGCGTTGAGAGCTCTCACTCAGGTATTTGTTTATCTTAGGTCTTCCAAATGCAAAATGATGGTTGTAATTCATGGATCAAAATATACATATTTCATATGCAGAATTGTCTCAGTTGAGCTTAGGACTCTTCTGTTCTACAAGTTTAGAGAAAGCACATTGATTTTTAATAGAAAAATGTCTTTGTTCATGTTCACACTGCTTTATAACACAAAGATGTATGAGCCTGAGCAGAGATGTATGAGCAGAGACTGAAGACTATGGTTTCAATTTCTTTGATGAAGGGGATGTTAGTACTCCATTCTGGCAGTGAAAAGAAGCAAGGCTCAATGTCTTACAGCTTGATAATTATTTCTTTTCCTCTGGGAATTACTGTTCGGTTTGGATTCTTTCATATCTCTGCCAGTTCTCATTCTTTTTAGTTCCCATATTGATGTACATTCTTTATTAATTTGGTATGTGTGCATTCTGAAATACCTGCATAATACAACACACATTTCAGATAATAGCTTTCTCAATACTGAATTTCTTTCCTCCATATTAAGGGATTCCAGTGTAGAAAGCTTTTCTATAAACAATGTAATTCATAATCATAGCTTAAAATATATATTCACCTCTTCCCCACATCCTCCCATCTCCCAGGAAAAAGCTCTCCTCATTTACTGGAGGAAAGGATGCTCTGTGATTCATCAACTTCTTTTGCTTTGCCTGCTGTTATTTTTCAGTTCTCTTCTATACATAAAGAAAGCATCACATAAGCATTATAGGTCTTATTTGCAGATTGTTTTCAGTCAGAGCTTTTTGTCATCCACAGTTACTTGTAGACAAAACTAATATTACAGAGATGTCCAATTCCTGAGAGAAATGCCCCAGGGAAGTAGATTGATAGAACAGTGACAGTAAGTGACAGGTTAGTCATCATAGTCACAAATTGTGCTTGTAATTGCTTATGTATGTCTGATCATTACCTTTTTCCGGTCTGTCTGTTGTAATATGGTCAAAATGAGAGAAACAAATGTGATGCAAGTCTGTTGTTTTGCAGAAGCTATGATGCTAGGTATAAAAATGCATATGAGGCAGTGCAAGGTTCTAGAAAACATCCAGCAGAATTAAAAAATAAATTTTGTTTTGTAAACTCCCTGCTGCAGCTAGGATTCTTAGCTCACGAGTAGTAGCAGAAGAAAATTGAGTTGAATTAAATCTGCTGAATGTAACCAGCTGGTGTTGACGAAGATGATAAATCAGTTAGGGGCCATTTTAGGTTTCTAACATTAGGAGACAGCGGTATGATAGTAAGAGAGCTCTGCTGCTGTTGTCCTGCATTCTTGTTTAGAGGTTATACAGACCTACTCTAGTCATCCAGTTTTTATCCATTGCTATTCTGAGCTCGGAAAGTAGGTATTTACATCAGTCAGTGAAAATGTCTGGAGTTGTAATGTGAGCAGGAGGGAGTCTGGGCACTCCCAGGTCCTGTGTCTGGCTTCCTAGCAGACTTGTCTAATGCTTGTATTCTTCTCTGCTTGTTAGTAGAATAGGTGAAATTTATCTACCTCTCAGGGAAGAATCTTGTCACTAAAGATCATGAAAAACAATGTGGTGCAATACCTACTGCTGCTGTGTTAGTCACTAGAACTGCTCGCTAGGGATCATGATTGTTGGTTGGTGAATATACTGGTACTAATACTTGGATAATAGGCTTTCTTTCAGGCATTGTCTTTGTTGTGAAATTTCTGTATCTATTTTTTGTGCTTCCTCTTTTTACTCATGATTATTGCTCTCTTTCTCTGCAGGGTCAAATGATGCTCTTCCTCCAAGGTTTTCAACAAGCGTGCTTGGTTTAGAGGATGATAATGCTCCAGGCAGTACAGCTATCGAGCATAAAGAAGGAATCTACAGTAAGAGGGCCAAGCCCAAGGTAGCCTGGGCTGAGGAGCAAATGGTACCACTGGAAGCTTCCTCAGGTAGTTAAAGTGTGTGTTTCATTTTACATGTGTTCTCATACACACGAAAGAAAGTAGAGAAAAATAATTATGTTTCAGGATCCACAATTTTTGGTCTCATGGTATTGCTGATGGGCTGCTGAAGATGCTGGATTTGACTCATTTTTCTCTTCCCCATCTTTCTGCCCAAACACTTGGATATTAGTATTTGCTAGAATTCCAGTGGCCCCAGTGCCTATTGGAGCCTTTGTAAGATTTTTTTTTTTTTTTTTTTTTTGGGTTTGATGGGGTTTGGGGTTTTTCTTGTTTGTTTTTCTAAAGCATTCTTTGTGAAGTGCAAAGTCTCCTTTACGTGTTCAAGGGATGCCTGTGTAGAAAATGACAGAAATCCCTTGGTAAATAAAAGCAGGTGGGATGACTCTGTATATTGGGTTGGCGTTGTGTTCCTGCCCACAAATACACTTGTGTCTTGTGGTGTCATGTAAAGTATCTCTGTAATGTTGGTATGTAACTGAATTTTAATTTGATTTGACTGATGACTCTCTCTTCCTCCCCTCCATTAACCTTCTTGGATGGTACTCCTGAGGGATGAAGGTCAGGATTTTATACTATAATAGCCTACTTTAAGGGTTTATTTGCTGAGAATGATGACAAAATGAAATTACGCTATGCTTGCTGATGATTTTGACACTGTTTCTCATGACAGTAGCTAAAATTAGTCCTGATGGACACTCCTTTCGTACAAAACCTCATTTTGTGAGGTTAATAAACTTCCTCGAGACTGAGTAGGCATAAGGATTTTTGTTGTGTTTGAGAAATGCATCTTGTTCCTGGACAGAAGTAACTGTAAGCAGAAAATCGCTGAGTGGTTGCCATCTCTCATAAATGCAGCTATTAATTCCTCAGAGAAGTTGTTTATTGCACGGTACAGTATTTTGCAATATGTGCTATATTACACAAAGAGTGAGCAAGTTGCAAGGAGGTAATATCATTATGTCTGTTAATGAGGGATGGGACGTGAAACATATGAAAACAGCCTAATGGATTTTGAATTAGAGTGTTCCTGCTCTCTTCTAGGTATTCGCATACATAGGGTTTTGGGGAGCCTATTTATTTTTCTTAGTATCACATAAACTTGTTACATGGAGACTAACGAAATGGATTTTTATGGACTACCTCAGTGTGATGATTGTTGTCCTTTTTAAGCAGGCAGCTCAATATGCCCAGGGTCAGGTCACCCCACAGAGCTGTGCTGATGTATTGCTGGGGATTCCTTCTGATGATTTTAATTCTTCACTCTAGAAGGGGCTTTCTGTGAAGCTTTTCTCTTCAGAATGGAGAGATTTTGGTATTTCCATTAGGTAACTTTTATTTCCAGGAGATAATTTAAGATGATTGCATAAGACGCACTGGACTTCATTATTTTATCTTCATTTTACTTTTTCAATAAGTGTACATAGGACCAATAGTTGAATTAGTGCAACAATGAAGACAATGTTGTCTTAACCTAGTTTTTCTAATGGAAGAAATAATTCGCTGTGAGCATTTATAAAATGCAAGAATATGGAAACACGTAAGTGGAGTAAGACAGAAAAATGTTTCTCTTCATTCACCGTGGGTAAATTGAAAGAAGAATGCTGGGTCACGGTGGTAGAGCTACAGAAGGAGCGCGTGTATAGAAGTGAGGTCTCTGAACAAGAATCTACAGTAACAAAATATGTCGGAGCAGAAATCAGCGGATACCTTGTTTTTCCAAATAGCCTGGATAAAAATGGAAGGGGAACATAAGTGCTACTGTAAAATTATCTAATAGTATTTTTCTGTAGCTGTGATGGTCTAAAGACACAGGCAAGAAAAGAACCGTAAGTAGAAATAATCTTTTATGAGACCAGCCAGTACAGTTGGAAATTTAAGCAAGCTTTCTGAAGAAAGACTTGCATGTCTAAAATCTTCTCTGACTTCTTCGACTGTATTTTTAGATGGTCTAATAAAAGATTACCTCTACCCACAGAGCTTGTCTAGAGCTTAAAATTATGCAAGTTATGTATTTTTTAAAAAAAGTTTCTCTATATAAACTTATTTTTATTTTTTGCCTGTTTGCATTCCTTCCATTTTGTTGGTAACTTTTTAAAAACACAGAAATAGCAAAAATTCTGCATAGTATTCCCAAGCCTGATCTCATTTGTCAGGAGGATGTGGAGGAATCCTCTTGCATGAGTATATAAACACTGACCTTGTATGGAAAGACAAATTCCTCCAATTTCAGAGTTAGTGAGACTGAGTCTGCTCATGCTGTTCATGATCTTGACATCACACTGAACGTGTCTCTGTGTTGGGAAGGGAAGAGATGTATAAAATCTAAGGAAAACAAGTGACTAAATAAAAGTAAAGTTGATGAGGCAGTATTGACAGTATGAATTCATGCAATTGTAACCCTTCCTGAGCTTATCTTGCATTACTTGTTCCCACGTGGAATTGAGGTTTTATAAAAACATAGCTTGTGATTCTTGATGAGGTGGGAAGGTATTTTCCTCCTTGGTTGTGGGACTTGCCACCCTTTTGCTGAATCAGTGGCAAAGTGTGCTCAAATGAATAAAGGAAGACCTTATTTCCAGTTCTGTCTTCATCAGTAGATCACAATCATGGAAACAAGACTGTTTGAAACAAAACAAAAATACAAACAAAAAAAACAAACTTGGCAGGAATGTTGGAGAGCTAGAGAAGAGCTGGTATGAGTGTGATTCCTGCCATTAATGGAGCTTGATAGGCATTTGCTGACAGCTCTCCATTACCTAGTCACTGATGTTACCATTAGTAAGTGGACCATTCTTTTTTTGTATTAGCTATTTATATTAAAGCTATTACTATTCTATAAGGCATCTTTAAATGATACGCTTGGCTAAAATGGCATAGAACATCTTGGGGTAAGAATAGGGACCTGGGAAATCCTTCTGGCACTAGTATCTATAATTTCTCCTTTCTGCGTTCATGGTTCATTATATAATTCAGTCCATTATACAAAGAACATAACAAGAAACACATTTTTACTTTCTAAAATTTGATTATTTTTTTAACAGTATATTGCAAAGGACTTTAAAATTATTTTGAAGTATATTCCTGCTAGTGCATGCTGCATGCATACTTGACGTATGTCTATTACAAATGAGTTTATAATTGGATTTCTGCATATAGTCCTTTGTAATTTCAGATAGTAGCATGTTCTGGGGGGATTTCACTGCCGCTTTGAATTAAAATCTGTCATCTAAGCTTGAAAGCAAAGCAGGGCTAAATCTTGATATGCTATCGGAGATGGTTCTAGGAGCTGTACGGAAAGTGGTATTGGTTGTCTTATATATAGCGCTGTTCTGAGTTAGTTAGGAGAAGATGTTAAGGCATAGCGTCAGGGGACATTTGTACTCCCTGGGCATTTGTCTGAGAAGAGGCAAAATGAGTTGTGGCTTCTATCATGAGTTTCCATAAATATAAATAAAGGTTCAGTCCAAATTTTGGTCTGGAGCCTAGTTACCTGTGGTGTATCTAGATTCCTCCTTCAGATTCAGTTGGATATAATATTCCCTTGGATTCTGTGTTGCAAACAATAGAAAATATTATTTGTATACTTTTAATAATGCCAAAACTTCATTTCTAAGTTTGCTGCATTTTGGGTACAATGATTCCTGCTTTTAATCCCTTGAAGTGATTGGAAAGTGTTAAGATGAAAATCATCCTGGTAAAGATTTGCGGTTTGCTACTTGCTTCCCTGTAAAGAAACAAAAATTTAAAGTTTTTTCGTCTCTTCTAGAACACACGCATCATTCGAAGTCTGTAAAAACCACTCATTCGGTCTTCAAATCTGCACAGTTCTACCTTCATCATCCAATGCCCATGTGTGAGAGCTACTTCCTGTCTAACAGCGAGCTGTCAGAAGACAGTTCTGGTATTGGACATGCTAGACCTTCCTCAAGGGCTATCTTGCAGAATCGGAAGAAAGTACATTGTCATCGACGTGTTTTCTCTGTTTGTCATAAAAAAGATAGTGAAAATGAATTCTTTCCACTCACTGCAGAAGCAGATTACAGCAAGAATGAAGATCTAAATGTTAGCACATCTTTGGGGAATGAAACGTCAGGGAAGGACCTACTTCAACATGGCAGAAGAGAAGCAGAACAAAAGGCAGCTAGAAATTATCCTTTGCCATGTAGCCAAACAACTTGCCTCAATGAGACTGTGGAGAAAGACCTGTCACCGAGAAACAGAACCCACTCCAGTGGTAGCTTAGATGAACTCTGGGTTAAGTTTTTGGAATGCCAGAAGAGACACCAGCACCATGATTTTAGGAGTAATGGTGAGCTGTCCCTTGTTGAACGCCTCGATAGATTGGCCAGGGTCCTCCAGAATCCCATTAAGCATACACTAATAACAACAAAATCTGAAAAGAACATTTCTGAAAGGGAAATTAAGGGAAGAGGGCAGAAGAAAATAAGACTGCCAGAAAAGAGCGTGTCTGAAAGTACATTAGAGCCTAATGCAACACATGTTGAAGAAAGACCACGTATCACCCATGATAAAAATAGCCTTGTTGAGCTCAGGAAAAATAGGCCAGGAGAGAAGACTGTCTGCCACATGAATAAAATTTTGGAGCACCAGCAGTGCTTGGAAACTCCTAGTGACACTTCCTCAGAGACAAGGCTTAGTGGAGATCATAGTACCACGATCAGTTCTACCACCTCAGAATCAGATGCTGTGACCCAAACAGAGATGGAAACTGCTACTCAGACTGAGGTGAGCAGTTCCATTTCCACCATTGACACAGCCAGGCTGATCAGGGCTTTTGGGCATGAAAGAGTGCGGGTGTCACCAAGACTCTCCCAGCTTTATTGTACCATCAACCACCAGAAAATTCGCTCTGAAAAGTGGAACAAGGGAAGTGGCAAAGCAGTGGGTGTAGAATATCCAAAGGTTACTTCTGAGAGACACAGGAAAAGGAAAGAGATCCAGGTATGTGGCCAGTTAGACCAAAAGACAAGTTTAACTAATATTTATAGGAGCTCTTAAACTGCTGTACAATAGTAGAGTTTGTTATTTGGAGAATCATCTAAAATTTCACAGTGTGTTGTTTACAAGGTATGCTTCTGTCTTTGATTTAAGTAGCTCAAACAAGTCCTCTGCCTTTCCAGGAATAAGGATGGCTTAAAAAAGATTTTTATTAATATTTTTATTTATAATGCTTATTTAAAGGTAAAATGAAATTGTCATAAACTTTGCAACATTAGGACCGTTAATATTAATTAATATTAATTCTGACCATCTAACAATGAAATTAGGATCCAACATTTCTTGCATGGTTGCAGTATTTAGAAGATTATTTTATTCCATATTCCACTCATAAGACTAATCTTTCAATATCTGGACCGTAAAAACATCATCAGGTCTTTTGCCTGTTAAAATCACCCACGAGATAACTGATTGCAGTAATACTTATATGAGAGTAAAGACTCACTATTCCCGGTGCTTGATGTTGCATTGAACACTTATGGCTTTAGAAAGTAGTGTCTTTTATCTGCTGATGTAGTGTTCTTTTTTAAAAATACATATAGACACATGACCCATCTCAAATAAGGAGTGAGAGAGTGAGAGAAAATTGATGGCAAAATGGCAAACTTAATTTTAAAATCCAAAGTTTGGTAATTTCTGTGATGCTTGGCAGAACAGAATTCAAGAAGTGTTTTGTTTTTATTTTAGTTGCAAATATCTGGTTTAGAGACAGATATTTGCTTTATAGCATAAGCCCTACTCCTAGAGAGACTACTGTACAAATCTTTCAGGCGAGTGCTGGATTTTGTAGCTCAGTTTTTTATGAGAGCCTATTGTCAGCTCTGCTTCCAGAAAACTTGGTTACAGCTTTTTTTATTTATAGATGCTGAACGCATCCCAGAAGGCTTTTATCTATTCCAGTTTCTGTTATTTCTAAAGCACTCTTCAAGCTGCCATCTGGTAGCAGGTACAAAGCTAAAGGTTGCGCTGTTCAGCTGCTGAAGGGCTTTGAAAGCACTGAACTGAATATTCTAGTCCAAATAGGAATATGCATGTCAATATTCAGTATTGAATGGCTGCTTAAACTTATTTCTGTGGGCTGATATGCATGTGCATGTAAATGGGTTATCTTGGTTTTTTTTCCTTACTTTATACTGTCTTCCTTTTTGCTGAGCACATATTCAAATTTGCTTCTGTTCTCTGAAAGAAGATACATATCTACTACATCTGTCTAGTGCAGTCTACTAGAGTTGAAATAGTTTTATGAAACTAAAAACCAGTTCTTGCCACTATGCATGAGAGTAAAAATTGCCTCCTTTTAATGTTGAAATGAAATTGCTTTGCATTGAAGTAGTGATAGCAGAGGTTCAATAAAAAGGTAATAAAAAAGCCTCTGTTCATTTCCATTGTGGCTGGCGTTATGAGTTACTAATAGGATACTAATTGCTATGATCCAGGAAAAAAAATAATCTGTTTCATAATTAAAAATTAAATTCAGCAGAGTTGCAGAGATTGGTCTGTGCCGCACTGTTGGATTTGAAGCCTGGGGAAACACTGTCAGTTAATTGCTGTTAATAAAGCACTAACCTTCTTTCTGTTGTATATAACCAAAAAGCTTGTGGACTAGATGCATTACACTTACAGAGTATATTCCTTTTTAAATGGCTGTAAAGTTATAACATGTCATAAATTTAGATTAGTTTATTGTAACAAAGTTGTGCTGCTTACATTCCTGCAGCTGGAACTTCTATTTGCGTAAATGGTGAAGAGGTGAAATTAGTGTTTTGCCTAAGCCATGATCTTGCCACGTGTCTCCTTTTTCTTGTTTTTATTGAGTTTAGTTTTCTCCACCTGGAGAACTTTGTGTGATGAGGATCACAGGGTGAGAGAATTTCCCATGTTTTGAAAGGACTTTGCTTTTCCATGCCAGTGGTACAGAACTGGAGTTCAATGTGAATTTATAAAGCAACCTGTTAATCTTTCAAGACAGTTTGTCCCTCCAGCAAATGCAGCAACCTTTTAAAGGCTTTTGGGTAGGAATGTAGGATTCGGTTTAGATGTTTATTCTTCCTCTTTCCAAAGCAGAAATATTTCACAGACTTTGCGGTCTTCCGTGAAAGTACAGCTAACAGATGATCTTGCCCCACAGCAAAGGGTTATTATAAGTCTGTCTTGGCAGGCCACATCGTCTCAGGAACTTTGGACAAACGAATTGGAGGATGCTCATCACTGTACAGAATCTGATCACAGACAGGCTCTTGCCTCCAAAAACCGCACACTCTTCTCACTAGAACAGGGTGCAGAAAGTGCATTGGGGCGTGAGGATAAAGTCAAGGCTGACTGTTGCGTGGCACAGCAATAAGAGACACTGATCAGCCTGTGATAAATATCTAAATAATAATAGAATCAAGGTACAAGTAAAGAGTGATGACTATAACTTTTTTTGCTGTTTAAAACCTACTTTCTGTTCATTTTGCTTAGTATTTCAGGAATTTCTGTTGCCTTTCTTGGTTTTTTTTTTTTTTTTTTTTTTTCCTAGAAGGCCATCTCCCTTTCATTGGATTCAGCTTCTGCAAGCAGCAGTTCTTGGGGACCAAGCTCTGCTCTTAGTAACAAGCGACGGACACGTATGCTAAACAAAGGTATCCAAGCAGGTGAGCTGTTGAATTCCAGACTTGTCTGTGTTTGCTTCTGCCTTTCATCTCTTTGGAAACTGTTCTCCAAAGTCTGTTGTGTGTTTCTGGTGATGGGTATGTACACGCAACGTTCTTCAAATTCACTTTGAATGCTTTTAGAGAAAGATGTTATGTTCTAATTAAAATGAGCCATTTCATTTCCTTTCTTGGTCTGCTTGAGTAGTACCCAGTTTTATCACTTACTTACAAGTTTATTAACCTAAGCTTCTGATCCATTTCAATAATAAAGGTGGACTAATGGTATTTTTTATATATTTTTTTCTCCGCAAGACATCTGTTACTTGCAGAATACATTTTGTAGGCATATGCTGTTTCAGAAGGCAACTGCAGTGTTTCATATTCTTCTTGGTAATATTTAGGATGTTATATTCTATTTAAAACATAAGCTGATCCTGGACTAGTGCAGTTCTGCATTTGGGTTTTTCTGGTGGCAATTATCAGTTTCTTCATTGCTGTCATTTACACGCCAAGTTGCCATTATAAGATTAAGTAATGGCTTTGTTTTATTCATCAGACATATCAATTATTTATTTATTCCTGTTTTTTTTTTTCCCGTGTGCAAGTGGATTGAATCACAAAAGTATTTTCATGGCTTGTTTTCAAGATCATGTTATGACTTTTTGAATGTTAGTTGACATCTTCCACTTTATATGTTTCTGTTAAATATTTGTAGTGCTGTGAGCAAACCAATCCTCTATAGCTAAAACATTATTTTGTATGGGATGCACTGCGTAAGCTAACAGGTCTAGAAAAACGTGCAGTTCCATTGTCCAAAAGGTAAAGCTGTATGCTGACCTGCCGTTGTGTCTTTCAGCAGCAGATTTGAAGTTGACTCTTTACACAGTCAACTCAGGTCCCCATCAAGGGGCATAGCTGGTTCAAGTTCAGTTCCCATCCCCATATGTATATATGCTTGCTTTGCTTGGGGTGCTTGCTTTACACCACTTGAATTTTACTCAGATTATTGTATAGTAACAATTTTGAGTCACTGTAAACCCTCCTTGAATTGGAAGTGGGAATATAAAAGATTTTCCTTTTGGAAGATGGGAGTAAAGAAAGTGATCCTTCACCTTCGAAGTTAAAATTGAGGGTTACCCCCTGAACTACGCATGTCACACGTGCTGATGTTGAAGTACTTCCAGCTGCTCTGGAATAAGATGTTACTGCTTTGTTTTCAACTACAGGAGACTTGGAGATTGTGAACAGCGCAACTAAGAAAAACACTCGAGATGTTGGTGTGACTTTTCCTACCCCAAGATCTAGTCAGCCAAATCAGTGGCCCCAGGAACCCTGGCATTGTGTTGATGGTATTTTTGGAGAGTCAGATGGCACGGTCACAGATCATCAGGCAGCAGGAAGCAAGGATAAGCAGAAGGGACAGCCAGGCAATTTTTCTGTGGAGAAAAGGGTGAAAAGGAACAGGCTGCATTTACCACAAGGTCAGTCCAAAATACACTTTCTCTGTAGACCAGAAAAGCTCTATGTCTCAACAGCAACTAGCAAAATATGTGAGGAGGATTTGCTAGGACGCAGAGTAATACACTAGTACAGTCAGTTCTTATTCTGTTTTTAATCAATGAATTTTAAACAAAAACACTATGTCAAGTGAGCTTTCTAGCGTTTTATTATGATGGCATTTTCAACCAAGCAACCTAGACAGCAAAGGTAGTAAGTAGAAAGCAAGGAATAATACAAGAAAGGATGAATGAGATGGGAATCACGTAGACACTTAATTTTGATTTTTCAAGGTATAAAAGGTTCTGTTAAGCTCTGTGTAACTGGTCACCGTAAGCTGTATTTACTGTTTCATGTACTGAGGCTTCAAAGAACAAGTATTTCTTTGGGAATGCTTGAGGGAAGATTGTGGTACCAGAAGAACTAGACTTGTCTCCCTCTTTTAGCTAAAGTTGCATTTTTGGGCTGATGGTGTAGCCTCTTGACTGATGGTTTATTTTGAGTTGTGCTTTGTTTTGTTTTTTTTTTTTTCCAAATTTCCTGTCAGTCTTCATAATATCGTGATCAAATGTTTAAAAATGTTTTCTTTAGGCATCATTGTTGTTGTAGGGACAAATCATTCTCTCTCATACTGGTTTAATTTAGAAAATTTAGAATATCTGTTCGCAGTACTAGGTGATGTATTCGAATCCCTTTATGTATGTAAACTGTGACTAATCTAATTCTTGTATACATATTTAAAATTTAGAAGATGTAAAACATTTGATCTTCAAAAACATCTATTAAAAATATAGGGCTTAGAACAGCACAGAGGTTCCTTAAAAATGTGTAATTGCTGATAAGTATTCTTTCTATAGAGAGAGAAACTTGCAAACTAAGCTATTTTGTGCCTTTTTAAAAGTGTGGTTTGATAAAGATTTGCTGGTTTTTTGACACTTGGCAAAGGAATTATTTTGAAACTGCCAAAGGTGTCTGCTATGGAGTCCCATCTTATTAAACTGAAGTGAGTATTTATTGCAGTGTTAGGCCACTGATTGTGTTTAGGTAAGGCTGTGAGACATAGATGGAAAATAGGCACGTGTGTTGTCTACATATCTTAATTATCTTTTGTGGCCTTTTTAACAGGAATGTCATGGTTTGTCCAAGCAGAAGACTTGAAATCTGAATCTAGGAAGGAAAACCATTCCAATTCCTTTTCTGGTCCTGGTCCCTCTTGGTTTGAACCATTGACCAGCACAAAGCCTTGGAGAGAGCCTCTCCGAGAGAAGAACTGGCAAGAGCAGCAGCACAGCAACGTGATTCAGCCAGCAGTTCTGGAAAGAGATGCTGAGAACAGGTCCTTACGACCGTTTGTGAAGCTTACGCTACAGGTAAAGGCACTCTGTGCTATAAGGCTGCTGGGATCTCAGTAGGATTTCAGGAGTAATGCTGAATCTTGTGGGAACACATTTTCTTCCTTTTTTTGTTTTGTTTTATTTTTTTCTTTTGTTATTTCACCTTTATAATCAGTGGAAGTCAACATGTTACAGACCACTCCTACTTAACAAAAAAGTTAAAAAATAAATAAATAGCAAAACCAAGAAAACCAATGAATTTCTTAGTCCTGTTTGGTTGTGTTAATCTGGCTTTCCACAATATGCTAATCTGTTTGAATTGACCTGATATTTTAGGGCTTAAATAATTTTTCTTTAGGAACTAGAGAGAAAGTAGCTGACATAATGTCAAGTCATACTTGCTTCCATGTAAAAATAATACTCTGTGATGTACATAGTAAGTGATTAAATGAGCTTTAATTCATATAGTGCTAACACTGTATGTGTGTGTATATACATACACATGCGTACATGGTGTACACTTCAGATCAAGTGTGATCACTCGATATCTGTGGAAAAATACAGATGGTAGTGTACAGAAATATTTTTGAAAAAGTTTGTCCACAGCAAGTGAAATCCAAATTAGGAGGTGCTAATTTAGGTGCACTTCAGAAGTTTCTTTAAGTTCAGTTGCATCTGCTCATGTTCTCAGAGACTGCTCTGTGATGGAAATTGAAGTGTGGCAAACCAGAGGTAGTAGGAGATCGCTTTTAAAATTCCACTTCTGATCCAAAATGAATTGCTAATGTTGATGTGCCCCCCGATTTATACCACAGGAGGCTGTAATAAGTTACAGAATCTTCTATGGGCTCAACTTTGTGGACTTTGCTATGCTTTTTTTGAGAAAAGATTTGTGTCCCTTTTGCTAATTATTTTAGCTTTTTTTTTTTCTTTCTTTTTGGCCAGTTAGTCTTCTATTTGTTGACATATAGCTTGTTAAACAAGATCTCTGAGTATCTACCCAGCATTAAGGCTACAACATTTTGTATGTGATACCAAATACTACTTTGGGATTTTTTTTTTCCCATGCTTCGGTAATGGTGTTAGATATCTTGATTATTCCCTTCCAGCCCTCGGGAGACAGTCTGGCCACTTCACACTTTGCTTTGTGTCATCCCATTTCAGGAGGCTCTTGCGGTGCATCGCCCTGATTTCATCTCCCGCTCTAGAGAGCGTGTGAAGCATCTGAAGCTTGTAATGGAGGAAAGGAGGGTACAGAGCGTACTGCAGTCCGAACGAGAAGAGCTATTTAATCCTCCGGAGAAGAGAAAGGGCTACAGGAATGCAAGTCACATGCTGTCTGACAGAGGTACCTTCATGGTTCTGCTTTTTATGTTCTATAGGAATTAATGATTTTCCACATTATACTTAAGGGTGTATTTTCAATAAAAACATTACAATTATTTAACGTTATTGTGTATAAGAATCCATAACTTAAAAAGGACTCACTGCAGTAATATTCTTTGTGAGAAGTAGACTTTTCATTCTCTTATCTCAAAATTTTCCATTTAGGTTTTCTGATTAGAGAAAAGAGAAGAACAATTCCAAAGAGTGAAATGGTTCAAAGATCTAAACGGTAAGGTTAAGAAAATCTTGTTTCAGGTAGATAAGTGACCTGAGTAAATGGGTAGGAAAAATGAATGAATTGTATCTGCAGTCAAAGAATTCAGCTTTTTCAGTGCAAGATGCAGGCACCTTATCAGAGGGAGAAAGCACCTATATAAGAAATCCAAGAAACAAGATCATTTTTAAAAAATTATTTCTGTAACTAAATCTGAGTGTTCTGCTGCAGTATCTGCCGTCCAGGCACTACATCAGACTGTGCAAGTACTGGATCCCAAAAGAAGCAGAAATGTAGGGTGTGGGCCACTGGAGTGTCTGTATCGTTTTAAACATTAACAAACTAGGTAACTGGTGTGGGAAGTAAGGCATTGTTTCACCAAATGAAAGTAGCTTAATATAAGAAATAACTACTCTCAAAGGAATATGGAAGCTTTTACCCTTGATGAAAACCACCTTATGATAGACTTTGCCTTATTTTTGATTCAAGTAATTCATATATAAAGTGCACACTAGCAGTGTAGTAAACATTTTGAATGCCTGTGCTACAGAGAGAGCATGTGAAGATGTAATAAAAAAATGGAGTCTATTGCAGCTGTATTCTGAAATGGTAGTGGGGTCAAGGGGAGGTGGTTTGGAAGAGTACTAGTTGAGAAACAGCATAAATATTTGAATAAGACTCATGAAGTCATCTCTGATAACCTGTAAAATTACATAAAAATACAATGATACTGTAAGTTATTTCAGAGTCAAAACAGAGATCAAGAGTATACTCTGAGGCAAAGGATATTTAAGTAGTTGGGATTTCAGCATATATGTAAGTGCTTTGTTGCACTGAAGTTTTGGAATGTACATGCTATATTGAGGGAAGGGTTTGTGCTATGTGAAAGGGGCAATGCTGTGGGCCGGGACTGTTTCACAGCATCTTAATGGGTAGTCGCAATGGGATGGAGAGCATCTCAATGGATTTACAGGTGACACCAAACTGGGAGGACCAGTCAGTATGCTGGAGAGTAGGTCTGCAGTTTCTAGAGATCTCTGCAGGCTGGGGGAAAGGGCCAAGAGCAATCTCATGAAGTTCAACAATGATAAATACAAAGTCTCTCCTTGGGACAAACACACCCCCCTCCTGCCAAGGACACCCCACTTGGCAGTGTCTGAGGACAGATTGTCCGGGGAGTGGCCCTTCTGGAAATGGTCTTGGGGGCCTGACAGCTGGTGAACAGCAGATTGAACACGAGTTGTCAGTATGCTCTTGCAGGGATGAAGGCCAGCTACTCACTGCAGGGAAGTGGGTATTACCTCTGCTTGGCACTGATGGGGCCACAGCTGGAACCTCTCTCCTGTTCTGAGCTGTCACTACAAGAGAGAGGCCTGCCTCTGGTGGAGGCCACCAAGACACTCAGGAGACTGGAGCATGTGCTGCATGAGGAGAAGCTGCAGAGGCTGGGTTTGTTTGGCCTGAGGAGGAGGAGGCTGAAGGTGAGGATCTGGCAGTGGTGCTTCCCTGCCAGAAGGAGGGCTTAGAGAAAGAAAGAGGAAGACTCTTCTTGGAGGTGCACAGTGACAGGACAAGCAGCAGTGGTGATGTTACAGTAAGGAGAAATTCTAACTGGAGACAAGGAAATCACTTTTTTTATGAAGAGGATGGTGAAGGGCTGGACCGGGACCCGCAAAGGTGGTTGAATCTCCATTGTTGGAAATAGTCACAAGTTGACAGGATGAAGCCTGAGCAACCTGATCTAGCCTTGAAGTGAGCCCTTCTTCAAGCAAAAGGTTGGACTAGGTGACCTCTGGAGGTCCTTGCCAGCCTAAGTCACACTGTGATTCCACAAAATATCTACTGGAATATGCAATATACAGAAGAAACCCCTTGATATATGTGCTGGGAGAGTTCAAAAAGAATGTTTTATTTCAATAGCTTTTGGCATCTGGGAGTATTTTTAGAGCATTAATAGACAGGTGGCAGAAGTGGTACATAGGGTAAATATGTCAGTTCCCCAAGGAAAGCATCTCCACGTGTTTTAGCTGGAGTAGAGGGTTTGGGTCACTTGGATGGTGAGGTTGATGTATCTGAACTCATGTATTTTCAGAAACTCTGATTTCCTAGTAACCAAAGTCAACACGACTTCTGTGGAGACTGATCTGGGCAGTCACACTTGGTGACTTTTTTTTATTCTTGCTGCTTTCATACTGCAGCTCTCAGTTGGAGCTGAGAAGTAATTTATTCTGTACCATTCTTTTGAAATCCACACCTATAATGAGTGCAGAAGCTTTTTCTTTTTCTCCGAGGATATAAATGGAATTTCTCATGGTGAGTTAGCTAGAGGTAATGAAAACAATTTTCAAGGAATTTACCCTGCAATTCTGCATTGCTCACTTCATGTTCTAAACATCTTTAGGGTGGGATGATTTGTGAAGGGTAAATCTTGATCTTTTGTTGAGGGGAGCCCTAGAATGTCAAAAGGCTTTAGAGAGTGGTGAGATGGTATCAAAGCAAAACCCCAAATCTTGGTGGTATCCCTGCCCCCATCCAGTGGCACATGCACGGACCTAGCATCCTCTGCTGCCTTCCAGCAAAGCATGAGAGGAATAAAATAAACATCAAGAGGTGAATTATTTCCTCTTTTCTGTAGTGGTAATATGCGTAGTGACATTTTTAGAAAAGATGATCTCCTAAGAGCAGCTGCAGAGTAGAAAAATAGGGATACACAGGAAGGTAGGTTACTGAAAGAAGTGCAGTTGCCAATTTTTTTTTTTACTACTTTTTTTTGGTGTTGGATGTGTATTTGCTTGCTCATCAGTTCCACTGTGACGTCTGATGGACTGGTAAACACATTTGCTTGGGGGACAGTAGAAGCTACAAATGTATATGGCTCTCCCTAGCTGATGCTGGTGAATTAGACAGGAGATAATATTCAGTACAGAGATTTGTATTTGGTCCTTGCTTTCTTGGTTCTGGCTACTTACTTACTCATTATCGTACAGCTTCCTATTACTTTGTTTTCCAGCTAACTTCTCATCTTTCTCTCCTTTGAAATATGCAAGTGACACCTAACTTGCACTGACTAAATAGCAAATGGGTGCAAACTGATAGACATTTGCCTCCATCACTTCTCTTGCCAATCTGAAGTATTACTTGTTTTCCTGCTGGAATTAGTACCAAGAGAACTGTCAAAGATGCCCCCCCCCGCCCCCGGCTGGTGGGCTGCATTGATTTGCAATGTTCAAAATGGAGTGTGTTGTAGTACTTTCAGATAACATGAGTTGAAGGCATAGATGTCTTTAAAAATATTGAAAGTGCCAACAGTAATTATGCAAAGATATGATATTGACTTAAGAATGAAACAGTCTCTAAAAGAGTGTATTGTATCTGTAATGAGTTTGTTTGTTTGCTTTCTCTTTGCTGATTATCAAATCAGCATGTTAAGAAAGGAGCAAGATCTCTTTTGCTTTAAGTATTACATGACTGAAATTTTTGAACATCATTAATTTCCACCTCCCATAAACCTCAGTGTTTTTGAAGCTGCATATTTCTTCCTTAATGATCTTAAAGGAAGATGTGGGGAAGGCAGTGTGAGTAATACACTGCCATCCTAGATGTCAGGCCCCTCCTTTAGATGGTAGCATGTAAGACAGACTAGAATAGTGCACTGAGTCTGTACTGAGCACCAGTCACCTTCTATTCGGTTGAAAGTATCCCTTGCTGTTTGGTTCTGGTATGGGAGGAGTTCAGCACTGGAGAAGACAAAGCATTTGCCTAAACAGGGTGACACTGTTGAATGCAGAAAATACTGAAATTTTGAAAAGATGCCTAAATAGCTTAAATCAGGTTATTCTTGTGATAAAGGTATTGCTATCAATGGATAAACGTGTTACTCGGAATCAGCATAACCAGCACAGAGAAGCAGTGGGGCTATTCTGTACTGAAGATATTGAAGCTCTACCTTTTGCAGCTGGGTAATCATAGCAGCTCTATGGTCATTTTAATGTTATAAATATTGCTTTTAGGAGGTGCTGCTTGTAAGAGAAAGACATTATGGCATGTGGGAATTTCCGGTATCACAACTGCTATGTATTCCACATTTTCCGTGTGTGACACTAGTAAACCCCCAAATAAATTTTTCTATGATGTGGTTGGCTAGTAGCCTTTAACAGAATGTGAACATAAAACAGAGGATGTGGGTTTTTTTAATATCAATAACTTCCTTCCAAGTCACTATTTTTGACTTTTTGTATTTACACTTAAGGATCTATGAGCAGCTTCCAGAAGTGCAGAAGAAGCGAGAGGAAGAGAAGAGAAAAATGGAATACAACTCATATCGCCTGAAAGCACAGCTTTACAAAACGGTATGTGTTCTGGTCAAGTATTTATACTGGAACATTTTAGAATTTTTTTTCTTGAGATCAAAAGCATTATGGTAATATTTACTAAATTTTTTATTCTCTGGTATTATTTTGCAACTTCTAGGATATATCAGCATTTAATCAGGGTCAAAGCAGTCAAACTTAAAATTTGAAACAAAAAATCCTCTTACCTAACTTAAAATTCTTCCAGTACCTACACGTGACCTATGGAAAAAAGACAAGGAAGCATGGTCCTCATTAAAATACACCCAAAAGGTCTTGTGCAGAGTCTTGAGGGCAGAATAGAGGGATCACGGAGCTTAGTTAAAGATGGTATTTCATGGACAGGCTCTTTGAACTGGAGGCTGCTGGTTTTGCTCTCAAGTACCCTTGCTGTAGATGTATTTGGCTTACACAATTCACAGCTATCTTTGCAACCATGGCTAACAAAGCCTGGAGTCGTCATTCTTAATTTTACTTAGTGGAGAACTGTCAGTACTGGTGGTAACTTGTTAACTTTGGGGGCTGTGGATTTCATCGTTACGTGTTTGTTCAGCTGATAGTGTGGTCTTACCGCACTGGCACTGATCAGCCTAGGATCTCCTCTGTCTGGCAAGCTGTAGAATAAACCAGTATCCCTAAGCATGGGTATGACTAACTTTGAACCACAAACACTTGTCCAGCAGTTCAAGACCAGTTTCTGTGCTGGGACCTCACCACAAAACCAGCAGGAGAGCAAATGTGGGGTGAGGACTCCAGGATTTTGGTGAGCAGAAAAAGGAAGCAGTGGGGCCCATTTTGCTGGGCTACTCTAAGACTGTGCTGAATCCTGGCTCATTCTGCCATGAAGCAGTGAGATACCTGCAGGGAGCTGCCTCTGTCCCAGCTGAGAACTGCTGCTTGTACTCTTCTCCCTGGCAGTCCCAAGTTGTGCAACATGTGTTTAACAGACACACACAAAGCACGGGTTTAATTCATGATAGAAAGATTGAAGAACCCTGTGCTAGAGACTTGCCTGGGTTAAGCACAATATGTAACAAAGAAGAGAATCTTCTGTCCTTATGCTCTCCTGTGTGCACACATCTAATTATCTAGTATTTCTGTGTAACAAGCAGTATCACAATGATGTGACAAATGTCCTGATAAAACAGAGGAGGCCCATTTGTCCCCCCTGAAAAGTGCATCTCCAAAACTGACCAGTGAAGCATTTTTTGAGCTGTTCTAGGCATCCATATGCTTAAGCTTTCTCTTAAGACTTAATAAGAACTGAAAGATGAGAAACAGCAGTTTGTAATGCAAACACTGAGGTTCTAACCTGACTTACCTTCTCCCACTTTAACTAACCTGCATGCCATAACACGTAGCCTTCCAGAGAACTCTGGCAGCAGGCAATAAACTGCATTATAAGCCTCAGTGGTTTAAGGACATGCATTAAAAATTAAAACTCTCTCTTTTTTTTTTTTTTTTTTTTTTTCCCCCCCCCCCCCCCCTCTGGATCTTAAGGTTGCACTTCAGTTTTAGCATTGCAACTCTTTCCTGGCTAAGTTGTCCTACCAGAGCTGGAATAATGAGTTTAGCTATTTGTTGGGAACATCAGTAATTGGATTTTAAAAGTCAGGGTTCATAACACAATGCATTATTCAGAATACCTTCCTAATCTGATTGTAGGTACTTAACACTAGAATTACTTGAATTTGATTATATGCTTTTGCAGGGTATATTCAGGACATATTTTTTTCACTGGTCTGACAATCTCAGATGCCGGTACAGTAAGGTCTTAAGAGTTAACGAATGCTGGCAGTTGTTGACTTGAAGTAGGATTGTCAGCTGGAAGCAGAGAGAAGATCAGATCAGAAGTTTTGTATATAAATGTGGTTTTGATTGGAAGAGGGATGATGATTCATTGCAGTCAATATTGTAATCTTTTTGTCTTCCTTGATGATGCAGAATAGCTGTAGTGAGTAGCTGTAAATACAGTGAATGGTTTGTTTAGAATTTGGTTAATATGTTGCTGAGAGCATCAGTTTCTAAGGGGATCTGATTATGCATGAAAAAAAGAGCCACAGATTTTGTGGAATGACTCCAAAGATGACATAGAGTATTAGGAGAAGATGGCTGGTACAAAAGCTAGACGAAAAACGTATGTAATGTAGGGTTATATAATTTAAATGATCTGTAGCACTGTATCTCTCATAGTGAAAAGTTTGTGAACTGCTGATGTAGAACAGCAGATCAATACTCTGGAATAGATCTGACTCTTATTTTAATTGCAGTCACCTAGAGGAGTCTTGTTGTGCCTTACACAAACCTAGCAGGGGACAGTTCCTTCCAAGACTGTTTGACATGTATCCAGGCAAAGCTCGGGAAAGGAGAGGGAGGCAAACAGTCAAGTGCCCTGCTCGAGTTTGTGTGGGTTAATGGTGGAGCCAGGCATAGTACTCGTATTCTCTGACTCCCAGGTCAGTGCTTAGTGGCATGACCTGTCCCTAATGAAACTTCTTTGTCCTTCATTTTTTGTACTTTGACTGGCTGCCACTGGACATCTTGATGCGGAAAGCATGTACTCGTGCCCCAACCACTCCAGAGTGCAGCGTAGTAGGTTAAACTGTTGGTGAAAGTGTCTGCTGAGGCATCCTGTTCTGGAATGTCTGAGGCTTATGCTTATATTTTCTTGTCTGACTTTCTGCTGTGCAAATGTTAATACCTGGCAGAGGAGCACTAAGGAAACAGCTGGGCAAGTGGGGATGTCTGAAACTGCCAGGCCAGTTTGCTTAGTGAAGGAGAGTCTGAGCACTTACTTTCTCCCAGCACCTGTGCCTGAACACTTTATTGTAATAGTGAAGTGTGCTTATAGCCTAAGTTTATTACATTTCAGCCATGAGGTAATATGGTGCTGGGACACTGGTTGCTTCTATTTCTGTCACTGACGCCAAAGGAATAGACATGTAAAAGTAAAACTAGGCATACACCTCACTAAAAGCAGTACAGCTGGCTCTGAGGATGGGATTATCTGGCAGTACAGTGTTCATACCACTTCTACAGGGCGTTGAGGGCTCACAGGTTAAGGGTGATTAAAATTTGGGAAAGGAAGCAATGAATTAAACATGTATACACACTCATATCTGTATGTACATGAACATGGACAAGTGTTGTTTGATGAAGCATCCTCACATCAGAATTTAAAGGTATGTTAGCTATAGCTGCATATTGATGTAATTTCTGGGACAATGCTTCTGAATTAAAATGAACACCAGCTTCTTAGTAATGTATTGTGAGTAGAAAACAAACAAAATTGTATGTTCCAGTATGAGCAATGACAGCTACTATGTGGGACACACTGCTCTCTGCAGGCAGTGTGTGTCTCCTCATTAGCTGTAGGGAACCAAGGATAATGATCTTAGTGTCCAGGTTGAGGGATGAGATGAAACTGAGTTTATTTGGCTCAAAATAAGTCTCCAAATTAGTGAATATATATAGACAAAATTTGCTTACATTTTGTAAAGTACAAGTGAAAATATTAATACAGGACACCTGGGAAGTAAGGGCTGTCAGTGCTTGTTTTAAGGCATTTATGTGCTGCAGTGGAAAGTGAGGAGAGAATGAAATAACAGTTTTGTTAGCATCGAGTGAGGATGGGATCCTCGTGAGGAAACAGTATGGACTCATATATAACTGGAAACTTATCAAAATTCCAGTGCTTGAAATCAACTGAGGGTTTCCAGGCATTCTTAATTTTTTGAATTGTTAAATACTTATCTTTATTAAGATAGCAAAGTTATTTTTATCACAGATGCACATGAGTCTGGGCTGATGTTCTGTCCCAGTATCCCTTTGCTTTTGTACTTTTAATTTCAAATAGAGCATAAAATTATACCAGTCAGATAAGGGAATGGTGTGTGCCCTTTAATTTTGAAAACTGTTTAATCGAGACAGATTTCTGGTCTGATGACAGTATAAATCAGAATTCTTTGAACCCCAGTGAAGTGAAAATTAATTTTATGAGTTTATCGGATACAAATTTGTCCTATTACCAAGGCTTTTCCATTAGACATAGTAGTTGGTAATTTTTGTAAATAGGGAGCATGGGAGAGACCTTAAAGCTTAAAAGGCTAAAGCGGGTAGCAAAGTTATTAATTTATGTTCTTCCCTCTACCCCTTAAAATTAAAAACGATAGTAGCATTCAGGAACACTAAACACCATTTCATTTATAGATGGGACATGTCCTTTAGAGCCTGTGGAAGATAGGGGCCACAAGGTGTCACTACCTCATAGGAAAAAGCACATGCTTCTAGAGGTGTGAAACTGAATTGCACTTTGCTTGCTGCTTTACAGTAATTTTTGCTTAATGTTTGTTTTTCATCCCCTTGGCTACATTTTCCCTCCTGTCAGCAACGTGTTAGGGTTTTTTTTTGTTTTGTAGTCACTTCTGGAAGTGGAGCAAAGAGGGGAGATAGCATCTAATTGCTAACTGGGTTTGCTTATTAGATTGCAAAAGGGCCTGTGAGCTGTAGGGACTCTTCATAGGTTTTGTGGTATGAGGCATTTTGAGCCCTTCTGAGGCTTCATAAAGTACTGGGGACAGATTCCATGCTGAGATTCACATCAGCAGCTTTGCTGCTTTTTATATTTATGTATGTAAGCAGAGTATATTCTGCGTTGGTATATACACTATATATAGTATGTGTATATACTGTATACACATATAGTGCATACTCTGTGTGTACAAAGAGCTGAGCTGTGTGTAGCATTCATCTTTGTGGTACAAAAGGTCACATCAGGTAACGGCTGTATCATTCCCGCTGCTGTTAGTAATCTATGAGGTATCCAAAGCTCTTACTTTATTGTATACTTCTATAAAGCTATGTAGTATGTATCATAGAATCACAGAATAGTTTAGGTTGGAAGAGGCCTTCAAAGGTGATCTAATCCAGCCCTGCAGCAATGAGCAGGGACAGCTTCAACTAGATCAGATTGCTGAGAGCCCATCCAACCTGACCTTGGATGTTTCCAGGGATGGGGCATCTACCACCTCTCTGGGCAGCCTGGTCCAGTGATTTGCCACACTCATTGTAAAACATTTCTTCCTTGTATCTAGTCTAAATCTACCCTCTTTTAGTTTAAAACCATTACCCCTTGTCCTATTGCAACAGTCCCCATTTTTCTTATAAGCCCCCTTTAGGTACTCAAAGCCTGCAATAAGGTTTCCCTTGAGCTTTCTCTTCTCCAGGCTGAACAACCCCAACTCTCTCAGCCTGTCCTCATAGGAGAGGTGTTCCAGCCCTCAGATCGTTTTTGTGGCCCTCCTCTGGACCACCTCCAACAGGTCCATGTCTTTCCTGTGCTGGGGGCTCCAGAGCTGGATGCAGTACTCCAGGTGGGGTCTCATCAGAGCAGAGTAGAGGGGCAGAATCACCTCCCTTGACCTGCTAGCCATGCTTGTTTTGATACAGCCCACTACTTGAGCTTGTCCAGGTCCCTCTGGATGGTATCCTGTCCCTCAGGCACGCCAGCTGCACCACTCAGCTTGGTGTCATCTGCAAACTTGCTGAGGGTGCACTCGATCCCACTGTCTATGTCATTAATGAAGATATTGAACAGTACTGGTCCCAATACGGACTCCTGAGGGACACCAGTTTTTACCGTTCTCCATCTGGACATTGAACCATTCACTGCTACCCTCTGTATGTGACCATCCAACCAGTTCCTCATCATCCAGACAGTCTGCTTATCAAATCCCTATCTCCAATTTAGAGATAAGGATGTTGTGGGGGATTGTGTCAAAGGCCTTACAGAAGTCCAGATACATGACATCTATAGCTCTTCCCTTGTCCACTGATGTAGTCACTTCATCATAGAAGGCCCCTAGGTTGGTCAGGCAGGACTTGTCCTTGGTGAAGTATGTATTCCATGCTTCAAAACACGAGTGATCTGCCAGCTGAACTAGCAGAATATGGTGTTTAATTATCTGGATTGCTCATTGCCATAAGAATGGGTCACACTAGCAGGTGCCTGGAGAAGAATACCATAACAGAGCCAGCATTAGCAGTACTTCTCAAAGATGCTCTACCAGTCTGGTGTAATTTATGTCCAAAGGGCTTTCAATCCATCTTTGGATTGGTGGCATTTTTTCTTTCATGAATTTGTCCACTTTCTTTGTGAAGTGTAAACGTCTGGTGTTTGCAGCACCGTGGGGAGGAGTTCCACAGTTTAACTGTGCAAGACCATGACTTTTCACACAAAGTATTCTGTGGGGGGGTTTGTTTTGTTTCTTTAAAATCTATTTCCAGCTATTTTATATGATGCCTCCCCAGATTAGTTTTGGAAGAGTCCGCCAATAACATTCCTTTTTCACCTGCTTCAGGTTGCTTTCATCTCTTCCCCTTCGGTCATGGCTTATCCCTCCCACTGTAGCGAAGAGCCCTAATTTATTGAGTTGTTTACTGTAGAAAAAACTTCCACTATGCTTGTTACTCTTCTCCGTAGCTCTTCCAGTTTTCCTGTGTCCTTTCATAAATGTATCGCAAACTGGAGAACATGGGACGCCCAGAAGTTTGTATTCAGCAGGTGAAGAGCGAGACATGCATCATGGTGGTTACTTGATGGAAACTGTCTGTCAGCTCATGTCAAGGTGTATTCTGACTCCTTAGACTTGTTTCTGACCATTTCCACAGCAGCCAACACAGGGACATCCTGGTGGTTTTTATACCAATGAGTGAGAAACAACTAGTCTGCTGTAGCTGTTCTAAAATACGTAAACAGCTATTTCTTAGTGTTGTATTACCCCTTGATATTCTGTTCAGAAAACTTATTAACAATATCTTCATGCTTAGCACTTTTAATTTTTAGAGGAATAATAATCATTCTCTCGCTTTGTTTTTATCTTTCAGAAAATCACCAACCGTGTCTTAGGGAGGAAAGTGCCTTGGAACTGATAAAGATCTGTTCAAACGAAGGTGTATTGTGCTTATTAAATGTGCAGCATAAAGGAGATTGTGAAGTGAAAAAACTAATGCAGTAAATACTCGTGCAGTGTATGTTTTGTGGTATTCACTTGTGTAATTTTTGTACTTATATAATCTTGCTGTATTTAAGAATCAATAATTTGATATGAATTACAGGTTTTTAAATAAATGGATGGGTTTTGTAGTGGTGTTAACACGCTTCCAAAGTAAACATAGTTTGGAAGTACTTGGTTCATAATATATTTATAACTACCTGATTGGAACAGTAGTTTTATATATTTATTTTAAATTGTTTTTAACAATTATTTTTTATTTTTTTATTTCCTATCTGAATGTAGGAAACTCACTTGTAATGTTTTGTAATGCAAAACCCCCTTAAATAAATAACATCAGATCAGTTTGTAGTAACTGTTGCAGCAAATATGAAATGTATCTTCGTTGTCAGTATGGACAACATCTGAAGAAATTGGGCCGTCATCACCTCTTACTTTACCCAACACAGAACTTAAGCTCTTACAGGGTAACTGTAGTGGCTGTTTAAACTGGACGTTATTAGTGCCTGAAAGAGTGGAGGAGTCACAACTTCACCGAGCTTTCGCTTGGTTTGCTTTCTTTCTGTATAAACCAGGAGAGTCGCATCAGAAATTTTTTATGATGTTGGGGATTTTTAAGCTTTGCCTGGGAGAGTCCCTTTCACTTCATTAGATGCTTGCATGCTGACAGGGTACTTGCTTATACATTTAACAAGCACCACAGTAGCAAAAGATGAAATACGAAGATTGTGGTTCTTTTGTGATAGAAGCCCGAAGTCTCAGTTTCGTTTGCTTATCACAATAGAGTTCATATGATGTATAAACAGGAAAAGACACCTGAGGAAAACGTAAGTGGGTGTGAAGAGTGGTTTCCTATTTTCTGTACTTAAGATGTTCATAGCAGTTAATTTCAAGGAGTGGCTGTAACGGTACACACAGTTCTATGGAGGGTGAGGCACAACTCAGAGATTGTGAGCTGTTGTGTTCACTAAGGGTTTCACAGAACTTCTTGTTTCACCCCTTGGCTTGAGCCATCCAGTGGAGGCTACAGTCCAGCTCTGCCAGTTACCCCTGGAGTTCACACTAGGGTATAACGAATCAAGTCTTCAGATGATGGGAAATAATGTAATTCCCTTGAAGGTCAGTAGACCTACACTAAATTACACTGGACAGAGATTTAGCATAGTATTTTTCAAACTGTGTCCTGTGCTGCTGGTACCGCACGCTGTTAAAGCGGCCATTATATCTTACCCCAGAGTCAAGTGTGAAAATATATGCGGGTGTTAAAGATTTATATTTTTTCTGGATGTACTCTTCTTACCAGAATAGCATGAAAAAAACCCAGCCACCAGAAAACCGTGATCTAATATGTTGGAAGGCCATATCTTGTTTGGTCTCAGAAATCTGAAGTTAAGACTGCAGGTTAAAAATAATACAGTATCACATGGCTGTGATAAATCAGCTCAGAGAGTGGCTTTATCTCTTTAGACCTTTCCATGTTTCAAAATCTGTTTTTACCTATTTGCGCCTTCCACTATCTTGTCCTTGGGATCAGTTTGGATGCAAGTTACTGCTTTGCTTTTGCTCTTCTGGGGCTAGAAAGCAGCTCTGTACGTTGCTGAAGCAGAAGGTGCTAAACCTTGCTAGTACTGGGATTTCTCATGCGATTCCCTGATATACGTATGAATAGACTTTTTCTTTGCGACAAGAAATTCAGCGGTGTTGGAGTCCTGACAAGATGTTACCTCATTGAGTGCTCACTTAAAGCCAGTTAGCTTCTTAAATATGCTTTTAAGCTTTCAACCAATGAAAAAACAAGAGTGCTTAAGGGCCCTGCTGATGCCTCAGGGGATACTTGGAAGTCTTCCTACAGCCAGATAACACAGCTGATGGTTGTTTTTATTTAAATGCCCATAGTGTTCCTGTGTGTTGCTCCCTAACAAAAGCATAGAGGCCAATAATCAAGCACATTGCGAACAGGCAGTCCATTTCAACTGGTTGGAGTACCCATTTTCCCGTAAGTAGAGTAGTACACGCTGTAAAACCTTTCAAAACAAAGGAAGAGGTGCTGCAAATTTTTTTTTTTAATGTTTTACCTCACTTAAAAATGTTCACTAACTACCGAAGTAATCTAACAGTCGCTGTCATTCTGTGAGTTGTTAGAGTTGCAGCTTGTGAGCTTTAGCGACAAGTAGCTGTAATTCCTCATTTGGTGGAAATATTGTAGCATTTTGCCTTTGCAAAGGAAGAAGTATTTGCTTCTGTTAAAAAAACTTCTGTTTGGGCACTTTAATATATCAGAATGTGTGATCTGAAGATTGTGCGTGGATGTTTTACCCTGGTCTCGAGCTGCACAAAGAGTTTGCCCTCTGGTTTATGAAGTATTGTAAAGCAAACATTCTCTTTGCTTTGCGCACAGGGGGAAGAAAAAAAAGTTTGTCAAGGAACAGTATGAGATTGTTTGACTTTTCTCCCCAGAGGATTGAGCACCTGCAATTCCAGATGAAATCGGGAGGAGCTGCAGCTTCTCAGAACCTCTGAAAATTAGGTCCCGTGTGGCCAGGTTTAAAGGAGGCAGGTCTCCTCCTCAGCCCTGTACTCTAACAGCGTTATGGTCTATCCTTCTCGATTTCTTCACGAGGGATGTATCGTCCATCCTTCTCTTGATTTCTTCACGAGGGATACTAGTGAAGCTGACTTACAGCCATTCCACTACTATTCCTTGTTGTCATCAGGTCAGATAAAGCTTGTGCTGGGTGCAAAACATCCAGTGTTTATAGTTTGATGGAAGGAGGCTGTTGACATTTGGAGTCATTGCTTCCAACACGCAAAACTTCTTTGAAAAACTCAGGAAATTGTGCTTGTCTTGTGTTGATTCTGGAGTGGAGTCATCTCTCCTTAATCCACTGCTATACAAAGACTTTTAGGGTAAATTCTGCAAGTCTTTGGAAGTTTAAAGAGGGCAGAACTATTTTTTTTTTTTTTAACCCTACAGGAGCAGGCTTTTGTTATCAGCTAATTAGAAATGGGCTTTGATCAGACTTTGCCATGCCCACCCTGCACAATGATTATTGCGTAGATGCCAAATGCATGTTTGAGTCTCACCAAAAGGCCAGTTATCATAGCTGGTATCTCAAAAACTGGGAAGGGGCAGCACGGTTGTCTGTTGAGCTGTCTCCAGAAACTGAAAGCAGCTTTGATCTAGTACTGTTGTTCATTTGTACCTTGTTCATCACCAAGTAAATAAAATGGCTGGTCTTTTGCTTCGGACTGGCTGTAGATGTGCCGTCTACAAACTGAACTTGAAGTGGGAAGAGTGAAGGATGTGGGGGTGCGGTGGACAAGGCAAGGAAACCTCAGAGAAAAGGGGTGTAAAAAAGTCACCGTATGCTTTGAAAGGTTCCTTAGTTCAAAATAAGAGGCTTGTTTGCCCTTCAGAAACACCTTCCATTTCCTCTTTTGTGATAATATTCCCTAGTTGTACCTTTTGTATTCCATCCTGGTGAACCTTTTATAATAACATGGTAAGTCCTTTGGTTCTTGATGGATGTTTTTGGAGTCCCTTCTATGGAGAACCAGTCTCAAGTTAGAGCTTTACTGCATCAGGCAGTGATGGGGGAATGTGTGAGGAGCTTGAGCAGATGCTGTTTGGCACATGTTCTCTCATCACTGGTAACTGGAAAGATCACCGTGGAAACCAATTGCAAGGATCATGTGGGGGGAAAAAAAAAAAATAGTCGAAGTGTGGAACTTCCTTGGAAAAGAAAAGGTCCCCACAGAACATAGTCGTGTTACTGTGCGTGTGTTTTGATATGCCTGGTCCAGAGTGGTTGACTCCTGGAGGACTACTTCCCTGAAGGACTTCTGCCTTTGTCGGTGGTAAATTTGTTAGTGGATGTGCCTGCAGGAGAATGCAACTGAGCGACTTTGAAGAGGAGGACGCTGAAAAGGAGATTTGCCCTGTGCAAAAGCAGGTAAGCTACTGGCTTCCGCTTATTTGTGAGAGCATCCTGGTTTATAATTCACTATAATTCACTCTTCCTGAAACAATACCCTAATAAAGAAAATACTTCCTGACTGGCTGTTCGTTAGTCCAGATCAAACTTTAATCCAGTAAAGATGATCTTAATATATTGCTTCCTTTATGCTGTGTTTATTAGTTGGCCAGCTGGGCAACTGTACTTCTGTAAAGTGTAAAAGTGTAGCATGAAGTCATTGGACATGTTCGTCGTAGGCTTGGGGAAGGAATTCAGCTGAACTGCTGTAAATGGAAAAGACACAATTCTTTCACACAAGCAAGGTTTGAAAGTCAAACTTTTATTAATATTTTTCTCCCTACATCAGCAGATAAACTGAATTCTCCAGGCCAAATTAGACCCTGCGGGAGGGTGAATGACCGCCGCATGACAAATGAAAGCCATGTTGATTAATATTCTTCTGGAAGGCACTCAAATTCCACGGTGATGAGGACAGTTGTGAGAGGTCTTGATAGGGGAGAAGGACGTGGGTTGTTTTTTTTTTTTAATACAATCTGATTTTATTCATGTACCCATGTGCTGCAGCCCTGTCTCTGTCTAGCTTTATCAGAAGCTACTTCAAACTCGTCTTCATGATGCAAAACAAAGGAGAAACTCCAGATCACTTTCCCCAAGTTGCGTTGGCTCCTTTACCCAAGTTCAATTCAGTACGTCCCATGAATCACTCTGCTCTAGGGGGCTTGCTGCTGGCTGCTGCCAAGTCTCCTTGAGTCATCTGCTGAGTAGCCAGCCCTGGCCTTCCCCTGGAGAAGAGTAAGTCTTTTGGACTGTGAGACTTGCTGGTTGTATCTGGAGCACGTAAAAAGCCAGCTACGCTCTGTGGTCTCTGGAATGCCTGTGCATGAGAAGCTGAGTTCCTGTGGCATTGTGTGCAGGTTGAATAGTCATTTTAGTGGGAGATTATGTGAAACTGGGTCTAAGGAGACTTTTTTTTGGTCTATCAAGGCACAGGTTTTTATGAATGGCATAGAGTTGTTTTACTACATCACAGTTGTCCTTGTCCTTTGCAGAAGGACCCATAACGGACAAAGACTTTGTGTGGACAATGCAGTGGTGGAAGACTCAAAGTGTAGGTTCCTGGGATATCTTTGAGCACACCTCCTGTGCTTGTGCAACTCGATGTGCTGGTTGTCTTCTTCATGACTATGAAGAACGAGTGCCTGGGAAGACAGGAGCATGCTGAAAATAGATACCAAGGGGCTCTCCCTGTCTTTAATTCCATGTTTGTGAGTGATTCCCCCGCCCCTGCTTCACATATGCTGCTCTTGGCTTACACTGGGACGCAGAAATCCCGGATCTCAGCCTCAGCTGCCACGCTGCGTGACCCAGCTGCAGATCATGGTCGGGTGCCACAGCTTCTGTAGGCTTTTGTCAGCAGAGATATCAAGTGATCGAGGCTGTAGACGGGGGAAAGAACGCCTGTTCCTTTGCACAAAACGACCTTTTATAAGCTGCTCTGGATAACCACCAGCCATTGTGATCCCCAGCCCCATGCAGGTCCATGTACTTCTCCATGGCCAATGGCTACAGTCACATTCCCTGTGCTGGTGGAAAGCAGAGAGGCTTTTGCCTTCACATAAGCTGAGACTGCGCTACTTTCAGTAGTTTGCATTGGTTGAGAAAGAGGAGGAATGAGGAAAAATATCACGTAACGTAGTAGCGGTGAAGCTATGCCACGGTGACGGGCTGCTGGGGGAAGACTGGAGCCTGTCGGCTGCCCAGGGTTTCCTTGGCTTACGGTCCCTATGCTATCCCAGCCCCTGGCTCACCCCTCTGCAGAATCCTGGCCACCAACTGCCCTTTCTTGGAAAGACGTTCGCAGCGTTCAGCAGCTCTGCACAGCCTCGTTCCTCTGGACCTAGCTGCTGATGGTTTCCTGATGGCTGAAAGCCATCATTTGAATCTCTCCTAGTTATGTGCCAGGCTGCTGATTTACAGCTGCTCTGATGAACTTCCACTGAGCTGCGTGGATCCAAGAAAGGACTGCAATGCCCTTTGTTTTTCACCGCACTTCCACAGGTTTATTCTTTGGAGTGACTTTATATTTTCCAGCGTTTGTCCTCTTGTGGAAGTGGTGGGACCTGCGCAGCCTTTCCATGGTGAGCTGAAGCAGGAGACCATCTTCAAGCTTCAGTGAGTCCTTTCTTGTGCTCTGCAGAGCTTGACCCAGAAAGGGGGGAAGATGCTTGGGAGATTTTGTGGTGAGTGTGAGGTGCTGCTAAATGGCATTAACCCACCTGAAAAAAGGCTGTATCTGAGGCTAATGGGCGCTTGAAGGTGTTGCCGAGCTGGCTGGGGAAGACTTGCTAAGACTCGCTAATGCTGTCCAGATGTTTGCATCTGCTGGTTGCATCCCAGGGCCCTGTTAACAGGACCTCAACACGTGTTTGAGTGCCAGGAGGGCTCCGACTGTGCTGCTGCCTGGGCTGTGCTATTTGGATTTGCCCTTTGTGTTGGGAAACCCCAGCAAAGTCTCCTCTCCCTTCCTCTGCTGAAATGTCACCTTGGGCAGGCTCACCCAGAGCTCCCTAGAGCACTTCGGGTAAGGGTGTCTTGCAGCTGCCTCTATTTTTAGAGTAAAATCATTTCACAAAGCTTTAATTACTGGTGTTAATCAATATTATTATTGGGGCTTCAGTAGCTATTGGTGAATCCTTGCCCTGGACTCAGGAGGAGAAGTTAGGTAACGCCAGGAGAGGACCCAAACAGGCTGAAGCAGAGCAGGGACCATGCTCTGTGTGTGTGCAGGAAGGAAAGTGAGCCGCACCCCAGCCCCAGGCTGCCCGGGTGGGGCAGTGAGCTGTGCCACCCCCCCCAACTTTGATGGGGCTGGATGCTGGCACCCATCTCCTGTTAGAAAAAAAAATAAATTAATCACAATCACAAGTGTGGCGGGTATTGAGGGCCATAGACTTGTCTCTCCTCTGTCTCACCCTGGTGGGATGGATGGAGTTATTTAATTGCCTTCCCCCCACATCCCTCTCCCTGTGCCCCCTCGCTTCTCCCCCAGGAAGGGGGTGAAGCGGCGGCGGGGAGCCCGGGAGGGGTGTGGGGGGGTCGGCGGCTGCCGTCCCGGCTGCGGCGGGATGCCCCGGCGGGGGGAGCCTGGGAGCAGCCTTCTCCTCCGGTCTGGTTTTCATTAAGCGGCCCGGCTGGGCCAAGAAACACAGCAATAAATAAAAGCGAACAATGCCGGCCCCCTCCCTCCCGCCGCCCCCTCCAGCCGCCCAGCCCAGGACGCAGCCGGGCGCCTGGGAAAGGGGGCTCCGGCCGCCGGCGAGCGGGGCCGGCCGGGGCGAGTGAATGGGGCTGGCGGGGGGAAGCCGGGCGGAGGGGAGGGGACCCGAGAGCATAAGAGGGGAAGGCAGGGCCGGCGGCGGCGAGCAGAGGCGGTGACAGCCCCGGGGAGCGCCGGCATGGCCGGGCGGGCCCCCCGCAAGCCCTGCGGCCGAGGGGGCTTGGCCGCTTTTTGGGGGAGCCGCGTCTTCTTCCTGGGGTGGCTGCTGCTGCTCCCCGGGCGGGGGGATGCTTCTGGACCGCGAGGTAAGGGGAGGGGGGCGAGCGGGAGGCGCACCCCGGGTTCCTCCCGCGGGGAAGGGGGTGCGGGTGGGGGGTACCCCGGAGCTTGCAGGGGAAGAATGGATGTGGATCTAAGGGGGGTGGTGGTGCTGGTGGGGGTGTCGCGTCCCTGGGCTCGGAGCGGGGGAGGCTGTGGGCAGCGTTCCCTCCCTCCTGCCCCATCGCCCCGCTGGGGATGTGCCCCCCAAATTCCCCCTCTCAGCGGGTCCTCCAAGCCCCATCCCAGCGCTGCCCGGGCCAGGGCGGCCGGACTCTGCACTATGACTCTATATGGTCTGGTTGGGATGGGAGGGCTGGGACCGGCCAGCCCCCCCCCGGGAGAGAGGATGGATTCAGGTCCTCACCCCACTCCGCTCCTCCAGCACCCCTAGAACGGCAGAGACCTCCCTCGTCTCCCCATCCCGAGCCTCCCTTGGGTCCCTGGGGCTGTCCCAGCTCCGGGTGGTGGCACCTTGAAAGGGAGCTGGCAGTGGCTTGTGTTTTGGGGTGAAACTTGGCTTTTACTACAATTGAGGAAATACATGATTTTCTACAGTGGTTCCTATTGCTTTTCAAATGTGTGCGGGGGGGTGGGGGGTGGGGGTGGTGTGCCAGGTTGGGTTCAGCCTCCTGTAGTCTCTCTTCTCCATCCCTAATTCCTTCCACAACCCCACCATGAAGCTGGTGTTGATGCCTCTCCATGCAAAGCACAACTTTTATTATTTTTTTTTTTTACTTTCGAGCTTTGCTGGGTTCTCTCCTGCTGCTGCAAATAAGTTTTCCAGCAACTCCAAGAGAGACCCGGGCGATCTGCGCAGCTGGGAGAGGGTGGTGGGAGCCAGAAACCTCTGTTTGGGTTAAGGAAGAAAGAAGGAGCAGGCGCTGCCCGCTTCGGCTGGAGCCTGGGCGCTGCGGGGCTCGGCTTCAGGCTCGGGCATCCCCCAAACGCGGGGCTGTCCGGCTGCAGCGCTGCAAACATCCTAAACGCCAAAGCAATGCTGTTCCCGACAGAGCGTTCCCAGAAAGGGCTGGGAATGAGTGTGTTTAAGGGAAAAAAAGAGAAGGGGGGGAGGGGGCAGTGAGAAACCGTCTCTACGCTACATTTGGATTTATTTGACTTAAATTTTTAAGGCCGTATCTCATGTTCTGATTCTCTCCGATTCCCAGCAAAAGCTATAGTCAAAACAGCGAGAAGCTTAATATAATAACCAAGAGGTTTTTACGACGTGGCCTGAAGCCCAGCCCCATAATCCCTGCAGAACGGCTGCCCCTCGTGTCCCATCCCCTCCCCAGACAGCGTGGGAGAAAGACGGGCTTTGCAGCAAGCGGGGAGAGGCAGCGTCTCCCTGTCCGTCTCCCTCCGTAGCAGTCAGCGAATTAGAAATAGGGATATTTTTTGACCCCTTTTATCTGTAACGGGAAGGCAGCAAACCCCGCTGGAGCTGCCCACCCTTCGTGGCTGGACGCAAGTCGCATCGCGGCCATGTCTCTTTTTCCCCACCAGAAAACAAGGCTTATACATGGCTGCGGGGTTGGTGGGCCTCGCTAACGCTTTTGGAGGAGGTGAGGAGAAGGAAACTGGGATCGTGCCACCACCTTATCTACAGTTATTCCTGGAATCTGATTAAATGCTATATATAATGAAAGCTGATTAAATGCCATTGCACGATAGTGCCGGGTGCGTCCCAGGGCCTTGTGGGACAGACGTGGCCGGGCTGGGGAGCTCGATCACGTTAAAACACTCGATCTGCAGTTCCCAACCAATAACTCCATCTTTTTTTTTCTTTTTACTTTTGAATAACTTCATCTTTCCTCAAGCCAAATCCCCCTAGATAGACGCAAGGAGGGAACCAAAACAAGCATATAAAATTATAAAGCCATAAGCCCTGTTATTACACTCCCTTCGTAAATAACTTCGCCCTTTGCTGGGGAAGGTTACTAGGGCCAGGCTTTCACTGACAACATTTGGCTTGGCAAGGGGGTCCACCCCTTGACATTTTTGCTAGACCTCATCCCCTCTCCGTAGCATCTTCAGATTTTATTTTTTTTTCTGTTGCTGTCCTGGCTTAAGTCACCAGTAGCTGCTCACTCTGCTGCAATCAAATATGGCCGCATTGTTTAGGAAAAAAAAAAAATCTTAGAAAGTCTGCCTGTCTCTGGTTGAGCCAAGGAATTGCTTGTACTGCTCTGCCCGGGGGAGTTGGGATGGCTCAGAGAAACCCATAATGTGCTGCAGCTATTTTAGCTCCTCTGCTCCCTGCTCGAGTCCAGCTCTGGCAGGGAAGATGATGGCTCGATTTCTGGGTGATGGAACCACGCTTCCCTGTCCCATAAATGATGACGATCAATGGTGTTAAAAGCATAAAGCCAAAAAAAACCAAACCACCAACCCAAAAGAAAGCTGTTTGTGTGATTCAGGAGAGATGGAGCAGGTGTGTGGATGCGCTGCTGCCTGCGCAGCCCCTACCCTCACCCCGGGCTGGGGTGCTCTGGGGGTGCTCCATGGGGTTTGCCTGAGCTGGTTGGTGGTGGCCAGGATGAAAGCGGGGCCGGGAAGGGGACGCCCATGTGGCAGTGGCTTCTCCAGGTGGGGTTTGAGAGGATTTAGGCTACCACTTTGGGATCTGGGTGGGCAGCAATGCTCTGGGGAGGCTTCCAGCAGCAAGGCTGGGCCAGCGATGAGGGTGCTGGGCTGGGGAGGGGGCAGTGCTTTGGCTTCATGCCATGTTCATCCCCCAGAAACTCCTAAGAGGTGCCCTGGATGTTGCCCAGAGACCCCAGCTCTCTCTCTTCCCCTCCATTTCTCTCTTGAGGTGGCTGCGGAGGAGCTGCCGCTCTCAGGGGCTTGCAAGGTCTGTTCATGCGCTCACCAGGTCTTCTTTTTCCCAGGGTCACTCTCTCATGGAGAACGGGTCACCCCACACTGGCTCCTTGGGGGCCGTACCAGACGAGCCGTCAGCCTGGATGAAAAGGTAAGGGCAGAGATGGTTCCCCTCCCCTGCACTGCGCAGCCGGGTCCTGCACCCAGAGGTCCTCATGGTGGGACTTGGATGGACATGTTGACTTTGTGGGTCCCATGAGCAGAGTGTGGAGTTTATAGGACCCATCACCCTGTTCAGGTGATGAACAAGGAAAGCAGAGGAGGCAACAGTGAGTTAATTAAATGTGATCTTAACTATTGGGTAGTAAGAAGGATGGCCAAGAGCTATAGAGTGAGTGGAGATGAGCTGGGCAGTTTGGAGACAGAGAGGGAGGTAATTCATCAGACTGAAGGTTTGGCCAGAACAGACAGACCAGCAGTATTAGCTAAAGGGAAAGTGCTGCAAGACTTAAGAGCAATATCCTTGGGATGACTGCGAAGAAGCCAGGCATGGGCTGTGGGGAGGAGAGGACATCTCTTCCCAGGGCTGCTCTGCTGGCCGTTGCACCCTCTCCACCACCCCCACTGTCTCCAGCTCTGCTTTATGAGGTGCTTGTGGTGACCCTTGCCTGGGTTTGGCACCTTGCCGGGCTCTGGGGTCAACTGGCTCCGCAGCTGCCCATCGGCCGCAGCAGCTGGTCCTCGTACTCAGCAGCTGGGAGAGTCTCAGGGGCTATGGTCTCCTACGGGGCAGATCAAATCGCTTCCCCGCAGAACAAGCACCAATGTGGATGGTTGTCAGAAACCGTTGTGTTTTGGGGACTGAGCAGATTCGCTGCTGAGAAGACCTTCTCTGGTGGCATCTCACTGGAGTGGGGGCTGAGGACGCAGCTTTGAGGTGCCTCCAAGTGAGACCTCCTTCATCCAGGCAGGAGATACTGCGGGGGGGAGTCAGCCCAGCTTCCCAGCAGTGAAAGCAAAGAGGGGATTTGTGCTGCCCTGCCTCCTCGGAGCAGTATCACTCCCATCGGTACTGGCTGCTGGGAATCATGTTTCTCCGGTAGCTGAAATAACCCATCGTGTTGGGGATGCTGTGGTCAGCCTGTAGAAATGTCCCCTCCCTTCCTAGCAGCCCCGTATTGTCTATATTTAAGTTGGATGGCAGTCGAGACGGGGAATGCGTGGCAGTGGGAGGATTATTTATACTCTCACTAATACCCCGCTGCCCAAAATTGTGCTGGGTGGGTGCAAATCGTGGACACGCGTCGGGTTTCGATATTCACCAGGGGACCCTGGGGGCAGTAGGACTGGGATGGCCATCGGCTGGGGACAGGGTGGCTGGGTAGGTCCCAGTGTGTTTCCTGGCATCTGCTCTGCCTCCGCTGGCTCCAGCCAGCCCGAAACAAGGAGGCTCCTGTTCCTTGGAGTGGGGGGAAGGCAGGGAGAGGGAGGGTGGTCGCAGCCGGGAGTGGGGAGGCTTTGTGGGGGAAAGATGGTGGTAACCAGACAAAGGATGGGGTAGGAGAGAGCGGGCTCCCCGCTTGCAGACAGAGCCCCGAACCGGCCCTTTTTGCCCTGGTACTGCTGACGTGTGTATTTTTAGGATCGATTTAGCCCGTCCCATCCCCGCCCTGCCTCCTCCTGCCCTCCAGCAGAGATCCTGGAAATAAATACGGCTGTGTGGTTGCTGCCAGCCCACTCTGTTTGTCCAGGCATGGCTGGCTTTCGGGGTGGGTGCCTGCAAGGACACAGCATCCGAGTGTGTGAAATGATGGGTTCAAGCGTGGTGACCGCCCCGAGGCTCCTCCGTCCCTTCTCCTCCGGGTGCTACTCCTCTGCGCAGCGGGTGGGATGCTGAGGGGTGGCCTGTGCCACAGTCCCAGGGGACATCACTGCGTCTCCTTTCCCTCTTCCCAGAGGAGCTAGATGGAGCCGGTGGGAAGAGGAGGAGGATGGTGGTGGTGGCCCTGTGGTCCCATCGTGTGCGGGCTGGCACGGCACTGGGCGGGCTGGACCCTGCCTCCCCCCTCTACACCCTCCTCTCTCCTATTGTTTGGGGCTGAACTCCCCGCGGGCTCGACGGCTCCCTGCACACATGGAAGCGATTTTGGAGAGGCCGAGGAGGAGGTCGTGGGGACCCTGATTGCAAACAGCTCCCTCGTCACCGCTGGCTTGGGGTGGGATCCTGCCCCGCTGCTGCCGGCATCCTCCTCCTCCCACTCCTTCCTCCCGGCTCAGGTCACGGAGCAAAGGCTGCCAGAGCTGACTGTGGGCTTTTCCAGTCCTTTGGGGCTGGAAATGGAGGTTGTGCCCAGCATGCTGGCCCAGGTGTTCCACCAGTATCCAGCTACGAAGCACGGGAGTCCCCCGTCCCCACCCTGGGGACCAACAGAGCCTGTTGTGCTGCCTGTGGTGTTCCCTGCCTTATTTCTTTCCCTTTGGAATTGCCTTTTCCCAAGCATGGTTTCTTGCTGCAATGGTTTTAAACTGAAAGAGCGTAGGTTTAGATTGGATGTAAGGAAGAAATATTTTACACTGAGGGTGGTGAGATACTGGACCAGGTTGCCCAGAGAAGTTGTGGATGCCCCATCCCTGGAAGTTTTCAAGGCCAGGCTGGATGGGGCTTGGAGCAACCTGGTCTAGTGGCAGCTGCCCTGCCCTTGACTTTGAAGGTCCCTTCTGAGCCAAACCATTCTGTGATTCTATGATTCTATTAATCACAAGGTCTGAGGAACATCGAGGCAGAAGAGCCCCTCGATCTTCCTCTGGGTCTCTTCTGGCACCCTATCCCTGTATGGGAACGCATCTTGGCACCGATGAAGCATCCTTCCACTCACTGCTACCCTGACACTGCGGAATCATCTGCTGGGTCCCTGGAGCAACCAGTGTCTCCCGGTCCTGGGGGTGGGACGTGGCTGTCCCCTCACCCTTGCTGATGAACACTTGGAGCATTCCCTCTGGCCGTGGTCGGGGCTGTCGTCCCCTGGCCCTGCAGTGTGGGCCCCTCCCCTGAGAGCATCACATCCATGAGGGGTCACAGCCCTGCTCCCGGAGGAGGAAGGGAGGAGAAGGACCACCAGGTGTCGAGGACACGCACTCCTGCAATCTGTTTCCTGCAGGGAAGCCCTTTTCCCTTGGCAACGTGTGGCAGGACTGAGCAAAGTCCCTGAGCCAAGTTTGCTTCAAAACAGCCAAAATCCTGCCTCTGTCTCCAGGGCCTGTACTACCCTGGTTCCTTCAACTGCCCTGGAGCTGGCTGCCCCCAGGATGCTTTTCCAGTGAGCGGCTGGAGCAAGAGGCTTGTCCTTGACATCTCGGATCGCGGTCCCGATGTGTGTTCAGGACAAGGCAAGGCAGTCCCCAAGCTGTGCTCTTCCAATCCTAACTGTGCTGCTGGGATCCAGCTGCCTGGGGAGGACCTGGCTCAGCCGTGATGCTCCAGCTGCAAAACCCATCACCAAATCCTCTAGGGAGCATCTCCTGGTAACTCTGAGCCCCGTCTTCCTCGTTACGTCCAGGCTTGTATGCGCTTACTTAGGCAATTGGGGCTTGTGGGACCTGCCCGAGCAGATGGCTGGGCTGTGATTTGGATGTGGCTTTTGGATTTGGGCTTAACTAGTGATTTCCCAAGGAGCTCAGTGCTCTCTGAGCCCGCTCCCGGGTGAGCCGCTCTCCTGCAGGGCAGCGGGGGATTCTCAGCAAGGGCGGAGGAGGGAGCCTGGGCGAGGAGGATGGCCAGGAGCCGTGGGGAAACAAAGATCGTCTTTGCCCTCGAAGAGCAACGCAAACCCCTTGGCCTCAGCTCCCCTGCAAACATCGCTGTGGTTTTTCTGATCAGCAGATTGAAAAAGGAAAATAGACTCGGACTCGGCCCAGCAGGTCATCTGGGTTGTTCGCAGGCTTGGTCCTGGCCAGGGCAGATTTCATCCCAGCTGCTCTTGGCCTCTCCCAGCCCAGCCCCTGGTGGGACTGGCTTTGCTGGGATGTCCTGGAGAGGGGTCACCACCTCCACATCCAGCCAGGGTCAAGGGAAGGTGGTTCCTGCAGCCTGTGGTGGAGACTTACGCATGCTTTTCATGGCCACTGGAGAAACAAGGTGGTAGCGTTTGGATGAGGGAGGAAGATGCTGGAGCCCAGGATGATGCTGGTGCCTGGGAAGGTGCCGGAGCCCAAGAAGATGCTGGAGCCTGGGGGTGATGCTGGAGTCCAGGAAGGTGCTCATCCCTGCTCATTCATGGTGCACAATATCTTGACTGGCAGCTCTTGGGGACCCAACTGCCTGCCAGTTAGACTCAGGGCAAAATTATCAGTGTTTAATTAATGCAATAACCTTTCCTGGCCTTAGAGTTGGGTTTTTTGACTCCTACCTGTCGTGAGTGGTGCTCGCACCCTCTTTCTCCCTCATCTTACTCCTTGCTATTTATTTCTCCAGGGGCTGAGCTGGTTTCAGCCCATCACAGCTGAAACCAGGATCCGTCCCTGGCTCCCCACTGCCTCTACACGTGCTCTCTGGGGAAACTGAGGCATGGGGAAGGGGACAGCTTGCTATGTACCACCTCGCGGGGGTTGGATGCAGACCCCATTAGCAGTGGTTTGTTTTCCAGCCTTTGGCAGCCTGGGAGACAGGACGGTGCGTGAACGGGGAGCTGTGAATGCAGGGATAACCCTGCACACACACATGTCCCTTTAAGACGGCAGCTGGGAAAGAGCATTTTGCCAGTAAAGGCCCTTAAGTCGAGGCAGGGAGTAATTGCTGGGGAATTCAAAACCGGGAAGGAGCGGCAGGGACTTGGGGAGGGGGAGGAGGAGATGGGCTGTGGGGAGAGGGTGTTAGGGAGATCAGAGACGGGGAGAAACAGGCTTGAAAAAAGGGAGGGCGAAGAGGGGGGAAAGAAGGGAAATGGCAAGAAAAATGTACAGACCATGTTTGGCCAGGGAGTGATGTTTGTATAAGATCATGTTCTAAAAATACAGCCCGTTCCCACCATCGCCGAAGGAGGGGAGCCCTCTGCCCCGGCTTCCTCCTCCCGGCATCACACAGGGCCCCTCGCTGGGAGCGGGGACCGTGGCTGTGCCGTGCTCGTGCTCGTGCCAAAGGGGCTCACTGGGAAGTGGCAGGCCCTTGTAACCGGCTTGCTTTGCTGTTTGGTTTGGGGTATTTTTTGGTTTATTTTATTTTTTTAAGTGCTGTGTCTGGTCTCCTTTTTTGGAGCTGGGAAGATGGTGTTGGAGGCAGAGGGGGGGCTCGGCTGGCCCCACTCCATCACCGTGTCCCCATGCTGTTATGGGCTGGGGTGTCTGGCACCTCCCTGTCCTTGGGAAATGGGGCCATAAGGGCTCAGACCCATGTGTCTCCTTGGAGCCAGAAGCATCCATGTAGCCAATTTGAGCAGCGTAATGGGGTCCCTCCATCCCTGGAGCTCAATTTGGGGTGGCCTGTAAGGAACACCCATCTTGGGAGCACAAACCTCGTGTCCTGGGGTGCAGCAGCGGTGGTACTCGGCTGTCCTGCACCAAAACGCTTTGTCCTGTGATGCTGCCCCTTAAAAGCAGGATGGTCCCCAGGAGGGTGGCCCTGGGGCTGCCAGGCTGGAGGTCCCCCAGTGTCCCCGGTGCCCAGGATGCGGGGTAGGGATCAGGGTGCAAAGCCTTGCTGGCCATCTTTATAGGATGAGAGGGGACAGCGGGATTTGGCTTCTGTTTTAGCCCAAGCTGTGAATCGCCCAACTTTACCCCCGCCCCGCTGCATTCCTAGTGACCGGCTGCAAAACCCTGTGATGCTAAGAGCAGCCGAAGCCAGAGCCTTGCGGGGAAGGCTCCTTCCTCTCCCCGTTCCCTCCAGAGCTGGAAGAACCTTGCCAGCTCATGGCCAGGGTGCCGGAGCCCTGCGGCAGATCCCGAGCACGGGGCTGAGGGCTGTCAGCCTGCTGGGCTCCCTGCATCCGTCATGGATGGGGAGGGACTGAGCGAGGGAGACAGAGCCAGACACGCCGGCTGGGCCGTAAACAGGGCGAAGCTTTTAGTGTCTCCAGTGCTGGAGCTGGGGAAGGGATGTGGGGACATCGGAGGAGGGCTGCACGTGTGGGCTCCAGTCCATCCTGTCACGTGCAAACGAGCCGTGCTGGTGTGGATCCCTGCGTAGGGTTCCCATTTAATGCCCTCCAAAGTGAGGGAGCGTGTAAAACCGCCGGCATCCTGGGGAAGCTGAGTCAATCATTTCCTCTTGCTGCCCTACGATATTTTTAACGGTGCAGTTATCCGGTGCCTGGGCGGTTGCTATTTATTTCCGTACCCTGCAGGGGTGCATGCAGGTGCCGACCCACCCAAGAACCAGCCTCTGCAAGATCCAGCTCAGGATCTCTGGTGGGGTGAAGCTGCAGTGGGACAGAGCACCCAGAGACTCCATTTGGGATGCTCAGGGCACTGCTCCCGATCCTGTATCCCATATCGGTTCTCTCTTGCTGCCTTTTTCTGGGGGAGCTGCCAGCAGATTTGGGATTTGCTTTCTCACCCCCTCTCTTGTGGGGTGAATCCCAGTGTGAATCCTCTTTTATCTGCTGCTATTCATGGGAAACCAAGAGGAGGGTTTATTTCTCACCTTCCATGGGCTTGTGGCAGGGGATGGAGTAGGTGGAACAGATCCATGGAGGAGAGGCTGGGATGTGCCGTGAGCTGGGGAGCAAAGGAAGGTGCTGGGGACAGGGATGGACAGAGGAGATGGTGATGGTGCTCGGTGGGAACAGCACAGGGTGCCTCGTGGTCCACTGCCATGGCTGAGCTTTTGGGAGGTGAGAGGTGGTGTAGGATGTCCCCAGCAGAGTGGCTGGGGATGTTCAGGGACCTCCTGGCCCCCATGTCCCCACTCACACCCACCCCTGCCCTGCGGCACACATTCTCTCATTGCTCCCTCTGCATTTCTGCAGTTGGAGAAGCAGCTCCTGCTTTTACAAACAGGGACGGTGCTCAAAATCCATTGCATCTGCTGCCTGTGTTGTTGTGTTGCTAACGCAGCAGTAGGTCCTACCATAATACAGGTAGGCAGTAGGATGGACAGGCACCCATCTGGCAGCATCCTGGACTCCGTTTTTTCTAATTCCATTCCTCCTTTGCTTCCTCCGTAGGTGCCGGCGCCTGCCCGAGCAAAGGTGGCGGTGATGGCTGAGGGCAGAGAGCTCGTCCTGGTGCTGGAGAGGAACCAGTAAGTGTCGGGGCTGGGGCTGGGGAAAGGGAGTTGGGTATCCCTGGCATGGTCCCACCTAGAGCAGTAGTATCCTGGCTGTCCTGTCCTGCCCACAGTGGAAGGGACGGCCCGGTGTGGCTTCCTGCCAGCTGCAGCCAATGCATCAGTTTGGGCTGAAATGCTCCTTTTTCCACTGCCCACACCCATGTTCTGCAGGAAGCAGCCTTGGCTCGATGCCACGGTGCAGGACCCAGTATGGGTGACGGTGGTGTGGGGTGCTTAGGGGATTGAGAGAGAGATGCCAGGTAGAGCGTCAGCTGGATGGGGGACTCTTGGGCTGCCATCCCGCTGGTAGGGCTAATCCTGTGAGGTCTTTGGAGGTATCTTATGGTGGGAAATGCTGACTGCTGGCAGTGGTTTGGAAACCTCTGCTGCTTTTCTGCTGGACTGATTTTGGGGTTGGAAGCCTGGCACCATTCCTGGGTGACCTTGCCATGTAGCCTCACTTGACCCTTTCCGGGACCCTTCTTTGGTTCAGCTTGGATGCAGGTGCCAGCAGCATCTGTCCCTTGTGACACTCGCCCAGCCTGGCATCCCCTTGTGCTGGGGCTGGAGCAAGGAGAGAACAATCATCTCCATCTTCTGCCCTGCTCTCCTTACCCCTCTCCCTGAGACCTTGTCCCGTTTTGGATTCAGGTCCCTCCTGGTGCCAGGTGGCCCCGTGGTGGAGCAGGGCAAAAAGCTGATCTTTGCAGGATGGGCTTCTGCTTCCACTTCTGCTTCTCACCAGCAGCTGTGGGAGGCTTGTGCCTGGCAGAGCTCTCTTCCTGATGCTGTTTGGGTACAAAAGCAGCCACCACGGTGTCTCCCAAACAACCCTGCCAGGCAGCAGGTCCCAGCGACCTGCAGAGTGGCTTTTGGTGTGCAGGAAGGAGAACTGGGGAGTTGCCATGCATGTTGTGGTTTAGGACTGTGGGCAATGGGGGGGTTGGCAGGGGGGGTTGAGAGCTCAAGTGCAAAACTTAGCCTTGTTTCTAGCTGGTGCATCAGGCCTGGAGATGTTTGTATGTCTTGTCATGACCCTAATTCTGGCTTGGTACCACTTTGCCATGCTGAAGGGATGAGTGTGGCCAGGAGGGGTGAAGAGCATCTCTGGTGGCTGTGGTGCTTCTGTCAGGGCTGGAGGAGTGTGAGGCATTACAGGATGCTGAACTCCGGATGAGGGCGCGGGGAAACAGATGGGGGGATCGGTGGCAGCAAAAGGGAGCTGAGCACTCAGGGCAGTCCATGGCACCCAGGACCATCCATGGCACCCAAAAGCATTCATGGCACATAGGACTGTCTGAGGCACCCAGGACCATCTGTGGCGCCAAGAACTGTCTTGGCACCTAGGACTTCCCATGGCATCAAAGAGCATCCACAGCACACAGGACCATCCACAGCACCCAAGACAGTTCATGGCACTCATGATAGTCTGTGGCACTCAAGATCATCTATGGCACCCGGGGTAGTATGTGGCATCCAAGAGCATCCGTGGCACCCAAGACATGGCACCCAAGAACTTCCATGGCACTCAGGGCCATCCATGGCATCCATAGCGCCCAATACCATCCGTGGCACCAAAGGCAGTCCACATGGCACCCAGGATAGTCCATAGCACCCAAGACTGGCTGTGCCTAGTGGTCGTGTCTACTGGGAAGACCAGTGCAGCCCAGACCATCTACACAGCTGTCTTGTGCCAGCTAACAGGACTCCTTAGCCTTGTTAGCTCGTGGGTCAGTGAGGCCATGCTAGACCTCAAATCTTCTTTCTTCTGGTACTTGGAGATGTGGTTAGCCTCCAAAACCATCCTTTGTGGTGTTTTCCAACAAGGCCTTCCCGTGTGCTGGAGGAGAATACACATCTCCTTGCCTTTCCTTTCCAGGGGGTCCTGGTGCTTGGCCTTCCCTGGAGAGGACATCCCAGTGGTCTGAGCCATGCTGGGACTCGCTGTGCCCCTGGATGGGACTCGCTGTGCCCCAAGTTGGGGGATCAGTTTAATCCTCCCTGTTCCCTCTATTCCCCAGGCATGGCATGGAGGCTTTCGCCTCTCTACTGTCTTCAGCCAACCCATCCCCATCCCTGTCCCCATCCTGCACAGGTGGTTGCCCATCTGCCCCCACACTAGCTGGACACTTGTCTTGCCAGGCTGCCTACAAGCCCCTATCCAGGATCCAGGCTGAGCTCCTGTCTCCTTTCTCCGCTATAACTGGAGTTACTGGTGCCAGGCACCCACTCACAGGCGGGCTGGGAAGGCGGGAACGTGCCCACAGCGACATTTTTGAGGCCAAGCTCATTGCAAAATAGAAACCAAGAGGCGGGAGGGCTATTCTGGAGCCGTCTGTTTGGTTTATTTTCTTCTGCTGTAGAATAAAGCCCCTGGGATGGGGCCAAACCCCACAAATCGAGGGCCAAGCTGTCAGCAGGGGTAAACCAGCCCTGCTTTGTCCTTCTTTGGGTGGCCAAGACCCCTGTATGCACACGGTCCTTCAGGGGACCTGCTGTCCCCATGGTGGCTGCAAGCTCATGGTGGGGCACCCCTCACCCTGGTATCTGGGCAGAGTCATGCAGCCTTCTGCAGCGTGGGAAACCCCCATCCCTTTCTCTTCTCTCCCACCACCCATGGGTTCGTTTCAGTCTAAATCCCCCCTGTCTGCTCCCCAGGACCCCCAGCCCCACACGCTTGCTGGTTACAAGCTCAGCTCTGGCTCTTCCCTGCGACAGGAAGCAATTTGTCAGCGTGGGACGGGGCTGCGTCAGTGGTGGCCCCGGGACCAGCTTTGGTGGGAGACGGCTGGCAGCTGGGGGGGAAGCTGAGGCATGCGGGGTGCAGGCAGGGGGGTGCAGGTTTTGCTAAAAGCAGTTTGAGCTTTCTCATGATCAGCTCTGTTTTTTCAGGGACCCCCCGCCCTGTTGCTGGGGTGTTGCACCAGGTGCATCACCCTTGCTGTGCCGTGAGTGGGGCGAAGTGACATACTCAGGAGTGGAGGGGGTGGCCGTGTTGGAGACCCCAAACTTCCTGTGTCCTCGGATGGACCTTGAGATTGATCCCTTCTTCTCCCAGCAAGATGCTTCCCTCTGGGGACTTTGGTAGTCCCAAGGGAGGTTTGGTCCCTATGGAGAAGCTGTCACCCTGCCTGGCTGCTCGTCCTCGGTGGTGGCGAGGTGGTCCCTGAGCCAGGGGGTGGGTGGGCAGCGAGGTTCCTCCTGTGCAGGTCCCCTGTCCCAGACCAGCAGGACCTTCAAGCAATATGGGCAGCCCCTTCCTTTCTGAGATGCAAAGTGGCACGCTGGACTGCTATTCATGTCCCTGCTGGCCGTGGGCAACCGCTGGTCAGGGGCCAGCCCTGACGCACCGATGATGGCCGCACTGCCAGCTCCACTGTCCAAAGCTTTGCAAAGGGAGGCTGTGAAGGGGAACCATGCAGACGGCTCAGCCCTGTATAGCTGCCCAGGGCTGGGCATAAAGGCTCGGTGTCTCCCTATGCCGGGACACCCAGAGCAGCTCGAGGGTCCTCACCCCTCTTCCCTCTCCTCTCTCTGCAGGCTGCTGGCGCCGGGCTACACCGAGACACACTACGCTGCGGACGGGCAGCCCGTGACAGTGGCCCCCAACCACACGGTGGGTGCGGGGGACGGCCGTAGCTCACCGCCTTTTTTGAGGGTGCCTTGGCACTTGGGATGAAGCCAAAGCCCCACCGGGACGAGGCGCGGTGTTTTCGCTGGCAGCATCCCCGGCGCCTGTCGCGGCAGGAATGCAGCAACACGCGGCTCCTGTATCTCTTGGCCGCGATACAGCACCTCGGGAAATAAACACAGGCAGCGCCGGGCTCGAGCAGTCCTTGCTTTCCCCGACGTCCCCCCACCGGCCATTTGTCACCCTTCCAGCGAGCCGAGCCGGGCGTGGGGCTGTCTGTGTCCCTGGCTGAACCGCCGGAGCCAGCAGCCTCCTGGCTCCATCCCTCCCGTTCCCCGGTGCAGAGGGACACCACTCGCCTGGCTGGGAAATGCAAAATGAGTGTTATTTTGGGCCGTGCATGGGGGGTTTGTTGCTGCCCAGCCCTGTGCGGTGGTTTCTAACGGAGGTCTCCATCGCCTCTCTCCCAGGACCACTGCTACTACCACGGACACGTCCGGGGCTATGGCGGCTCCTGGGTCGTCCTCAGCACCTGCTCCGGAATACGGTATGGAGATGTGTGGGGCAGGGAGGGGCTTGTTGGGCTGACGAAGAGGGGGATGGATCCAGCTGCCCCCTTCCTCCCTGCAGGGACCCCCTCTGGGGACCCCCCGGAGCAGCGTGGAAGGTCCTGCAAGCCCAGTTCTAGATGTTTCGTGGGGCTGATTTTCCATCGCTCCCCTTCTCCTACCCTTCACCCGACCCCTGGGGCAGGCAGGGCAGGGAGAGGCTGTTTTTCTGGCAGCGTGAGCTGCCTTCAAGGAAATTTGTCTGTGGAGGAGGCAAGATCCCGCACCCTGCAGCGGGGACCCCAGAACTGAGCTTTGTCCTCCTGCAACCACCAGCTGCCATCCTGTGTTCGCGTGGTCTGACTGGCACGGAGGCTTTAACGCTACGGATATATTAGCTCATAGGGGTGTATAGACAAAGACATCCATCCCTTGTCTCTGCCCCCACTCTGGGTATGGACCAAGCTGAGGTGCAGCGAGTTTGTGGGGCCTCAGCAGGGGCTGTGAAAGTACCACAGGAGTCATCTGGGGCTGCTCTCCATTGCCAGGGGCCTGATAGTCCTGAGCAGCAACACCAGCTACTACTTGAAACCCCTGGGGAGCCTTGAGCCAGGCCATCATGTCATCCATCGAGCAGAGCACTTGCCCATCCGAAGTGGGACCTGTGGACACGGTGATGATTTCGGGAGCACTATTGCTGACGTTGCTTGGCTCTTCCAGACAGTCCATCAGCGGGTAAATCCATCCTGGGGTCCTTCGCTTGTGGAGGGGCAGAGGGCTGAGAGCGGGGCCATCTGTGCTCCTCCTAAATGCCTGCAGCTTGTGGTGGGGTGCCTCTCATCCTGGCATCTGGGCAGGGTTGCGCAGGCAGAGGGGACGTAAGGGGTGTTCATGGGCAGCTCACCTGGTTTGGAAGTGGGCAGGAGACCTCAAAGGGAGGATGTGTGGGTATGCTGTGCCGTACAATGTGGGATGTGATGTAAGGCGACACTGGGAGTTGCACTAAAGCTGCACAAATTTTCCTGGTCTCCTTGTACCTCAGTTTCCCCTCTTGGCCGTCCTTCCTGGGCAGCTCTGTACTGTCTGGGGAACCTGTGATGCTCAGAGCCGCAGGCTGTCCGCTCTTTCAGTCCTTCAAGTCTTGCTGTCTGTCTCGCAGGTGAAGAGAGATGCCTGGAGGACCATGAAGTACATGGAGCTGTTCATTGTTGCTGATCACACACTGGTGAGCACCACAGGGGGCAGAAACCTGGTCCCCTGCCGAAAAGCCGGGACCCTTCTCTGTCTCCCTCCCTCCCTGCTCTTCCTCTGGTGACCCTTCCCCATCCCCATCTCTCTGCAGTACAGGAACCAGAACCTCAACCTCGGCATGACCAAGCAGCGCATTGTGGAGATCGCAAACTACGTGGACAAGGTAACGGCTGGTGAGGGGGACCAGCCGCCACCTCCGTGATTCCCGGTGCATGTGAAAGACCTGAGCTGGGTGCTAGCCTGGTGGTGGCCCTCAGGGACTGTCCCCATGTCACTGGGGCTAGGAGTTTAGATGGCAGATGTGAGCATGCGGTGGAAAATGCTTTGCCACCCATCGGCTCAGCTGCAGCTGTGAAGAGGGTGCTGGTTTTTCACCCTACTGTAGCAATGGGGATCAGTGCTGGCATCCTTGACACAAGCAGGAACATGCTTAGGTGCTGTGGTGCTGTCAGCTGATGGATGGCATCGTGCCACCCTGACCGGCTCCTGTGACGACACCTGTGCCTATAGAGTTCATGCTTGCAGGTGGATTTGGGACAAGTGTGTCCCCAGGTCACCCATCTGAAACACCATGGCAGTGATATAGGATGTACAGCGAATGCCAGTCCCCATCCCCTCCATCCCTGTCCCTTCCCTGCAGTTTTACAGGTCACTGAATATCAAGGTGGCCCTGATCGGCCTGGAGGTGTGGACGGAGCGGGACCAGTGCGCCGTCACCAGCGATGCCAACGCCACGCTCTGGTCCTTCCTGCAGTGGAAGAAGGCGCTGAGGTCACGCAAGAAGCACGACAATGCCCAGCTGCTGACGTGAGCACCCCTATGGACCTGGAGATGTCGGGGCAGGGGGCTCCCAGCTCAGACCGGGGTCTCCAAGCCACCCCTGGGGTGCTAACTGCTCCTCTGTTCTCCTTTCTGTGCAGAGGGAAGACGTTCAGGGGGACAACCATCGGCATGGCCCCACTGGAGGGGATGTGCAGCGCAGATAACTCCGGAGGTGTCAGCGTGGTAAGAGGGGCATGAGGGTCCCTGCTGCTCCTCTCAGGCTGGGGGACCCCACTGCGACCCCATCTTGCTGGGGTTCTTCATGCGCCTGTAGGACCAGCCATCCCGGGTTGGTCCTGGGATGCAGCCCGAGAGTGAACAATGGTGCTGGTAGCCCTTTACACCTCTGAGATGTTGGCCAAATGCTTAGGAGGGTGGGAAGGGCTGGTTTAAAGTTCTCCTGCCCCATGTACACCCCCAGCTTCCAGATAGCAGCAGTGTTGGGATCGCCTGTGTTGCTTCTGCCCTTCATGTTGAATAGCCCCTGCTTGTTCCCTGCTTCTGCTTTCTGGTTTTGTAGGTCATCTCCAGCCCAGATAACTCTTATCCTCCTCCTGATGGGGTGATGGTGGCCCTGGTGACCTGTGGTCCCTAGACAGGGTGGTGGTGTGGGGCACTGAGGTTTTTGGTTTTTGGGATGCACCTTGCAAGGCCCCATGTTTTCAACGGTTGGCTCCTGCAAAAGAGTTTCCCAACAGTCCCATGCAGGACTTTTAGGAGACCAAACCCCACTTCTGCCATGAATCTTCCTCTATCCCTTTCTCTGTCCCTCCCACGGGATCCAGTTGCAATCCCAGGGATGTTGCAGTCCCTCCATCATCCCAACCTCATTCCCTGTTGCGGGATCACCCCTCTCCATCGCTCCCGGCTGCTGTGCTGATGCATGCCCCATCCCTCTGCAGGACCATTCGGAGCAGCCCATTGGAGCAGCCGCCACTATGGCCCACGAAATCGGCCACAATTTTGGCATGAGCCACGACAGCACGGGCTGCTGTGTGGAGGCCACCCCGGAGCAAGGTGGCTGTGTCATGGCAGCGGCCACCGGGTAAGTGTCGGTGGGGACGGGATGTGGACCCTAAGCCCCCCAGCAGGTTGTGGATGCTGTTTGGATCTGGGTGGGCTGGGGAGTGGGGATGGGGTCCTGTCCTGCAAGGCGCCGCTGTGGGTGCAGTGCCCCGTTGCAAAGGAGAACCCGGCTGGTTGCCCTCCTCCCTGTTTGCCCTGCACATCCCAATACCCTGGAGCGAGCACACCCCAGGGCCCAGGAGCCGGCAGGGCTGGTGGTCTCCGAGGGGTAGCAGAAGATAGCAGAGGGGTAGCAGCCCCATCCCAAATGAGCCAAGGATGGAAGCAAATGGATGTTATCTGCTAGACACATTACAGGAATCCAAGGCATTTCCCTGGGCTAACCCACACCTCAGCACGATGAAATTATTCTTTATTGTAAGACTGGAGGGCCAAGGGGTGCCCAGTCCCCGGCCATGCTAGCAAGTGGTGCTACTCACAGTGCTAGCACCGCACTCATATTGCGGCGCTGCGGTGGGGTGAGCTCACATCCCTCACCCCAGCCCCACTAAATCTGGCGTTGGGATGCTCCGTGGCGGCAGCCATTAACTTTCATGCCCTCTGGCATCTCTCCAGGGTTTGTTTTCCTGTGCTTTTACCCTTTGATTCAGTCCAGAGCGGTATGAAATTCAGCCGGTTGGTGACAGACACTTTCCCTTCCAAAGTCCTTCTGTTGGGTTTTCCAGCTCCTGACGATACAGTCATCCCAGATTTCCCTGCACTGCAGGAAAGCAGCTGTTCATTCCCCATTATTTGAACGCACCCGCTCTTCCAGTTGATAAATAACAGTCGAACGCCACGATGTGGTGTCAGAGAGTCCCCGGGCTTTTCCCGGCGGCACTCAGGGCTGTCAGACTGTCCTGCTGACCCCATGGTGTTTAGTCTCTGCCTGGGTGGATTGTGGTGGGGAAAAACGGGGGCTTTCCAGGGCGAGGCAGCCCCGCACTTGTTTGTTCAGTTATCCTACTAATTAAATGTCCTGCCCGCACCCTCCACAGCTGGATGCGCTGGTGCAAAACAGTAGCAGATGCTGTAGCTCAGCTGTGCCCCTGCTCAGCCCTGCAGGCAAAGCTCTCCGAGCTGACATCTCCCTGTCGTATTTCTTCCGTCTTATTTTGGCTGAAATATTTTTTCTTCACGTGGGCAGAAAACACATTTTTGACTGTGTTCAGCCTGTCCCTATTTGCACGTTCATGTACCAGCTCATGGGTATATTTATTTGCTCACCCTCCGCTTGCACAGGACTTGCAGCTTTCCCTCCAGCTCAAGAGATTTCCCCCAGGCTTCAAAATTACTTTTAGAAAAAGCCCTGTGTGTCATCTCGGAAACGAGAGGTCCTAATATGGAATAAAATGCTTTTTCACCGAGAGGAGGAAATGAAACCAGCACTGAAGGGGAGAGCTGTGCACAGCTCTTACTCTCTGCTTCCGTCTTCTTCATACATCACACAAAAACCCCCACAAACTTGTGCAAAATTACGGAAGAACCACACGCAGAGCTTTGGTAGAAAAATCACCGTTTCCCTCCAGCTCCTTACAGGAAAGGCCAGTTGGGTTGTTAGAGAAATGAACTTAGACGTTGTAGGCTCTGATTTATTTTTTTTTTCTGCTCAAGCCTTATGAATGATTTAATATAGTTTTGGGGTTTGGTTTTTTTTTTTTTTTTTTTTGTGTTTCTTTTCCATTTTTCTTTAACTTTTTAGAGGATTTTTCTCCATCTCAGCCTCAGAGGTATTTAAACAGCCCCAAAAGGGTATTTCCCATCAGCACTTCAGTGATAGCAGGCACATATTTAGCAGACATCCTGGGCAGATAGTCACTGCAGATGTGGAGACCTGCCTTGCGGTTAGGACGGAGGCATTTGCGGTGTCCCAGTTGCAGAGGACTGAGGCACAAAGGTGACACCTGCAGCAGCAATAAGCTGGCAGAGCCTGCAGGCATGGGCGCTCCCTGGGCTGCGAGGTTTAGCCGATGGGGGTCTCCAGTCTCCAAGAGGTTTCTTGCTGGAGGGCTGATGCTCTGGGGGTGGGGTATAGCAGGTCTGCTTGTCCACCCCATCCCATTCTGGAAGATATTTGGGCTTAGTGAGCTGTCCCCTGGTTGTTAGTCTGGTGTTCAGCCGTGCAAGTTAGGCTGGGAGATGTTAGCAGTCGATGCATCTGGCTGAAGGTGGCTTCTGCTCTTGGAAGGGTTTGTGCCAGTTTGCCCATGTCCTTATTTCCCAGCTCTGACTGTGGTTTTCCACCTTCTCCTGGTCCCGATCGCCCTGGTTCCCATCCCTCCCCATCTGTCCCCTGCGCAGACACCCCTTCCCTCGCGTGTTCAGCTCCTGCAGCAAGAGACAGCTGGAGAACTACTTCCAGAAGGGAGGTGGCATGTGCCTATTCAACCTGCCCGACACCAAGGACCTGGTGGTGGGACGGAAATGTGGCAACGGCTTTCTGGAGGAAGGAGAAGACTGTGATTGCGGGGAGGTGGAGGTATGGTGCTGGGTGCTGCATTGCTTTCCCGCAGAGGCTTTGGCAGCTCAGCTCAGCTGCTGGGTGGCAGGACGTGGCCCATGTGGAGAGGGGTATTTCCAAAAGAAAGGTGTTTGCTCGTCACCACAGGGGCTCCATCCCAAGGGCTCTTCCCAGTCCCACCTTCCTAAAGCCATTTAACCAGTGCCTGCCTTTCTTCTTGACTTTGCCCTAGAGTGCTCAGGTCTTCCTCATCCCTCCCTGTGACTCAGTTTTCCCGTTGCCAAAAAGAGAAAAGCAATGCTGTGATGGGTGGAGAAGGGGCTGGGGGCAGCACTGGGGAAGGGATGGACTCACTGATTGAGGTGGTGTCTTCTTCTTCTCCCTACGCAGGAGTGCACCAACCCATGCTGCAATGCACACAACTGCACGCTGAAGGCGGGGGCCCAATGTGCCCACGGTGACTGCTGTCAGAACTGCAAGGTAAGCTCCCCCCCACCATGTCCACTCACCTGCTCAGGGGCTGAGCAGGGAGATATGGCCCCCACCATTCCCTTGGGACTCGTGTGCTGCATGTCCATAAGGTCAAACCCCCCGGCTGCCAAATGAGGAGGGTTACACGTAAACTTGTATCTGCAGGACACTCTCTGCTGGCTGCTTTGTGGCTGGGGTCCAGCCCAGAAATTTGGCTTTATACCTTGACAGCCCCATATAGTCCCACAGGAAACATTATAGATGGTTTATGGCCCCAAGCTGTACTGGGGGGCAGCAGCAATGCCAGCTTGGCCCCTTTCCTGCCGCTCAGGGCTGATGTTTCTGTCTCCTCCTGCGGCAGCTAAAGGTGGCTGGAACGATCTGCAGGGAAGCAGCGGGATCCTGTGATCTCCCCGAATACTGCACGGGTGCCTCACCCTACTGCCCAGCCAATGTGTACCTGCTGGATGGCTCGTCCTGTGCCTACGGCGAGGCTTACTGCAACAACGGCATGTGCATGACCCACCACCAACAGTGCGTCCAGCTCTGGGGACCAGGTGAGTCCCACCAGCCCCAGCCCTGCCTCCTTGCCACCCCTCTCCAGAGCAGGAGCCACACTGGGGCTCAGCGCTGTGTCTGCACATGGGGTCCCTGTGGCCCCTGCTCGTGGGACTGGAGGGTGGTGGATGGAGGGGTTGTGGTGTCCCCATCCAGGGTTGGGGTCTGCGTCTGTGGGGCTGGTGTGGAGGGCTGGGGGTGCTGTGCCCACACACTCACAGGTGCCTGGTCCTCTGCTGTGTCCGTCCACCGGCTGCCTATGGCTCCCGTGCTGCATACAGCCCATGCATTACATACAGCCCCCGTGCTGCATATGTCCCCCATGCTGCGTATGATCCCCGTGCTGCACATGACTCCATAGGCTGCAGGCGACCTCCACGCTGTAGTGCAGCCCATACCCTACATATGGCTGCAGCGCTGCATACAGTGTGTACGCTGCATAGACTGTATATGGCCTTCTCACTCTAGTTTTAGCCCGTATATTGCGTATGGCCCTCGCACTGCCTACAGACTCCATTTTGCATATGGCCCATAGGTGATGTGGCTCCGATGGTGTACATAGCTTCCATAGTGTGTATGGCCAGATCCTGTGTACGGTTCCACAGTTCATATGGCTACATGCTGTATACTGCCAAAGGCTGTATACAGCCCCGACACTGCATATGGTCCCCACTCTGCATACGGCCCATAGCTCATATGCTCCATGTGGCCGTCTGCTGTGTATGGCCCCCAGCTGCGTATGACCCCATGCTGCGTAGGGCCTCCACACTACATATGGCCACCCACAGCCGCATGCTGCACCCTGCCCGTGTGCGCACTACAGTGCCCATACCCACACTGCCAACACCCCGCTCGCACCCCTGTGCACCCCTCTACTGCTCCCACCCCGTACAGGGCACACAGGTCCCCGTTTGCATAGTGGTGCTGTCACCCCCCAGGGCGAGCACCTGTGGGTGCCCCCAGAAAAGCTGCAGCAGGCACAGTGGGGAATCCTCCCCCAGGGCCAAAATCTTCTGCAAGACCCCAGAGCAAAGGGGTTTTCACCCCTCTTGTGCTGTTCGTGTCCTGGCAACTGCATCAGCAGCTCTCTGGGAGACTTTTACATAGTATTTTCTCCATGAGCATCCAGCCCTTCCTCCCGATTTTGATATTTCTCCCTGCTGGCTGCTTTCCCCATCCCATGCAGGATCTTTCCTTCCTCCCTGCAGGCGCCTGGCCAGCTCCGGACGCCTGTTTCCAGGACGTGAACATGGCCGGCAACACCTACGGCAACTGCGGCAAAGACAGCCAAGGGCGCTATGTGAAGTGTGACAAGAGGTGGGTGCAGCACTGGCACCCCTGGGTGCCCCATCTGGTCCTCCTGCACCCGCAGCCCCCAGCTGTAAAGGGACTGTCAGGGTCCTACCTCAGGCTGCTGGCATCACCCCTTGGGCCAGCTCCGTTTTGGACCTGAGGAAGCCACCAGGTCCTTCCTGGGCTCAGTCCCTGTCACTGCTGGGAGGTTGTCCCACCATGCATCATCTCCCAGCCCAGCCTGAAGAGAAGGAAAATCAAAGCAGCATCAGCAGAAGATCCTATTTAGGGAGTGTGTGCTCTTCAGTGTTCCCATTTAGACCATGGATGTTAGAGGGATCCCTGCCGGCCTGTTCCCTCCAACATTTCTCTGTGCTGTCCGTGATTTATCTAAGTCCTTTCTGAACCTGCTGAGCTTCTCCCATCACAAGCTAACATGTCTGTAAATTCAGAGGGAGATGAGCCAGCAGGCAGTGGGGCAGGGGGTGATGGGGCAGGGAGGGTGAGGTGGCTGGTACCCACATCTCCTGCACTCACCTTGGCCGTGCCCTCCTCCTAGGGATGCTATGTGTGGCAAGATCCAGTGTCAGAGCTCAGCTAAGAAGCCCCAGGGGACCAATACTGTCTCCATTGACACCACCATCCGCTTCAATGGGCGGGAGGTGAAGTGCCGAGGCACCTACATGTACACTGCGCAGGATGATGAGGAAGACCTCTCCGACCCTGGGCTGGTGATGACAGGGACAAAATGTGGAGATGGGATGGTGAGTACCTCTTCCCAAGGGTGGAGTCTCCTACAGGAGATCGTCTCCTTGGCTCTTATCCCAGCTCCAGTGTGGACATAAGCCCTTCTCTGTGTTACAGCCAGGACATGATTTCCTCCACACTTGCAGATGTTGTCCTGGTGACATCTCAACCAGAGCATGTCTAGACATCACTAGATGCTTGTGTGTGGGCCACCAAATTCTTCTCTCTGGGCTCCATGCTTCTTTACTGATTTAACACATAGTGGAGCAACCCCAACGAGAATTGCATGCCCAGGATGAGGCTTCCTCCTATGAATAAATTGTTTCCCTGGGGAAGGCTGTGTTAGGAATCAAGACAAGAGATCAAAACAGATGCTGCTAATTGAGCATTAGTTTTTTTTACAGCCCCTGCATCTCAAAGTACTTTACAGAGGGTCAGCTCAGCTGAGGAAGGGCAGAAGCCTGGTAGACAGCACAGTAGCAGGGATGCATGCCAGACAGAGCTGTATGGGGAGATATGGTCTTTGCTATTTGGCATTTTAATTGTGAGATTTTCATCCCACTTTGGGAGGGAAGGCCAAATGTTGATATTTCATGAGAAAGGATGACTGGTTTTGAAATCCAGTGTTGGGTTTTTTGGCTGGTGCCTGCCTTTTAGGGCCAGATGGAAAATGCCTTCTCCAGGAGCTGCCAGGTGGGTTGTTGAGAGGGAGAGTGGGAGTGGTGGTGGCTGGTCTTTGCTGAACCATCCTGGATTGAGGAATGGCAGAGGTTTCCTGGGCTGTGCTGAAAATTGGAGTGAAATGCATTGACCTGGCACAATACGATTTCACCAACCTGTGTTTTCCAATAGACAGCATCCTTCCAGAGGACTCTCATCTGTGAAGCCAGAAGATCGCTGTCCCCCCTCTCTTGGGTCTTTCTATAACCTTGGCTTCTTGGCTCTCTCTCAGGTTTGCAAAGATCGCCGATGCCAGAATGCCTCCCTTTTTGAGCTGGAAAAGTGTGTTTCCCAGTGCAACGGTCATGGGGTGAGTTATTGCTGGAGACCTATAGCGGGTTCCTGAGAAGAGCGCAGATTCTTAAGCAAAATCAAGTGTTTCCCACAGGGATGAGCCTTGCAACACAGTGGGCATCTGCTTGTCATAACTCTCACGTGCATGAGCTATGGGTGAGACTGCTCTGAGGTCTTTGCTTAACCGTGTCCAAGTTAGAGGAAGAAGATCATTCATGATGCAAGGACCATCTGCAAAATTTGGATCAGGGTCCAATTTGAACTGGAGAGCGTTAAGAGCTCAGAGCAGGTGCCTGTTCCCTCTGAGAGTAAAGCAAGAGTTAGAAACACAACTGGGACTGCAAAAAGGCAGGGAATTCGTTCAGTGAATAGAATGAGACACTATCGTCCAAAGCTTAAAGGCTACAAAGATTTGACCTCTGCGGAATGCAGGGCTTTGTCAGATAAGGCAACAACAATACTATGGTTTAATGGGGAAATCCCAAGGAGAAGATGTTTAACAGATTTCTGGCCTAATGCAAAGTATTAAGGGCATCAGACTTGTCTATGACAAGTGGTGTGAAAACTGGGGGTATAACATACCTGTCTTCAGTGTTTCTGCAAAGAGCAGGGCAATAAAAGTATCATCAAGAAAATATCTCTGAACATTGCAATCCCAGATTTGAAGGGCAACACAGGCAGGGTCCAAGTGATGTTTAAAGGGTGAATATTGGCAGCGGGTAAGCTCCTTTAGCCCAGACTCCTGCCATTGGGCATCTGGTCTCATCCCCACTGTACAGACCGTCGTTTCCATATGTTCCTCATGATCTCCAACCCTCCTTCTCTCTCTGCAGGTCTGCAACAGCAACAAGAACTGCCACTGCGATGCTGGCTGGGCTCCCCCCTACTGCGAGAAGCCGGGCTTGGGCGGCAGCGTGGACAGTGGCCCTGTGCAGCGTGACAGTGAGTCCCGACTCTTCGACCCGTGCCTTGTGATGCTGGTGGGGCTGGAGCGATGCCACAAAATGGGGAGATGGTGCGATAAAGCTGCTGACAGTTCTGCTCCCAAATGTGCTGGGTTAGGTCTGTTCAGGCCTGTGCCCAGCTTTTGTTGCTTGGTGGCCACCCATTTTAATCAGAAGCCACCAGATGGTACTGCTCCCTTTTTAGAGATGTGATCAGCAAAGATGTCCCTAGCCTGGGTGGCCAGGAATGGGCAGACGGGACTGACGTTTCCATTGAGTGAAGCTGGAGGCTGCTGGCTTTCCCAGCACCGCACTCACCTTTGTGCTTTCCTTGCCAGATCACGAAGCCATCTTCATAACTCTTCTGCTCGTCTTCCTGCTCTTCCTCCCGGCCCTGATGATGAGCATCTACTTTTGGTACCGACGGGAGAACTCGCTCCTGAATAAATGGATAATGGAGATGAGAAGGAGGAGCCAGGAGACATATAGGTGGGTGATGTTTCCTAAATCCCATCTCTTTTGAGGACCTAGTGAGACCCTGAAGTGTTTTCTTGCCACTGGCGGTATCCAGCCTGGTTGGAATGGTTGTGGGGGAGCTGGTGGTGCACAGGGCCTGTTTCAAACTGGTATGAGACCTGGTTGAGGTATGAACAGTTCTCTCCTGGGACAGTCTGAGGCACTCAGTTCTCCCCTGAGCAGAGGACAGGAATGGTCTGTTGGACAGGACAACCCCAGAGAGTGGTGATGAAGGTGGCCTGGTACCAAGGAGCTTTCTTGCCAACTGCTCCTAGCAGGTTGCAAAAACTGGAAGAGCTCTAAAGTAGCGCTGAATTTAGATATTCCCATTATTTCCCCTCCCAGTACAGGTACAGACACACACATACCTCAGAGCCCTTGCAATAATTTGAGAAAAAAACCCCAGAACTAAACAACCTACTTCATTACCCTCATTATCTCAAGACAGACTTGTCATCCCCGCTCACCCAGCACTACAAGACTGTCTGTTAACAATCTGTTAATGGAGACAGGATCTCGCTGACGTGCAGCATTTCAGGAGACAGCTGTTGCAAAAATATTTGCTTTATTTTGCCATCTGTGATTTATGTTTGTGATCTTTGGCAGGAGCAAAACCATCAGTCGGAAGTCAACTGCTGGTCATCCCAAAGCTGCTTTTACCTTGCGGAGCATTTCCACCTCCAGCCACGCTAATAAAGTAAGTAATAACTTGCATTCCAAGTTTGCTTTCCCTCCCTGGGACTTGATGCTTGTGGGTGATCACATCTCCCTCCAGCAACTGGTCAAGCAACTGGTACTCCATGCTGGTTTTGCGTTGTGTCTACACTGCGAGCCCTTCATCAGTAGTACACACACCTCCTAAAAGTGAGCCTGTTGAGTTCTGCCTGCTCAAAAACACCCCAGTGATTGCCAGGAGCCTTGGCCGGGAAATTGCCCATCACCATGGCAAAGCTTAGCAGGGACTCTGAAATCCCACTGATGACTTTGTGCTGGGTCTCTGGGGAGGCAGATGCTTCTGCTGCTGGTTGTGTCAGCTCAGGTGACCTTGGGATGAGTAGGCCCAGGGCTGAATTTAGGTAGAAAGCAGTGGTCTTTTTGAGCATGGCCACAATGGCTGGGATCAAGGCAGAAGGGATGATGTCTCCCGTCTCTGTAATTCAGTCTGGTGAAAATCTGGTATGGATTCACCAGAGCTGGTCCTGGTCCAGATCTTCTGAGCCCAACACCTTTCTCATCCCTGTGTGCTGTCATAGGATTAGCGAGGAGCAAATTTTTTCAGCTTTTGGGTGCGATGGTGAAAATGGTGGTCCCAGAAAGTGGAATAAATACCCAATGTTCCTTCTGCGACTCCCTAGCACACAGACCTTGAGGGGACATCTGCTTTTTAGCATCCAAGAAAATGCACCTAAGGATTTGGAAGTGTTCAAGACCAGGCTGGATGGGGCTTTGAGCAACCTGGCCTAGTGCGAGGTGTCCCTGCTGATGGCAGGGGCGTTGGAACTAGATGATCTTTAAGGTCCCTTCCAACCTAAACCATTCTATGGTTCCATGATTCTATGATTTTCTCCATACTTCTGCTTTTCTCGTCCCTGCAGGCAACACGGGCTGCATGCCCCCCCAAACCCAGTGCTCACCAGCCTGGTTCCCAGCCCGTCAACATTGTTCACCCTCTTCGCCCGACTCCCCACTCCATCCCTCCACGCCCAAGAGACCCCAAGCCTGCCAGGCCACCTCCACCAGTCAGCAAGTCACCCATGGTCCCCATCAAAACGGTCGTCTCCCAGGCTAAGATGCCACCTCCGAAGAAACCTCTTCCCTGCAGCCCCGTGAGGACTCCACTGGTGAGCTTTACTGGCTGGCTGTACTTTCCCGCCAGACTCATAGAAATTCCCTGGTTTTTGGCTGCCTGTGGCTCTTTTGGGTTGGACACTATTGAGAAACTGTCATGTCACCCTAAGAGATTAATCTGTTGCAATGGTGAAGAAAGCTCAGTAGATAATGATTAAGGTGGTTTGGGTGTTCTTATATGTTTTGAAGCATCTCAGCTCCACAGCAGGGGAGAGAGGTTTGTAGGAGGTCACTGAATGCTTCTTTGAGGATGTTGTCTCTCACCATACACTTTGTGATCCCAGGTTGTCCCAAAGCACCAGCCCCCGCGCCGGCCACTGCCTGGAAGTCCTCTTCTGGCCAAAGAACTGCCTCCTGCACATGGACAGACCCTGCTGGTCATGGTCCCTCCTACCAACTTCAAGGCATCGGGTATAAGTGCCATGAGCCACCCCACGAGGCCATTAAAGTAAGTTGAGAGAAGAGTCGAGCTACTTCTCCTGTGGGTCACATCTGGGCGGGACATTCCAAATGTCACTGTGGTGTGCTCTGGTCTGCCCCTTATGGTGTCTTCACTGTGACCTGGATTTCTCCTGCTCCTCCCCAATGTGGCTGATGTTTACAGGCCAGAGTGCTGAGGATGAGGAGAAATGCTCTGTGCTCTGGGGTATGTGGGTCTGCGCACGCTGGTGCAGTTACAGAGGTGTTCAAAGCCCATCAGCTGTGGGGGTAACTGACCTGCAGGGCATTGAGGATCTTTGGTAAGGGGCATCTGGGGACAGCACCAACAGGTAGGAAGGAAATCAGAAGACCTCCCAAGTTCTTATACCTGGGGAGCAACCGCAACCAAAGTGACCAAGGTTGGGACTTTGGGTCTTGTCGGGTCCTGATGGGTTAAGGGAGATGCCATCTTTTGGGGGTGCATATGGGCCCCCATCCCAGACCATGGAGCGGGCTGTTGGTGAGCCTCTGGGGAAAGTGGACTGAAGGGACATACGTTGATGCTGTATTTTGTCTTTCCTCCCTACAGACCGATGCCACCTCAAAGGTGAGTCACCGACACCGTGTAGGACCGTTGGGGGATGGTCTTCGCTGCTTGTGGGGCATGGTCTTTGGTTAAGCACTGGGCTAGGACCCAAGAGTCTGGGGATTAAATGTCCCCCTTTCCCAGGGGCTCTTAGATGAGCAGGACATAGGCCCTCTGGGTACCCAAACAATAGCAGGGCTTGGACACCTGTATCCAAGGGAATGGAGGACATGGGCTTTCCAGTTTGGAGCTGTGAGATTCAGTCCAAGTCCTTTACAATATCACTGCTACTTTCAACTCTCGCTGTATTGCTAAATCACCTGGAAATAGGTCAGTGGAGCCTCAGGGGATCACGCTTGCATTCGCTCCTGCTAGCCAGGTTTGTGGGCCATATCCAACCATGGAGAGAAGGCACATGCTGGACTGAAGTTGGCTTTCATCCCCAGATGGTTTGCCTTGCTAATTACTGTTTTGACCCTCTTGGACCATTTTAGGTTCCTATGTCTTTGTAGTTGCCACCACAAGGAGGCTGAATGTGCCCCAGAATTTCTCAGTGTAATTCAATCCCTGTAGCTCATCTCTTCTAGTAGATAAACCAGGCCTGTTCTGTGGTCCTGAAAGAAAATATTTGTCACATCCCAGCAGAAAAACTCAACTCCCTCTCCAGATGGTGTAGTTTTGTCCTTGCTGCCCACTGAGAGCATTCCCTGGCCGTCCTCTCTTGAAATGGAGCCCATGTAAAAAAGTGTTGACTGGTGGGGCCAAACTTGCGCCAGGGAGCAGGAGGTATCCGTGTCCTGGTCTGAATTTGTTACTTGACATGACCAACGTGGTAAGAGAGGGTCAAGGAACTGTTTTCTTTCCTAGATGGATGAGGTGAGATATTTTATGAATTCCCAGGATGGACTATAGGGTCCATATCGTGTTGGTCGATTTGGTGACGTCTCTTGGTAGTGTACAAACCACGTTTTGGCTGTTTTGGGGAATCTGAGAGCAGTAACCCCTTTGGGGACATTGTTCCTGCAGTTGGTGGGCTCACAGTTCTCACTGCTGGTTTCTACCCAGTGCCACCACCTGCTTTTGTGGGCTCTGTGTCCTATAGGGTTTTGAGGGTACGCCAAAGGAAAACACCCCAAAGGGATACAATTTGGGGTTGTATCTTTGAGAGAGGACATGGGTGACCATGACAGTCCCAGGTCCCCTCTGGTCCCGGGTTCAGCAGCTGGTCTGTCTTCCCTGGCCTTTGAAAGGGTGGTTGTGGTGGAGATGGGTGCTTGGTCTCTGCACTCAAATGAATTGTCTTCTTTCTCTTTCTTCTTGCTCTAGGCCAGTCCCGCCCATCAAAGTCCAATCAACCTCCTTCCCCTTGAAGAAGTGACAAACCAAGGACACCTTAAGCGCATCCTTCCTGAGCTGGCTCTCCTGATTTGCACTGCTGCTGGCGACAGGGGTCTTTTATTCCTCTCTTGTTTTATTTGTCTTTTGATACCAGAGGACTATTTTTATAAGAGAATATGTATTCAGCACAAAAACTGTAGTGGTGGGGGGAGGAGAGGGGAAATCGGTACCATGACAAAACTAAGGGTTGGGGTAGGCTGGCGGTGGGTTTACCATGATGGAGACTCCACCACAGCTTCTGGCATCGCTTCCTGGCCAATTTACCCCCCAGCTTTAGTTTCTTATTGACATTGCACGTGGGCTGGGATAGGGTGACTTTGGGTCAAGTGAACATCCAACACTGACGAAAGATGCTGACAACAGTGGCAGCGAAAGACGTGTAATATCCTTCTAGCTACCTCCTCCTTCTCCTCCAGGCCCCACCATCACCCACTGCCACCAGAGTTCAATGCTGGGTATTGTCTCCGGGGAGACATTTGCCATGAGAGAAAAGTGGTTTCCAGTTTGGACTCTGCCATACAGTGCTGGGACATTTCCATGAAGGATCCAAGTTCTCAGACTTCTCCTGGCCTCCTGCCTGATTGCACAAGAAAAACCAGTGACAATCCTGGGGCCATACCTGGAAGGAGAAGCTGTCTGGGAAACGGTTTAAGGTCTGAAGTGCTGGTGGCAGCTGGTTACCAGGGTGCTTTCTAGGGGCTCAGGAGCCCTCCATGAACATTGCATGTTCCCTGCTTATGGGGCAAGCCCAACAGTGGCTCTGTGAGCTGCTAACACTCTGCTGTCCAAAGGGGGAAGTAGCCACAAGCCGGGAACAGGAGCAGGAAGACCTCCTGCCTGTGTCAATGGCTTGCCCAAAGGCCTTGGCCAAGCCATTGCATTTCTCTGTGCCTCAGTTCCCCCTGTCTGTAAAACAGGGGGTAATACCTACCTCACAGGGGTGTTGTGAGGTTTAACAAACTGATGTCTTGAAAGGGCTTTACAATCCTCAGATGAAAGGTGCTGTTGACCTGCACAGTACTATACCGTGCCACTTTCGTATGACTTGACATGCGGCTCTGTCAGGGTCTGAAATGAGAACAAAGGCTTTGTACTGTCTGCTGGCTCCTCCGTCTCTTTTCTTGTTCAGATGTTCCTTGAGCCTTTAGACACCGAGGACTCTGGCTCTCCCACCACATCAGTGCAAACAGACAGCCCTGGAACCCCTTCTCTTACCCCTGAAACCTGGGATCATTTGGTCCAACTGGGTGTGAAATGTCAGCTACCCTGGCGTAGTTCCCATCTGTCCTAGGAAAAATTTTTTGAGATACGTTGAACCAATGTAAAGGTTGTTCATGATGTAGGCGCGGGGACAACCCTCAGGAAACTTCTCTGGTGTTTCATTACCCCCAGGGTTATAAAATGGGCTGCTAATCGTAGGTTGTGGTTAAGGCCACCTTAACCTAAGCTGTCCTTACTCTCTTAACATCAGACTTTGTTTCGAAGCCTTTGGTCACACACGTGGGTCTTCCCTGAAGCATCTCTGGTACCTCTGTATTTGTCTTGGTTGGTGAATATCCCAGTGGGATGTGGGATCCAGCAGCTCCTCTTACTCTGATAGCAAGTCACAAGATCACAGAGTCATTAAGTTGAAAGGGACCTCTTGAGATCATCCACAGATGACCTCCAGGGGACAGGATACATGAACTGATCCCTAAACCTTCCCAAGGTGCCACTCTTTTTAGTGATCTTCCAAGGACTTCTGACATGGTCAGACTTGAGGAAGAGCCTATGGAGCTCCTGGAGAGGGGAAACCTGGCTGCCTGCCTGTGAATGCCCTTGCTTCTACTGTCCAGTATACGTGTTAGCAGAGGGTTAAACAGTTGGAGAGGGTTTGGAGAAGTCGCTGCAATGATGGAGTGGCTGGAAAAAACTTTTCTCAATGAGTCGAGCCATTTAACTTACTGACAAAGTGACAGCTCTGCAGTCAAAAAAACACCTTACTGTGAGACCAGCAAGCGAATGATCACATCAAGCTGATGCAATGTCCTGGGGCTTGGATTCTTGCCCATTAATGCCACCTACCTGGCTATTACACTCCCTTTTGTCTCCTCCTGTTGCCAGTGGGGAGAGATGGGGAGTTCATCCTCTACAGCTATCCAAACTTCACCAGCAGTGCAGAGCTAGGACACGCACATTCGGGGGCTAAATTTGAGCTATTCAGGGTAGAAAGGAATGGACAGAAACCCCCATTTCTGATCTCAGCGATCCTGCAAAGATGTACTGGTCTAGGTGCTCTGCTCAGCAGCACAAGTACAATGAAGTTTTACACCTGTCTCAAAGACACTGTCTCTGCCTGTGAGATGTCCTTGCATGCACCAGCAGATTTTTCTTGAGGCAGACTGGCTGTGCTGTGGTGCAGAATGACCCATCACATCCGTTTTTCCCAGGCAAGAGCAGCATTGCTAAGAAAGTCCTCCCAGTCCACATACCCCCACCATCCCAGCTCCTCTGCCCTTGAGCTGCAAGCTGGCTCCTCACTGGGACCAGTGGTATATGGGGAGGTTGTAATTTAGGGATGGTGCACAATGGTCTGTTTGGTAGCTCCGTCTAACCTGAAATGGTCACAGGGAGTGCAGATGGATGATGTCCATCCTGATGCACCCACAAATGTAAGACATGGCCTACGGTCCATGGGACGGGCAGGACTTGAAGCCTGCTTAGAGAAATTCATGAATCCAGGGAGGGCTTTTGGGTGTTCAAATGACACTAGATGGCAGCAGATGACCACCAAATCCTCTGCTCAGCCTTACCTCTAAATTTCTGCTGGGAGTTCCAGGGACCAGATCCTCAAGTGCAGGTTTTCTTCTTGCTCTTTTTTCCCTGCCCCATCATTTGCAAACCCATTAAAAGTGTGACCTGGGCACAAAAGCTGCCAGGTGCCTCTGATGACTTGTTGAGCTTGAAGTCTGTCCAAATAGAGCTTTCCTCTTTATAAAGGGGTCCACAGCCAGTTTGGGTACCTTTGGAAAATGACAATAGGGGAGCTGAAAAACCACAGCCCTTCACCGTACTGTGTCTTCAGCATCGAAGGCACCTTCTTGGCTAATGGAGCCTTGCTCAGCCAGCATGTGCTTGGCGAAGGGGAAAGGGGAAAGCTCCCATGGTGGCAGTCTTGTCTCAGTCATTTCACTGAAACCTGAGGACACTGAGGTGTGCATCATGGTCCCATCTACTGCATAAAAGTCTTCCAGTCTCCCTAAGGCTTGGAGCGGTGAGTGTGGGATAGAGGATCTACCTTCAGCACCTCAACATTTCTGGGTGCTTGTCCCAGCTTTGCTGCTGTATAGGCAAACTCATACATCACATCTGTCCCTGTAGGTACTTTGAGCACCAGAGTACACTGAGTGCTGTAACCTGCTTTAGCCCATCTGCATTTTTGGCATTGGTCTCACTGTCTCTTAGGGTAAAAGAGTCCACTGTTTTACGCTGCATCTCCTGAGAGGCCGGGCCTCACTGTTTCTCCTCCTGTCAGGTGTGGTAGAACCCAAAGCAATGATTATGGAGATGTGTGCTGAAACGTTCCACCTCCAGTGAGGTCTTGAGCAAGAGCTGAGGCTGCGAGTCTCAGGCTAATGCTTCACTGGTGGTTTGAGCAGTCATTTCGCATTTCTCCAGTGGTACTTGTACTTACCATGTGACAGAGTTTGTGAGATTGAAACGAGGAAGACAAACAACTCCTGGCTAGCTCAGGAGAAAGCTCTTCTATCAAATTCAACAGCCTTACATTGTACACGCTGGATGGAGCAACCATGCTCTTAATTCCCAGCAACATCTTGGAAGACAGGATGGGCCTATTGTCTTGGTCCATCTAGTCCAATATCCAATTTCCAACAGCAAACAGATCCGGACATTTCAGAAAGCAGGTGGAGCAAAGCACCCAGCTCTTTTCAGATTTTAACGTGAAAGACACCTGATCCCTGATGGCACCTGCTCTTTGCTCTTTCCCCAAATAATTCCCCTTATGTTCTTCAGCCCTCCAGCAATGGAGAACCCACGCTGCTCCAGGGAGCATTTTCCTGTGCCTTTCTCCACATAGTACAAACATTTTCTCCAGCTTTGGTCTGATTTAACAGTCTCTGTCTTCCTGCTGCACTGAGATGCTCCAAGGCCTGTGCAAAAGAAATGGGGAAGAAGTTAATCTGGGATAACTTGGGTGAGTCATCTCCAGTGGTGTATCATTCTCTACGCAGCTGCTCTTCTCTTGCTGTGTCTCATCACCATCAGCATTCTTGCAAAGACTTCCGAGGTCCCTGCACAACAGGCACTTGTCAAACAGCAAAACTGAGAGATTGTGATCCAATCTACTATGAAATTAGTAGGGACCTCTGGGCTTTTTGGACGCTTTCATTCTTACTGGAGTTGATTAGGGGTGTGTGTGGGGGTGTTTTAACATCTCCCAGGCTTTCTTTTAACACAGTGGCCTCCTTGGATCTAAACATCTAGGTGATATGACCAGCACAGCCTCAACCCTGGAGAAAGGTCATGCCGAGCTGGTAGGGCTCATGTGGGCCTATTCTGGTCCTGGAGGTGGCCAAGGATACGTGACACCCTATGGAAACAGCTTGAATGGCAGTAGAGGGGAGGCTACAGTTGTCTTCATCGCAATGCTGGCAACTCCAGGCAGAGCTGGCCAGGACACTAGGCCTGGGTTAGGTCCTGAATTTGAGGCGGGACTGATATAGCTCACTGGGAGGAGGATACCATGCACTGTGGATGCCCGGCCCCAGAATATATGCTCCAGTATGTTAATGGCCTCACTGGGACTGGCTGCTTTTTCCTATGGAGCAGAAGCAAGCCCAGGTTGCAAAGGGACTCAGGACTGTACCTCCCTGGCCATTGCAGGGGGTTGCTGTCATCACCCATTGCACTTATGAAGAAGTTTGACCCATTGGTCTTTCATCTGTCCCACCTGTGTCCCATCCTGCCCAGTCACCCTGGAGTTCAAGAGACACAGCAAGGGGCCAGTTCCTGACCCACAGCAGCTCCATTGGCTTCTGCTTGGGCATTCCAGGGTTTTCTAAGGGATGAAGGCAGATGTGGAGGAAGGACCATGCAACACAGGGGACAGGGGAGAGTCCCCAGGGATGGAATGGCTTCCAGTGAGCTTCAGAAATAGAGGGGGTGTTTCTGGAGCATACTGGGGAAGTCAGCTTGGGACAAGAAGTGTCCTGCTTGGCTCCCTGGAGCCTGAATTTCAAAGTGCATTGAGTTTGCACCAAGGTCATTGTGGGTGTCCTGGCACCAGGCAGGCTCTGTCCTCTGGGATGTAGCACAAGGTGATTTGCTAGTGGCAAATGTAAAACCATCTTCCTCTTCCTTTTATTTTTCTCATTTAATGCTGCATCCTGGGTTGGGAGAGATGAGAGGGGTGGACGCCTGAACTGGGACCAGCTGCAGGCAGGCAAAACACTCATGGGGATACAGAACTGCAGGCAGACAGATACATGCAAGAGCCAAAGGAAAAAAAAAAGCAAAAAAAGAAAGAAAAATGGAAAAAAAAAGCAGTGAAGCAGTTAATGAAGAGGCTCCTGCAGCCAGGGTAGTTGAACCATTCATCATCTTCCAGTACCTTTTCTTTCTTTTTACTTTATTTGTCTTTGGCAGAAGGTGATTGCTCTCTCCACCCATTCCTGCCGTTCAGGGGCTGATAGCTCTCTCCTTGGAGCCAAGAATGGTCCCATTAAAAATGAAAGTATAAAGCACAGCTTGATTTTAATTCACTGCGTCAACATTTCTTTATATAGGGAGAGAATGGGAGAAATAAATTTATAGTATTATACACACACATGCTGAAGACTGGGGTCCTGTTGAGTGCTGTCACTGAAGTGTTGCTTAAAGCTGATGTCTTATCTCTCTAATTTCCAAAGATTTCTTAAAGAAGTGAGTGTCTTTCAAGTCCCAGTGCTATGAAGTACAAAGTGAGCTTGGAGAGGGAGCACTTTTGTGTCAGCGGTGTCAAAGTAGGATGCAGATCTCCCTCTCCAACTTTCCTTTCTATTTTAAATCCTTGTTCGGAGAAACAAATGAAGGAATCAGTGCAAGTTTGGGCAATGTTTGGAGCAGAGAAGACCTGCCCTGTGGCTTCATGGCATCATGGCACTTCAATGCAAAGACCCTGCTTCTGCTGTCCACTGTAGTTTGAAGAGCATCGGTGAGTGGAGACAGGGCTGAACCTGGATGTCAGAGAGCACATGCAATGTGCCTGTTTTGGTCCCAGATGCTTGGCTGAGATAATCAAACCAAACTGCTCCAGAGTAGTAAAATCAGGAAGTTGGAGAATGTAGAAATGGGGGTGGAAACACCACAGTGTGGCTTCAGATGTGCTGCTTGAGACCCAGGTGTCCAGCCCTTGTCAACAGATGAGATATATAAATGAAGGGGGAGCTGTTCTGGCCTAATTAGCAAAGATGTACCAAATTACTGCCTTGAGAAACACATTTAAGAGGGCTTTTGTAGGACAGGCTACGAGGCGCTTGCAGGGGACAATCATGACTAGTCAGGGACTGAACGGGGCTGATGGTGCACAGGAGAAAGGCTGAGTTTGCTATCTCCTCCCCAGCCCACACCTCCACTGTACTTGCCTGCAGCAAAGTACTGAAGGTCAGGATGTTGCTCACCAGCTTCCCTACTTGGACAGGGAAAGCTGGTGGGATGCTCGCCGAGGGACAGAGGGCTGTTTATTGCTATTTACTGCCGCTTCTTTGGTACCCAAAGGTGCTTTAAAGAAATAAGTATAAGATGAAATTTTGGTCATAAAGAGATAATTTTATCTTTATTGGGTTTGCATAAAAATAAAGAAGCTGTTTCAGTCCAAAGTAGCCTCCCGTGACTGAGGCACGTCATGCATTTTGCGATCCCTAGGCTTGCAGAGCAAAGAGCTTTGGTCATGTCTGTGCTTGTAGATTAAAATGTGCTTGGGAATGTTTTGGGGGTCTTGAGGCCAATGGCACAGAGCAGTCTTCATCTGTGTTATTAAATTCTCCTACCTTCAAAACAAAGTGGCCATCAGCAAACTGTCTGCTGGGATGATTCATGGGCCACGTAAGTGGCTGACCCATGCAAGAATCATATAGTGCTTTGTGCTAAGGCCAAATGTGTGACAGGAAGGACTAACAATTCAGCAGCTTGAGTTCAGTTCACTGTTCAGTTCAGAAGTACAGACACAGCTTTTGGGACTAGGCGAAGAAGGAACATATATCATCTCCGTGGCTCTCCCCAACCAAGAACAGTCCATTTTTGGCCCTCCTGCCTCTGGCTGTGGTTGGTAGAGAATGGGTGAAGACAAAAGAAGAAAGTCCTTAAGTTGTCTTAGACAGCTTTAGTGCAAAAGGACTGATCTAAGAAGTACCTCTAAATGTCTAGATGAGGAGTCTCTGGTGCCAGCATCCGCTTTTATTGTGAGAAGCCAGTTATTCCTGTCATCAGTGGTGTATATGAGGAAAAAGAAAATGTCAACACCCTTGCAAAGCCCCTTTCATTTATGAATAGTCACCTTACTATTCCCAGCTGGATCAACTTGAAACAGCTTTTGGACTAATTTTCTAGCAAGGTGTGAATTTACCCTTTTGGATTCACAGCAAGATTCTGCTAACATCAAGAAGGGCAGAAAGCACAAGGGGAAGGGCAAGGCAGATCTTACAGCTGCGGGACAGGACCTACCGTGGTAGGACTCCAGAGCCTGAGACCTGCTCTCACATGGTGGTCCCATCAAACCGCTCCTGCTGTGCAGAGGTCTCTAGCCATGGATATATGTGTTGGAACAGTACCTGAGCTGAGTACATACATCATGTCAAACATGCAGGACGGAGGTACAAATGTCATCCAGGGAACATGTGACAGGAGGTACCTGGACTCCATTGGACTTGAGGTGACTTGGCCAGAGTCCAACCTGACGAGCCATTCTGCTGGGCTTTGCTTAGTGAATCCAAAATGAGCCAGGGTTTGGATAAACGGCCTAATTTTCTCCTGCCCATAAAAATAACAGGTGGCTTTGTCAACTATTTTTTCTTCTGTTGCATTTTGTTGGGTTTCCTCCCACTGCTTGCCCTTTCCACAGAGAAAAGCCATGACTGCAAGACAAAGTTTAGTCATTCTTTGAGTTTCAAATCATTCCTGACATGATTTTTTCACCACACAGTCTCCTCAACAGTGTCTTTCCCAGGAGGGTTTTACACATGTGAAGTGAAGCTTTTGTATTGCAAGCCACTAAGGACTGAGTCGAGGTATTATTGTCCTTGTGCCTCGTCTCTGCAGGGCTCTGTTCTCGGGCACTTTATTAGCATCAGTCATGAAGTTTGGGCTTTGCATGTTTTTCGTTTTTAAACTAGCAGTGAAAATAGCTCAGTTCGCTTTGATGTTTCCTTGGATGGAGCTCTTCTTTTTTTTTTTTTTCTTCTCTTATTTTTTTTCTCTTCCCCTTTTAGAGCAGAAGCAGAAAAAAATCAATTTAAACAAGTTGCAGAAAGGTTTCAAAACAAAGTCTTAATCAAGTCAGCTTTGCCTCCGATCTTCCTCCGGCTCAGCTCTGAACCACCCCCCAAACCTGGCAGTTAATGACAAAAGAAAATCAGGAATGATACACTTTGAAATCCTTGGCACTGAGTGACATGCACAATACTTTAAAAAAACCCACCAGACAATTGGCTGGAGAACTTTCTCCATTGAACTTCAAAAAACACATTGTTTTCTGGGATGGGAAATGGCTGCTCTTCTTTTCTGCTCTGTTTTGTTAGAGAACAGGCCCTGGAGTATAGCTAAATTGAACTCTGCTGTATTTTCAGCAGGAGGTCGGGATCTTCTCCAGGACTTCCAGAGCTGAGACTGGTCCATTCCAAACATCCAGATGATTCTGTCTCTTTCAGATGCCCTCCAGCACACTGGGAATGTCCTGTGGCAGGGTTTGATGATGGAGACGCACAGGTAAAAGCAGCATGACTGCCTTTTGGATGCCCATGTGCTGGATCTCCAACGCTATTCAGACAGCAGCTTGGCATAATAAGAGCTTTCAGTCCTGCTGGCCTTTTTTTCTGTGAAATGGTCTTGCTAGTTTCACACCTGGTCTGAACTCTGCTACCTGGACCTTGCTAACCTGCAGAGATCAGAGGTCCTTGGAGGTTTTTCAAGTAGAGCTTGCAATGCTGGTGTCTCCTTGAGAGCCAAAGAATGACCATGAGGTTGCTGGTAACCACCCCAGGGCATGTCCTGCCCCTGGTGGGGATCCTCTGGTGCTGCAAAGCTCGGTGACCCTCTGGATGAGAGAAGGCACTCTCTTGGTTTGCAGAATGTGAATTTCACCCATGCCCAAGAATTGCAGAGGTACTGGTTGGAAAGTACCTCTGTCAGGTGTCTGGAGTGTCTGCTCAGAACCTTTCCTCTTTTTTCTTTCCAAGAAAAGGCTGGTGTTGATGGCTTTTAGTGTCTGATGAATCCCTGCCAGCTTCAACAAGGGAGTCTTATAAAACCTGGTCTATGCTGGAGAGACAAGTCCCATGCTGAGTAAGAGCCAGTTGCTTCTTGTAAGACTCTTAGAGGTCCATTTCAGCCCCTGTCCCCTAAGTGACAGCTATGTGCATGTGTGCCATCTGCTGTGGTCGGATTGTACTGGCTCTGTTGGTAGTAATTCACTTTTTTACCATCACAGGTCTGCAACCAACACAAGGACTCTGCTAAACTCTGACCTAGCCCCAAGACCCTGAAGATCTAGCATGTTACTAGCTTTGCTACCATCCACCTCCCAAATAACATCACATTTGAAGTCTCCATGACTCCTCCTTACAAGCACACAAAGGGGGTTATTGCATTTAGGACCCTGCTTGCTTGCTCTGCTGAAGGAAGAGGGACAAGCAGACTTTGTGCAAGACCTGATGCGAAGTGGACTCTGTACTTTCTCCTTGGTCCCTAATGACCAGCAAAACTCAGCCCGTAGTGAAAGCAGGAGACGGATGGTTTGCAGCAGAATACCAATTTTGATGATTATATGCTGCACCGACACACCATCAGAATAACGGGGGCAGCTGATGGATTTGGTAGCGCCGGGCGCTTAACGTTCTGCCTTGTTTTGTCTCCTGTCATTTCATGGTGCTAATGGCTTCTCCGTGATTTGTTAGATTACATGACCTCAAGGACACCCAGCTCCCTCCTTCTTTTCTCTTCCCTCCTTCTCTTTCCGCATGTGTGGACGTGCACTTTTGTTTTAATAGAATCTAAATGACATGTCTCTGCTTTGGACAGAGTTCAGGAAAGCCATCGCAAGGACGGCAAAACCACAAGTGTCCTATGAATGATTTCAGCTCTCCCTTGATAAGCGGGTGACCTGTTCCAGTGATGAAGCTGGGGGGCTATTGATTCAGCTCAGGGCAATTGTGCAGGTTTTTGCTGAATTGGCTTGACGTGTTGGCTGGAGATTACACCTATTTTCATGACAAGAATGAATAGCTGCTGAGCTGTTCCACCTGCCTGCTACCCAGCAGGACTGGGAATGGAGGAATTGCTCTGGGAAGAGCCAGGGTGTCAGATAAATACTTGATGCATTTCCAGTCATAGACCTTAATTCCCCATCACCAGCTCATGGGACTAGCGATGGTGCTTGGGTTGGGGAAGCCAAGGTCTTCCGAGTTTCCAGAACCAGAAATATGTCCTAGCTAAATCCTATTGTCCATGTAGGAAAAAAACCTGGGCATGCATTGTGCCACCTCACAGCCCTACCTTGCTTTTCAAGCACAGAAAAGCCTCTTGCATGGTTCAGGGGGAACCCTGCATGAGTACAGCCTGCAGGAATGGCAGAGGAGGACCTCAGTAAGGGACAGGGTCAGCCAGACACCTCGACTGTGTAGGTGCAGCAGAATGGACCCTCCGGACACACAGCACCCCTTGTGCTTGTGCCTGCCTTCAGGTCATCTCCTGCAAAGGAATCTATTAAGGGGACGGGAAATTGAGACAGGGTCTGTGATGCTCTGGAGGCTGCTATGGAATTGTCAGTCTTTGGGTCTCATTGACTGCTCTGATGAAATCACTGCACCACGTTCTCTGCTAGGATGACCGTGACAGCAAATGGTTTTGCTCTAGGACCAGTCTAAATGGGTGGGTTTATGAACCAGTGCAGAGCCGCCTCCATGTGAGACTCAAGGGCTTTTGTGCAAACCTCGGAGCTGGACCATGGTACAGACAGCTGTTCAGGGAAATCTGGCTCTTGTCCCATCCCTGCTAAGGCATCTGGCCTAGCCTCACCACACTCTTACCCAGCCCCCAAGGCTGGGAGGAATCCAGCAAACAGCTGTGCCTTTTCACTCCATTTGGGTTGACCATGAGAAAGGGTGGCTCCTTTTCTCCGGCTGCTCTGGCCAAATTCTGCCTCTTCGTCTTAAACCAAGCTGGGCCTGTCTCTTTTGGAGGAAACTGGGTAACTCAGAGTGCACATATTTGTTGGCATGGAGAGGAATCACTGTTTAGAACACATTAAAAAGACTAATGGGGACAGCCGTTATCTATTGAGGAGCTGGTGTCTCTTGAGACCAGTCATCTAGGTCTTACTTTGATGCCCTGGTGCAACTCATACGTCCTCTATGTGCTACTCCAGAAGCATGCAGGTGTCTTGCACACCTTTGGGTATCATTACCTTCAGGTAACTGAACTGAGCCTTTGGTCTCTACTGGCTGTGACAGGAGTGTAGACACCTACACTTAGATGCTGAAATTTATGTGTTCCCATCTATCAGTTAATCCCGCCTAGGGATTCAATGTGGTTATTAATAATAAGTGTCTAGCAGGGCAGGAGGGAAGTGTCTCAATTATTAGGCTTAATCAGCCTTGAAAAAAGTCATTGCTGTACTGTTGGGCACTTGTGGTGCTGGAGCTGCTTGCAGCATGTCCCAGGAGATGATGGTCCCTGCAGGTTAGCTGTGGGGGGCATTGCCTTGAGCATCTTGGCTGTGGGGAAACACAGATGAGACCTTACAGCTGGCACGGAGGCAGCAAGGGAAGGAGATGGAAAGCCCACAGCTGGGCTTTGTCTTGTCCAAGTGGGGCAGCGCATGTGCTTGAGGGGCTGGCTGGGAAGTTGCTGCCGCTGCAGCAAACAGCAGTGGTCCCACAGTGCAGACCTGCCCCGGGTGGGGAAAGCGAAAGGGTTTATGCAGAAAGCTGTGGACCAGCCCAGCCCAGCCCAGCCCCTGGGTCCCTCTCTTCCCTACAAGGTATAATCCCATTGCCTTTCCAGCAGGACTCACTTTGCTCCCGCTCCCATTTTACCCCTCACTTTGCCCCCACCCTTGCAACAGGAATTATTCCGTGGTGAATAGTTGCAGGTTGGTCTTCCCCAGCTTTGGCAGCTCAGTCACTAACAACAGCCCCCTGTGTTGGTCCCTCCTACTGCTCCTTTCTCTTTTGTCTTCAACTTCCAGATTCCTCTTAAGCTTCAAAATGGGAAGATTCTCTGTCTTTATCTGCAAGGTGAAAGGAGAGAGAAATTGTCTTCTGCCTTTGGGAAGATAAGTCACGTTGGAGTCTTCCTCTTTAGAAAACTCTTTAATGCCATTTATCAATTAATTACTAGGTTGCATTTATGCCCATTAATTCCCCCTGCTGTCTTTCATTTTTGGAAAGGTCTGTGTTGCTCAGGATCTAATTGTCTTGGTCTTTACACTGCCTTCTTTCTCATTTTCAAGTTAAGTGGATACCAGAGCCTTCTATGGCTGTTCTTTTATTTCCCCTGCAGATTTCTCTGCGCCCCCCCCCCAGCCCCGCTTCTCCTCCACCCTGGTCGTGTTCAAAGAGGATTTGACTGGGTTTGGGGGGAGTGGATTAAGTTGTGTGGCCCAAGCTTTAAATCCTAATTCCGCTCATGAATCAATTGTTGCTGGAGCCAGGAAAACATTTTCACCTGGAACTTTTTACACTGAAAGACACGCTTCCAGGTCACCTGCAACATGCTGGGGTTTTATATCAATCTTGGTTCGTTGTTTGGGTTGAAATAACCAAAGCAGGCAGTCCTGAAAAAGAAAAGCTTCAATTTACATTTTTTCCCCTCAAACAGTTTGATGTCTCCGTTTGAAACAATATTTCACTTGCTTCACTTCAACTTAAAACACAGAAGTATTTATTTTAAATGGAAAGAAGTTCCCAAGTAAACAAAATGGGCTTATTTTGTTCAAATGATTTGCTAGTGAAAAATTGAAAAGTATAGCTTTCAGATAGGTCCAAAAGAATGTTTTTCTTCAGTTCAATCATTCAATCATAGAGCTTTTCTCACCACCCCCCCCCCCCGCCCTACAGTCACCATTCCTGATGTCACTGAGAAGTGCAGAAATGCTGCCATTTAAGCCCTGTTTCTGCAGGGAAGGATTTTCTAATCCTTCTGGTGTTAACTAAGCCAGCTTTTTAGAGACCTGAGCAGGGTCCATCCCCAGGGGAAGGTGCTCAATACTGCAATTCAGCAAGAGCTTGGTGTTTCAGGATCCTTTTCCCAGGGTACCCCATGGATTTTGGAGGACATAATATTGAAAGCCAGTTAGAAGAAAATTTTTTTCTAAAATCCCCAGCTTTGGTTAGAAAGAAAAGGGATGTGATTTTGCTAATGACCCTAAATCCCTTTTTTTCTTACTGAGATACAGATACGTCTGGTGGGCACAGAGGTGTTTTTGCCACAAGCTGGTCGGGTTAAAGCCATGTGAGTTCTCCTATTGCCATGTCTCTCTGGAGATCAGGAGGAGATGAGATATGATGCAAGGAGAGGGTTTTCTTCTAGGATGTCCTCACCCAAGACCATGGGTGAGTTGTTGCTTTTGCTGTTGCCAGCAGGTCATGAACCGATTAATCATAAGTGGGGAGAAACAGACATGTCTGTTGTTACTTTCCTTCATTTTAGCCCAAAGCATGAGCTAAACCATGCTGAGTGCTCTCCAGTAATGACCCCAGGAGCCTAGACAACTCAGAGGAGGTATCAGTACCTGAAGCAGAGCAAGTTGTCCTGGCTGTCAAGTAGGTGCAGCAGTGACTGTGTCAAACCAGTAGCCTAAAACACAGGACATTGCAAGGCTGTAATCCCCCTGGCAGGTGGGTGGTCAGGCAGACATCCGTGCTGTGTCCCATAGGAGCTGTCACACCAGCCAAAGTGTGGAGATGGCTTGGGGTCTGGCCATGCTGGATTGCTGGGATCACAGGGCAGATGTCCCTGGTCTCCTTGCTGTTGTTGCTGCTGATAAGAAATGCTTCAAAAAGGGGAGGATCCAAACTCACAAGGCATGAATACAAGTGCATCTCTCAAATCAAGTGTCTGGAGCTGGGAAGCCATTGTAAGCCCTCATATCAGAGGTAGATAAGCACATCTGACCCAATTCTAGCTTTGGTTTTGCTGCTGGCATGTCTCCCTGAGGAAAACAGAGCTGGAGGGACGGGTGGGCACCACCCTGGAGTTGTGGAGAGAACCAGCCAGGCAAGCAGATGGGCTAAGAGGTCTCCCCATGCTGGTGCCTGCATGGGGAATGCATGGGGTGCCTCTCCAGGAGGCTCAGAGCGGGGAAATCGTAAACAGAGATGCTGAAAACCCAGTGAAATCTGAAAGCTAAGTATTAGTAGGATTAAGATTTACAAGTACAGAACTCCTACTTCAGAGAAGGGGAACTTTATGCCTGGGTTTTGCATACTCAAAAACATTCATGAGTGGCAGCACGTTGTTGTACCTTGCGTTGAATAGGACAGATATTTTAGAATTCACTGTTGGATGGGGTGCAACGGTCGAGCAGAGGCGAGTGATCCGGCTTAGATGGGAAGGGGTTACTAAACTGGGAGATAAGGAGATCTGTGCTAGCGTGGGGCTGGTGCCCTCATTATGTCTTCAAATTCAGGTTGAAATTGTACACAGGCCTGATGCAGACTCTTATGCCAGGGATGAGATTCATCTGAGAAGAGCAAGAAAAGCATCCTGGTGAAGCAGGATTGTGGAAGGGCTTTAAGTTACCTGTCTGTCTAATTAGTGAGTCTCATTCTCCATTTTCCGCTGAGCTTTGGTGGTACTTGAAAGCAGCTGCCGTTAATGGTGGCTTTGTGCCTGCTGCCCTCATGCACGGCCTTCAAGCAGTGGCAACCCAGGGAGAGAAGCAACTAACCTTTCTTTCTTGGTGGCTAATGACAAAAATGGGCTGTTTGAAAGCCTTCACAATTTCTGGGAGGAGATGGTGGTGGTGGGAGCAGAAAACGCAACACTCATTGCTTAGTGCTGATATCTCATCTATAAAAGACAGCGGTCGGTCATTCTTCAGGGACTGAACTGTGGGGAAAAAAACTTCCAGGAACCATTAACTCCAGAGGTGCTGCATCCCATGGCCAAAGCCAGCACCCCAGGGCCATCTCTGCAGCAATTCCCATTTGCTCCCTGCTCAAAAAAATTTGGTTTCTCACCACTCATCTGTTCTTCAAATCCTTCCATCCTGCAGGGTGAGTTATTACAGGGCAGAATATCTGTCTCCTATATTTGTGCCTCTGCTGTGGGAGGATTTATCCTCACTCATCCCAACTGGACTGTATCAAGCGATCACCACTGCACTTCCAGGTTCCTCACCAGCTTCACATTTGGTAATGGGTTCGTCCCCTACATGGGAACATGGTACTTGATGAATGAAGACACTTGGAGGACTCAAAGCTAAAGCCATCCCATAAACATCACCCTAGTGTTCTTTTTTTATTTTGAAGGAGCTGATACGATGGGGAACTAAAGCTGCTCCTTGCTTCTGCATCTCCTTGCTTAGCTCTTGTTGCACTTCCATCTCTCTGTTGCATTTGTGGAAAATTAGATCAATTTGCTAAGCTGTGGATATGGCTGCAATTGGGAGAGTTTAGCAGTCTCTCACTTCATTTGAACTGGAAAAAAACCCCAACAGTATCTCTTCCTGCTCTTACTGAAACTGGGGGGAAGTGTGAGAAAACGAGTGTTAATTGGTGACAGCTCGGTTCCTCCAGAGCGAAGAATAAAAAGTGAAGTAACCGTGGCAGCGTGTGGCCAGAGCGCCATTAACTACCCTTAATTGTCTTTGGCTTCTCATGTCAGGATGGAGAAAATGGGGTTTCTTGTTGTTTTGCAGGATGACTGAAAAATGGTGGGATGTGGTGACTCAGATAGGACCAAGTTCTGGAGGAAGTATCATGGGGAATATACATGAATTTCCTTTTATCTCCTGCTTCCACGGTGGCAGAAGAAGGGAGAAAGGCCAAGCTGATACCTGAGGGATGAGAATAAGGTGAACCTGTCTGTGGACAAGTGGGTGCAACTGGACCCTGCGATAGGTTTAGGAAGCTTCACTGAAAACCTGGACTTTTTGTGGTATGTGAAAGACAAGAAGGGATCACCTACCCCTGCAGTTTTCAACACTTTTCTTTGTGAATCCCCAATATGCTACAATAAAAAGGCAAACCCATAAGGCCCTCCCAGCTGAATCTACTTTGCTTGGTCATCTTGATCAGTTCCCTAGAAAACCCACAGGTCTCTGGGGAATCTGTAAGTTGGAAACCTCTGGAGAACACAGAGAGATGGAGAGAAACTTGCGGGGCAAATTGTGGAGGAGAAGACTAGGTGCGGAAAAAGGAGCCGCTGTTGCCATGCATTAAGCCTTAGCAAATCCCCTTTCCTAGTGGGATGACAGGAGCTTAAATAAATCACCTGGAAGACTAGAAAGAAGTGGGACTGTGTTCTGCCTTGCTCAGAGCAAGAGAGATTCATGATGCGCAGGTGGGCAAATGCTATTTACACAGCGGGTCAAGTAATCTCCATCCACCGAGGTTGGGGAGCTGCAGCTGGCAGAGGGGAAGCTTGCAGGGACTGTGGAAAAGGTCCTTTGGGGAGGGCATCAGCACAGAGATGGAGGAGAAAGTTAGTGAGGGAGGTCCTCTGCACTGGCAGAGCTCAGCCCCTGCAGAGGTGGGATGAGGAGTCAACATCCCAGCTTGCACCATCTCTTGGTGTTGTTCTCTGTGTGCATGCGAGGGTTGCGCTCTTAAGCAGTGCTAGCTGGGGGCATGACCTGCTTGTGCACAAATGCCTGACCTGGAGGGCATGAGAAGGGTGGAGAGGTACCATGTGGGGTGGTAATCAGTTTCCTGAGCCCGGGATGGTCCTACTAAGTTCATTCATCCCGCCCTATTGCAACTCCAGCTTTAGGCTGCATGTAGATCCCGACTTCACTGCCCAGAAACCCCAAAACTAGATTTAAGGGTGGCAAAGGATGGTTAGTTTCCTTAGGAAGCTGGGAAAGACCAGGTGGCGCCTTTTCCTGGTTAATGTGAGCTGCCTTCAGTCAGCCTCACCACCTGGACTTTAATTTTCTCTTCCAGACCCTCAACCAATGCTTCCTTCTTCCCTCCAGGTGGGAAGGCCAGAGAGCAAAATCCGTCCTTTGTGCTGGCCCTTTGCCATTCGTATTTTGCAGCAGCAGCTGTTGCCCACTTTACTGCACAAACCTTTGCTTGCTTTCCTCTTCTCCCCCTTCACCCTCCCCTCACTGCTCCCCCTGCCCTTCCTCCTTCTCCTCCTCCTCCTCTGGCCATTTGCCAATGCCAAGCCAGAAGCCTGACAGCCAAAGTGACATCGTAATTTTCTCCTTGGCAAGAGAACTGCAGAGGTCTGGGTTGTCTGAGGACATGCACAGCAAAAAAGGAGGGAAGGAAGTGTGGGACCTGCTTTGTAAAGCTCACAGCAATTTTGGAGGGAGGGGTCTGCCAAGGGAATGTGCTGGATTGTGGTTCCCTCTGGACTGGAAGGCAGCAGATTTGGTGATGGATGCTCATCTTTCACTGGATGATCAGTACTGCCCCTGTTTATTCTATGTCCTCCCTGGAGATGCTGCAGATGTAGCTGTGCTGGAGCCCCATGTGTGATCTCCATGGGGAGGTAGTTCATGGAGTCCTGAGGGCTCTGCTTGGATACTTCTGCAGCTTGGGGATGAGAGGCTGTCCTCTCTTCTCCAACAGTGCAAACGGGGATACAACGAGGCATGCAAGCTTCTTTTACCAGACTGCCCGCAGGCTGGGTGTGCTAACACTGCCACGATGAACTTGTTTGGGGCTGGGACTGGGACCGTGGGGCCTGCTGGGATGGCAAGAACCTCCCGTGCCACCACTCTCAGCCCATCTAGAAAAAATCATTATAATCCTCCTTGTGGGGTGGCATTCCTCTCCATTTCGTGCAGATGATACTCACTCTCCGTTAATGTCCACCTTAAATAACTTGCGGGGCGGTTCTGCAGTGTCGGCAAAGGCAGAATGTGTATGTGTGAACGGGGGTAGATGGAGCGAATGTGTAATTTGGCTTAATCTTTCCACACTCAAGGACGCAACAAAAAATCTCTCTTTGTCTATTTAGTCAAAACACAGCAACATCATTGCTCTACTGCTCAGGAACAATAAAGATGCAAATAATGTCAACATTTCCCGGGCTTTTGCCAGGCCGGTTACTGGGGAGAATATTATTGCGTCCTGATTACTCTGTATGAAATCAGCTATCAGTGCCTGTGCGTGGCTTTGCTTCTTGAGGATGCTGAACTGAACCGGAATGAAAATGAGAACCACCATCTCTGCTGCTTGGCCTCCACGCTCTGACTTATGTTTTAGCGCTGGGGGCAGGGCTGGGGTCTTTAGCAGTGCTGGGGGCAGAGAGCAGGAGCGCATGCGTGGTTTGTGTTGCGTGGCTTGTGCACGCGTGTCTGGGGGTGGAAGGGAGTCCGGTGCCTGTGCTGGTACGTGGTGCAGAGTGAAGGGAATGCAGTTAATAAATTTCCAGCCTCCTTGGCTGCACTGTGACTGAGTTAATACGCATTGTTTGTCGGGTGACCCAGGAATGCCACTTCATCCCCTTCCCCTCAGTTTCCTTCCTGGGGACGGAGAGTATCACGTGCTTCGAGATCAAAAGTAGATGGAGGCTCTCCACCTCCTTACCATGACCTGGGGACATACCTAAGGCAGGTCTGTGCTGCAGACAGCAGTAGCATAGGGATGAGGATACCGTCTACCCATTCCTGAGCGCTGGAGGAGCTTAGCTGCAGCAGGAGGAGGAGAGGATGGGATCTTAGTCTGAGAAACAGCTACGGAGCAAGCTGTAAGCATTTCTGCAAGCAGGTTTTCGTTTCACTGAAGGGGTGGGAATTTTTGGGGCCTAATTTTCCTTTTGGCAGTCCCTGGTACATGGTGTTTTTGGGACTTGAAGGAAAACAGTGGGCTGAGCTGTGATGAAATGGCTGTGTGTCACAGCCACCTCTTTTGCATGAGTATATAAGGCAATATAAGCTTAGTTGTATCTGTCCAATAAATATATATATGGACAGACAAGTATTTCTATCTGAGCAATACAGAGCCAGAGTGATGGGATAAGCAACCCGGGCAGGGGAACGTGGGTAGGGTTGGATGGGGATGCATGAGGTGGCTGGTGTGAGAGGTCAGTGAGACAGAGCTGGAAGGTCAGAAGACCTTTGAGCAAGAAAAAACAGAGCTTTTTCTGAACTCAGCGCTGACAGAAGGAGCTTGGGGCTGGGGAAAGACGACCCTGAGGGACAGGGTAACCTTAGTAAGCCAGGTTGCATTGCCAGCTCCAGCATCAATGTCTCCTGCTGAAGCGAATGAGTTGCTGCATCCCAGGAGCAGTGTGACGGTAGATTCCAGTGGCCTCTCTGTCCTGGGAGGATCCAGGAGCTGGCAGTGTTTTGTGTCAGTACAGTGACCATCAGCTCCTTCCCTCAGAAGAATTTGTTACCCACCAACAACAGCCATGAACTGCTCATCACCTGTGACGCTGAGAGCTGCATCATATGACTTTAATTACTGCTGATAGGAGGCAGTGACAGATATTTATCCAAAAAAAGAATCCATTGCTCCTGAATTAAATATTTAGCTGAAAAGTGAATGGCATCTCTGATAGAGGAGTTGAAAAAAAATTCAAGAAAAGAGGTAAAACCATGCATGGTAACCAGATATCTTGTACACGTGTGAGGTTCATATTCTAATATCTAATGTAGGAGGTTTTCTCACTGTCAGCGTGCTGCACTAGCTGCGCAGAAGGAATAATTTCCCAGTAGCATGGGCTGGTTGACAGAACTCTGGTTTCCAAACACTCTCTCCCCAGAATAGTACTGATACAAAAGTAGAATTAAACTTTCAATGGAAAGACTTGATTTTTTTGCCAAGAAATTTAGAAACCGAGTAAGATGTGCTTTTCAGTTTTACTTGGATTGAATTCTTCTCATTTTTAATTGTTGAAAAGTTGTTTTTAGGGTTGGATCTTTAAAGGTCATTTAGTCCAACCCCCCTGCAATGAGCAGGATCCTGTGTCTGCTCTTTTCCCCTTTGCTTCAGTTCATATTTCTCTCTTCCCCTTTTGGAGGAGGAATTGTATGGTAAATATTTTACCCAGTTATATCCCAAATCAATGAGTTTCAAAGGGACTCTTCAATTTGTTTGGTTTGTTTTCCTTCAGCACTGCAGGAGCTAAAGGTTGTGCTGTGGCATGTGCCTGCACCCTTGAAAGCCAGTGAAAAAGGTTCTTTAAAATCTGAATGAAAAATCAACATAGGTGCCTACATCTACTTCAAATTGAAATTTAAGCTCCTTAGGTCATTTCTGTGCCTTGGACATTATTTGCCGAGTCCTGTTAAAAACACGAAGTCTGTAGCTATCTACTTGTTATAAATCACAACTGCCCAGATGGCCCTGTTGGTGCAGCCTGTTCCATGGTGTGTTTCCAAGCTAAGATAGTTTCTACCTCCAGCATTGCTTTCTTGCCCATTCTCTAACTGCTCCAGTTTGTGCTCCAGACTCTGTTTTTCCTTCCTTCCTCTCACTCCCCAGTCCTTCACTTCAACCATTTATCTCACAGATGAAAACTTCTGAGATGCCCCTTGAAAAAAATTACAGGCTCCGAGAGTAATTTTGTTTCAGTACTGCAGTAGTGATGTCTTCAAAGACATTTAACGAATCACCTAAATGAGACCTCTTGTCCCTGCGCTCGCAATGCTCTCTTTAGTCAGGGCAGGGTTTTATCTGGCTTTTCCAGGTTTTGTGTGACTTTCAGTGATGTTTAACTCGCTGAATGCAACAGAGAAGTGTGAATGGAAAAGTGAGGGAGGTGGTTTATTTGTTTCGCTCTAAGACTGATGTCCACCCCAGAGAGGACAGCAGCTCTGGGAGAAGCACAGAAAGGGTTTGACCTTTTGTACTCGCTCCAGAGTTACCAAACTTTTCAGGATCTGGCCCCTGTCTATCCTCTCACCCATCCCTTAAATCCCTGTCCCTCTCTGAGCCTCAGGACACCTCTTCAGCCATCAATGCCTGCCACTTCCTTCACTGTCGTCAGGTGCAACTCTCATACTGCCAACCTTACCTGTTCATTTATTGCATCTCCTCTTCCTCCTCCATGCCTCCCACTACCCTATCCCTGTCATCCCCATTTCTCAAGATGTGGGCACTTCCCACCATTCAGCCTCTCTAAGATTTCCAAGGCATCTGCTCAAGGGTGGCAGATGTGATGTGGGACAAGGGGTGACTCATTGTACAGGAGATGCTGGAGGTCAGATAGGACACCCAAGACCATTTCCAATGGCATTGGATGCCTTGGGTGGGGAGTGAGGTCACATAATGCTCAGTTCAGTTGCCTAAACATTTCTACTGCTATAGAATACCCTATGGCATCTTGCCTGGCCTCCAGCTGCCCTAGGTAGGTGCCCAAATGTGCAACAAGTATTTAAGCTCCTATTTAACCACTGGAGATCTACAGAGACACTCAGCTCCCCAAAATTAGACCTCTCTGGTCAACGGAATGGTTCTCCAGGATCCCTTGACTGTGTTGACTGGGTGTCCAAAGTCTGCAGTGGGTACTCAGACCCTTGGATACCTACATGGAGACGTCTAAATCTGGGCATTGAGATCAGTGAATTAAATCCCACCTGCAGCGAGTGGAGAGTGAGCTGTACTTGACCATCAACACTCAGATCCTGAGCTGTAACTTGGCAAACCCTTTGCTTGGGCAGGAAGTGAAGAAACACCCTCCCCATCATCTCCACCTTTCATTGCAGGCCACGATGACTAACGGAGCTGGGAGTCTTCCAGAAAACTTGGACAGCAGCAAGCTCTTGCAACATGCTCGAAAACAATTGAGCTATTGTGCTTTAAAGAGGTACCACCCAGCAGTAACTGATCTTGCATGTGTTAATTTAGGATGCACTGGTTTCAGCTGGTGGGGAGCATTGGTAGTTTGCTCATGCTGAGTCACGGACCTGGACAGATCTCTGTATCTATGAAAAGTACCGTGGATTGCTTCAAGAGCCATTGGGGTGGAGAACTGGTTCCTTCAATGTCTGTAGAGCTTTCCAGCACAAAGCAGTTAAGTTATTTAAGGAGTCACTTGAGTCCAGAGGAAATATGGGTAGCTAACTCTGCATCATTCCAGGCAATGAGGGTCACTGCTGTAGAAGTCAAGACAGGTTTAGGGATACCTAGCATCAGCTCTAAGTGCAGTCCCCATTGAGGAAGAAGGTGCCTGATGTTACTGGGTCTGAAATACATACTTCAGCTTATTCAGAGTGTTATCAAACTGGAATGCTTTCCTTAAATCCTTTGCCACCACACATTTGCAATCTCTTTGGGTTCCCCTCCACCCAGCCAGCTGTTCCCTCTCATGACAAATCTTTCCTCCCTTTGCACAGGCAGTGCTGGCACAAATGCCCGCAGTGGTATGGCTACTTGCCCTCCAGCAATACTTGAGCAAAACATCCTGAAATGGATGTTCTTATCTGGCGTCTATTGTGTGCAGAAGGGAATGGATTCCTTGCCGCTAATTGCCAATGCTCTCTGCAATTTGTTGCACATTATTTCTTTTTCCTCCTCTAATTAATGATTGCTTTGTGTTCCCTCTGCTTGTTTTGTGGCTCTCACTCTTTCCCCAGCTCAGTCTTTTTGCTATTTTTTTTTCTCTGATGCTGCTTCTTCCCCTCTCCTTCCCCCCAACATCATCTGTTTGGTCTCTTGGGGGGGTCTCTTTCCAGCTAAACCGCTGCTGTTTCCGGCACACCAAGTTATTTTTTCAGATCTACTTCTCTTTTTTTTTGGTTGTTGTCCTCTTGATTGCTTTCTCCCCAACTGTTTCTTAAATGCGCCTTGCATTCTGCTTCCAGAGTGTGCAGAAATTGTCCAATCTACTCCAATTTGGACTTGGGTTTGCATTACTAGAAATTGCCCTGGGTTTTCTGGGTTGTTTTATTTTTACAGAGACTTCTAGCTGATGGTGTTTCAGATCAGGGAAGGGGCTGGCAAGTCCTGAGGGACCTTGGACAGGTAACAAAAGAGTATTCAGAGGATTGAATGTGCCATCCTTCTCCAAAACTGTGGACATGAGTAGTTGAATACGGAGTCCTTGATTCGAAAAGCACATTGACCATTTGGAAAGCATTCAGAAAAGTGCCACTAGAAAGATCCAAGTTGTGGCAAACTTGCTGTCCAGGGAAAGATATGGGTTACATGTCAGCATGGATTTCACTCTGCTCATCGTTGGAGCCAATTGCAAGACAGCTCTGAGGCAGAAATGAAGTAGATTTGGCAAGCACAATGGCTTTCACAGTTTATTAAAGCTCAGCAGTGCTCAAACTAAGCTATGATTTGGGTCAGACCTTGCTTGGGCAGCTGTGCTGAGTATGGACACAGTGAGCTCAGCTATGCCTCAAGAAAACAATCTGCAGATCTTTCAGTGGTGGCAGAAAGCCCTGGGCAAATGACTTCCACCTCCTGACCTACTTGCCTTCCCCAGGCTGTGGTTCTGCCAGGACCTGCGGATCCCCCTCCATCTGCTGTGGCTGGGTGTTTTCTTGACAGAGCCTGCTGCTGGGTGAAGAAGATTTCTCACACTTTTTTCCTGGCCTTCCTTCATCTTTCCCGGGGACACTGCCTCTCTGCTACCTCCTATTTGAGAAATGTGGGCACATGTGCTTCACCCCACAGGACCAGCAGTCCTGCCTCCCTCCCCTCTTTAGCCCCACTGAAGTGCCTGCGCAGTGCTGGCAGTTGCAGGTTTGCAATGCACTGTGGGGACTGTGGGCTGCTTTGATGGCCCCATCCAGCAGTTGGAAGTTTTTTCGGTCCAACAGCAGCAAGACAACAACCGGTGAGATCTTTGCACAACAGCCTGCTTTCCTCGTGGGAGCAAAGACGCTTTGGGGAAGCTTGGACCTCTCTTTAATCAGTGCTGGCTCTGCTGATGTTCCTCAACTCAGGATAAACCAGTCCTCCTTTCTTTGCACCTTGGCATGTTTAGCAGAAGAGAAGGCTGTCTACACCAGACACCCATATATCCTGCCTCTGAGTGTGGTTGGTAGCAGATATTGAAGGTAAAAGAAGATGACAAGTGCAAGCACACAGTGACGCTTTCCCAAAAAGGCTCTAGTAAGTCTCCAGTCACCATCAGGCAGTAGCTCAAGAAATTTCTGAGCAAAAATGTGGCTTTGATGTTTACTTCATGGAGTTTTCTTCCATGCATATGCCCTCAAATCTGTCATCAAGGACAAGGGGAGCTGCACACTCTTCAGAAACACTGCAGGAAACAGGAGCTATGGTGTACAGCCCTGACATTAGCAGATAACCAGCCTGGACTGACCTGCATCTTCCCTTCCTTCACTCATTGAGAGTCCAAAGATGTGAGAGATGAAGCAGTGAGTTGCTCCTTCACACATACAGAGTTTTGGTTGGTTTGCTGACCAGCTGGGAGCTAAAATGTGAGATGTAAATGCCCTATGCATAAAGCTTGATTTGCTTTTTGGGTGTATGGCTTTTTCTGTGACTTGTTCATGCCACTACAGATGGAGCCCAGGACATGTGGTCACACTACAAACATGTGGCTAAGCCAAGACTGGCATCTCCAGATTCCCAATCTAATGCCTTCTTGCTGTGACAGTTTGTTAGTTTGCAGGGGTACAACTCAGCCCGTGTTGATGGGCTCTAAGTCAGAAAGGGCAACTCTAAAGGCTGCCCGTGCAAAAGTCAATGCCATGTTTTAAGTAAACAGCTGTTCTGAGCTGAAGGTCCTAGGTGCTCAGCCAGCCTCCAGGAGGTATCTCCCTTCCATCTAGATGCAGTAGGCATCACTGCCATCCTTAGAAAGTCAGGTATGTCCTCCAGGTTTTATTTAATCAGTCAGAGATGATAGGACAGGGAAGCCAAGAATCCCAATTTCTCACCTGCCAATCTAAGCACCCCAATATTCAGTCCTTCTCTAGACAAAAGTTTCTTTGCACCTCTATAGCCTCCAAATCTATGTGTCAATCCTGCTGTTTGGAGATGGAGAAGATAAGGTCAAGGGTGAGGAATTGCTACCGACATCTGGGACAAGGACACAGGCATGACTCCTGGCTTGCCTGGCCACATACAGCTTCGAAAGGCAGTAACGATCATTCCTGGGGTCTGTGCTGGGGTCACAGCTTGAACTCACCCCCAGCTTGAACAAAAGCTGCAAACACTGTGTGGGTCAGGAGTCCTATTGCTGCAGTCTTCTACTTGAACTGCACAGGGAGGATTCACTTGTGAAGGGTTCAGTCAATGGTAAGTGGGAGATTTCTGAAGATGTAGGTGGCCAAGCAGTCATCTCTGACACTTTATGCTGCAGGACTGGTGTGGATGGGAAGGAGAGGTACCCCCTGGGTAACCCTTTAAACCCTTATCCTCTTATCTTCACAACCTCAGCATAAACCTGACCTTCTACCCCAGCATCTCCAGGCCTTCTATGTTTGGGGAGGAGCAAAGCTATTTCTTGTGAAGGAACACGACCACTCAGGGATGGACTTTCACCTGTGGCTTCTGCTCTGCACCCGCTAATGGAGGCCATTAGGTACCCTGCCGTACCATGGCAGTAATGGACTGTGCGAATCCAAGTGTTTCCCTGGGTAAATGTTTAGCATTCCCATCTGCTCCTTTAAAATAATGCAATTTAGCCTAATTTTTGGTGTCAAGGCATTTGGTTAGGGAAATTATATTCTGTCACCAGGGTGTCAGGCTTGTCTGGGTTTTAATAAAATTATGACACCCTGTGCAAGACGGTAAATGAGTAGTTCCCGTGTTCAAGCCCTGCCCCAGACCAGCGATTTTTCCTGCGGTCCCGGAATAAACACTAGTTGACAGTCCTGCAGGAGCAAAGCAGATTCATTGTGACTAAGAATCACCTGCCACATGGCTGGGAACAGTGGGATACAAATATGTTCCGGCATTGGCAGCAGGTCCCACTTGAACGGGTTTCTGGGAGTAAGTGGCTGGGCTACTCGGAGTGATTTATTCTTAACCCTTGCAAGGGAAGAAGAAAAAAAAAGCTTTAGGGGATGTCTGAGCTAGGAGTGGTTTCCCAAATCTCCAGTGTGAGGCAGGAAAAAAAGTGGGGAGACCTGGAAATGGCTAAAATCTTGTTTTCTAGTGGCCATAAGGACAGAAAGAAACGCCTTTGGAAACCTAAGTGGAGCATTTAAGAACTCTTCTTTGGGCCTTAAAATTCAGGTTAAAAACAGGGAGCTGGAAATCAGTCCCTGTCTGTTGTAAAGATATCCCGAACCCGCAAAGGTGGAGCACGTGGGCGTTCCATCCCTAGCTTTCAGCCATGGGGAGGAAAGATCCTGCAAAGCCCCTGTTCAAATGAGGGGAGGACAATAATTTTTTTTTTTTTTTTTTTGTGAAAAGGGAAGGAATGAGCTGCACTAACACCGGCAGTGGAAGTCACACCTGACTCATATTTTGTCTGGCAAGTCAGTCCCAAACCTGGAGGAGAAAGCAAGCCCCGTCTGCAAAATACGGAGCTATATTCAGCCCAGGGGCTTAAGCAGTGTTGTCCCCTCCAGCACAGGGGGCAGACCCGTTGCTGAGTGTGCTGTTTACATACATCTGCTGCTCTTGCCAATGCTGATTTTTCACATAAAACAAACTCTGTCAATGAGGAACATATGTTAAATAAAATCCTGTCGCCCAAATGGAGATTTAATGCATGTTTTGATACAGGGCCAGCTCCCTGCTGGCTGTAAATTGGCATTGCCCCACCAGCTTTCTGGTGCTGGGTGTTGGTGGAGCCACAATGCTTTATACCAGTGAGGGGCCTGGCCCTCAGTTACACTTTGCCTTACAAAGCTGATGGGTTTTGTATTGCAGAGCCGATAGACTGCCTTTCTCTGCTGGAAAACCCCCAGCCATCAGCTCTGAAACGCTCCTTGGGATGGGGTTGGCTTTGTGGTAGGTTGATTGTGCAGGAGAGAGGTTTTCCAGGTTACCCCATCTCAGATCTGAGCTCTGAGCTTGCCCCTTCTATAGCCGAGGCTACCAGTATTACACGTTAACTCCTAAACCTGACAGAGGACTTCCAGATATCCAGGAAAGGCTGAAATTTCCATCCCCCGAATGGCCATTTGCTGTATTTGCTGCTGAATGAGGGTCCCATTTCCAACAACCTGTGCTCCTCCCAGTGCTATTTGAGCCCTTTTCCCCTCAAACCTATCACTCATAGAAGCATCACTGCTTCTGGAGTATCCTGAGATAACTCCCAAGATGCAGAGAAAATAAGCTGGAAAGGATTTCAGATACCCCTGGGAAATGACACTCAAGTTACAGCAAGTGTCTTCTTTTTTTTTTTTTTTTTTTTTTCCTTTTCTTTTCCCTACGGCTATTCGAATACAGACCCCTCGAGGAAAAGCAGAATAAAGCATATGTACCTTACCAGGGGCCTGTTGCATTGCCAACGCTTAGCTTGCTCAACTAACTGGAAAATTCAGAATTCACATGCAATTTCACCATTGAGGGGGAACAAACATCCCTGCCAAACCAGCATTACTGGTTAATATTAATAACCAGCATTACTGGTTAATACTAGTTCTAAAGTAAGGTTGGTAAACAAATAGAGCGTCTACAAGGGGCAGGGGAGTACTTCCCAGAGAGGGGAAATATTCCATTACAAATGTTTCTGTTTCCAGAAAGGAAAGGTGACCAGATTCAGAAGGATTTCACCTGAACTTGCATATGTAAAAATCTCAATATTCAGATGAGATCTTTATTGCAGTTTTGTAACTAACCCCTGATTTTCAGCATCCAGAGTCCAGCTATCTTGAATACTGGCTCTGCAAAGTCTAGCCCACCTCCTTACTGCTTCTGAGTTAAAAACGCAAACCTTCTGAATACCCAAGGTGAAGGATTTGTTTTACAGCTACTGGGGGATCATAGGATTCACGGGCCCTAATAAAGCCCTGTGTTGGATGCTTAGCTTTTACCCCATCACCCAGCTCCAAGAGTCGACGGTGTGAGCTCCCGCACGCCCGTGAGTCATTGACCTCTCCCAAACCACTGTGTTTCAGCAAAACATTTCAGTTGCAGTGAATCAGTATCTTTTTGATGAGGGCGATAATCCTGCAGTCCTGTTGAGTCACAGAGTTCTTTGCAAACCTCTGGACATCGCAGTGGGTAGGTATGAAATCACGGCCACTGGCATCAAGGGAGTGATGTGACGGTTAAGGAGATCAGAGCTACACTTTCTGGGGGCTTTCTCCCTGCACAATGTCTCCCCAGCTTCCCAGAGCATTACAGAAAAGGCTGTTTCCGCTGCTATATCATAAAAGGTATTTTTTAAAATGAATAATCTTTCTTTTTAATGCCAAATGCACCCCAGGAGAGATTCATCTCCAAATTCAAACCCTGACTTTAGCTCTGTACTTGAAGGTGTCTCCCGGGAGCAAGGCATGGGAGCTCATGTTATAATTTGGTGGCAGTCCTAAGTATAGTCCCAGGATTCTGGAGAGAAGTCCCACTCCCTCTGGGGCAAACACAGGCTCAGCTGAATTGCTTTCCGAGCTCAAGTGTGTATTTATTAGGGACTTGACTTTTTTTTTAGAGACAGCTGTCTAGTGGCATTGGAGATGTCCAAGGGTGTCTGAGATTCCTGCATGGGGTTTGCAGACCCTGGGATACTTGCACCTTTGTAACATGGTGACGCTATGGATAATCTACAGCATCTTTCATGTCATATGCCACATTTAGGCAACTCAATCAAGCACCCAGATCGCACAGAAATGCTTATGTATGGGTGTCTGAATCTGCGTGCAGAGCGTCCCCCTCCAGTGCAGTGTGGAGTGTGAGCAGGTGCAGCAGCGCTGGGATCACAAATTGATAGGAGAACTCCGCAGGGAAATCTCGCTGCTCTCTGGCATTTCCACACAGCGCTTTTACTCAGATGAATGGGGGAAGACACCAAAGGACTGCAGGGCCCCAACGTGTAACAACCGTACGGGACCTTTTTGCATCAAGGAGCAGCTGTGTGCACCAGCTGTGTGGTGACAAAAGGCCATTTGAGTTCATAACTGTTCCCATCTAAATGCAAACACTGTCATGTTCATGGGCTAGCGAGGGGAGGGTGCATCCCCCGGCACAGTGCTTGGGGTATCCTGGATCCCTGGTCCTTCCAGACAGCTGGCCCAGGTAGATAGAGAATGGGATTATACAGCTATTCCCCACATCATATTCTCTATTATTTGTCCTCCTGCTTTGGGGAACCTTCTCTAACCCCAGAGCTGAGACATTCAGCTGGGGGAAAATGCCAAGGGGGAATTTGGCACTCAGACACACACAAGGCCATAGGTGATTTGAGCCATTGAGTCTGGCCCCACAACTGTCCCGTGTAAATGCTTGGTTGAGGATAGCTGGCATGGCACATGGCACATGGCACAGCTCATTTAAGCATTGCAAAACAAACGCCACAATTGAGATTGAGAGGAATACAGCCTGAAATGCTTTTAACATGCTTTGGAAAGACAAGAAAAGAGACTGAATGGCTTCGGCATTGATTTAGAACACAAGGGCAGGGAATTTGTTGAGTGGGAAAAAAACCCTCTGTAAAATATCACTTCAGTAGCTCACCCGCAACATCCATTAAGCAGTTCCAGTATAGGGAGCTCAGAGACAGACATGGCTCAGAAAAAGGGTCTTTCCAATGAAAAGTGTTTGAATTTCCCTGGGGGGAGAGCAAGGGGTGGCCAGTCCTGGGGCAGAAACTCCATTTCGAGCCTGCGTGGGAGCAAGAACTTGGTAGCTGTGGGCTGTGCCGTGTTGTTTTCTGTGACTCTGCAAGGATATCATACATTGCCAAAGTAATCTTCAGTTCCTTCCCTACCCAGGCTTATCCTCCTCATAGTTCTGGTCCTGTCCACTCATGGCTGGTTGTCTGTGATCCACCAATCTCGTTGTCCTTGAAGAACTAGACCAGAGGAATATAGTTGTACTAGATTACTGTTCTCAGAAGAGAATGTTACTTGCTTTGGTCCCGAAGGCTCATCTACATACAAATCTTGCTCTTGGTTCCCTTAGTTGTGTTGTGGGACTCCCAACAGCCTTGGCACCTGAGTAAACTACCCTTTTGTGTTATGCTTCGTTGCCAGCGTATCAAATGCCCAGATGACATCTCTGACCTACGTGTTCAAGGTCTCCTTGGTAAACAGAAGAGCCAAAGATGGCACTTGAGCTTCATGGGAGCTGGTTTGTCTATCTTTATTGGTTTATCTTATAGGTGTCTTGTGTTTGAGCTGAGATACAGTTCTTTACACAACCTCTTTTCCCAGTATGTCAAACCAGTTCAGCTTTTCAATCATTCCCCTATCCATGACCACAGTTTGGTGAGGAAGCATCGAATTACTTTCTTGCAAACAAGGAGACAAAGATAAGACAGTCGAATATTTGGCTTGGTAAACACACGTTACCTCAGCAGGAAAATTAGCCCTGCAGACAGGACACAGGACTACTCTAATAATCCATTGCTAATTCATCAGCATGGTTTCGCCTCCATAGGAATAATCAGCAGACTCTAGAAAGGAGTTTATTAGTCAATCAGTCCCAGTGATTATATTTATCTTCTGAGCACACACACACATGCACAGAGTTGCTTTTTAATAGGACTTTTTCAACCCCTGCTGATAATGGATGAAAATGAGGTAAGATTATGTTGGCACAAGGATGTGACCAAGTTTAGTGAGATGGGGTCAGGCAGATTTAGAGATGTGTCAGATGTTTTTTCACAGGGCAGTGTTTGACCCTGGGGTCTGCAGGTCTGAGAGAGTGGGGCAGTGTGGGGACCGCTTGGGTCCATCATTGTCCTGACAACAACCTTCCCAGACCACTCCTCTGCCAAGTTTTGTGTTGGTTTATCATTGGTCACCAGGAAGAAGTTTGGATGTCACCAAGACAGTCATGACCTCGTGGGTTCCTGCAACTGAGCACCTGCTCTGTGTGATTAAGGAGCCCCAGCATCAATCCTCCTCAGGGATATTGTGGGCCAAGTTTTCTTCAGCTGAGTCACTTAATGGGACTAAAAGGCTTTTTCCAATTGTCTCCCACAGTGATTCAGTCATCAAATCCCAACTGGTTGGTCAGTCTACCAAACAGTCCAACGTTGGTCTTGCAGGGTAGGGTGTCTGAGGTTACAAAATGTGCGCAAGAACAGAGAAGCAACCATCTAATGAAATAACAGCTATAGATGAGAAGTATCTCAGAGGAAAAAAATATGTTGAAAGTCTCAGCTGATATAAATAATTGTAACTCTATCCATGCTCCAAGAGTAACATCTATTGACAGAGCTGAGGAACTGGCCCAATCTTGTCAATATCTATGTGATTATTATTAAAAAATTGCCTCTAACATGCAACGTCCTTTGGAGATGGCTGACAATGAAAGGGGTGGACCACCTGGTGAACAGGAGAATGTGATGTGTGTGCTTGTGGGAAATGCTTTCTCCCTAGGCATTGCATCTGGCTTATGGTCAAGGCACCAGATGATGCTAGATGGACTTATGTGGTGGCTGAGATATTCTGAATGGTGGGTTTGGGCTCTTCAAGCCTGTTTCCAGCTCAGAGCATGGAATGATTAGGTTTGTCACTGTCTACACCCAGACTTGCGGGCATATCCACAACCGGAGAGGGAATTAGCTGGGATGCAGGCTCTTCTGCTAGTAGTTCAGCCCACTGTGTAACTGATGGTTCTTGGAGATACCACAGCTTGAAAAATGCAGGCCCCAATCTCTAATTTTGTCACTATTCCCAGCAATCATGGTTTGTACAGGTGATGATACAGTCAAGGGACTTCCCAGCAAAGTCAAGCGTAGATATGATAATTTTGGGTGAGATTCTTGCCTCCTCTAAACCTTTGTTAACCTAAAAGACTTAATGGATTTACTCTGCCCTGACACCAGGTCAACAGAAGAGAGACATGGTTCTTGAAACTGAAATGTCCCATCCTTGCCCAAGTATGATACAGAGAGCCTTGCTCTAAATTTAACTCGTTGATGCTTTTTAATGCAAAAAGCCTTATGGATCCTCTTTACAAGCAGCATCAGCACAAAAAAACCCCAACCCAACACACAGCAACATTAAAAAAACCAACAAAATAAAGCAAAACATAACTGTGCAAATAAATACCCTTTGCAATCTGGATGTTTTACGGTTTGGGAAACATTCTGAATATATAATCCAAGCAGTTATATTGCCAAGGAAACGTCACATAAAACAAGAAGAATCATAGCTTAGATCAGGGAGATAAAAAAGGACAACACAATCTAATCAGATGTGACAGATGCAGCCCAATTCAACATAACAACCAGAGCCAATGGGGATTTGCTTGTAGAATACACCCCTTGCTCCCTCCCAACCTCCTCCTCTTGTTCCAATATTCAGACCTGTGTTCATTTGAAGAGAAAATAAATTGCATTTTAAAAGCTCTCTGGAGGTGTCCAAACTGTTAATAAGAAGGCAGACTGCTGTGAGCTGGTGGGGACCGGGGATGGTCTTCCAAAAATGGGCACCTGGATTTTGCTTTTTATTGGACTAAAAAGCAAGCAGGATTGGAGGAGCACCAAACTGCTAGGGATGGCTCCTGAGGTCATGGCAAGGAGGCAGGACATAACTACAGTGCTGTCAAAATTAATCTTGGCCATGTCCAAACCAGTGAAGGCCAGTATGAGGACAACTAACCCTTCTTGAATGTCTGGTTGGGGACAGGTCTGAGTTGAGCAGTGGCTCGCACCATCTGTGGGATGATGTAAAAAACATTTTCAGACCTCAGGGTTCAGTTTGTCTTATCAAACCTTAACTGTCTACACATGGATCTGATGTAGCATGGCCCTCTAGACTCCAGGGCTGGGCAATAGAGAGTGATTGGCAGCTCTGGTAGGTGCTTTATCTGTCCTTAGTCAAGTCCTGGACAACCTCTTAGAGCAGCTCAGTGAAAACTATTTTGGACGGGAACTCTACCCACTGCAACCAGTTCCTTTGCCCCTTGCAGATAGTTTACTGGAGGCCCCCAGTTCTTAATTACTTTAGAAATTGTGTCCGCACCTTGTTCTTGGTAGTGATGGGCTTCACCAGCAAGAAAGGAATATCCTCATAAGTGGGATGGGACCAGACAGGACACTCCCATCCACTAGCCCAAGGAGGTGGAAGGCAGGTGAGCAGCATGGTTTTGCTAGACTAGTTGGAGTGGAGTTGAGCTTGGACCAAGGAGCAATGCAAAAAGCTGGATGGGCAAAGCCAGACACTGTCCTGTGCTCATCCCATAGGCTGGGTACCATTCTGGATACGCTGGGAGAGATGAAAAAGGCAACAGAACCAGGATAAGGATGGCCAAAAGGCTCTAATGCTTCAGTGGATCAAATATGTGAAGAAGAACAAGGCCAGTCCCCTGTTGTCGTGTTACCCAGTGCCCTGGCAGAGGGCAGAAAGCAGTTCTGGTCTCACTGGCTTAGTCCTGACCCAAGCAGTTCACATCATCGTTTGCTGGAAACCCTCTCCAGGGTTTTGGGTGGAAAGGTGTTATTTTTGTCCCTGATGATGAACAGCAACAGCAATGGGGGCTGCTCTGGAGGCCAGGCAGGTGTTTTATTTTTATAATTTCTTCCTCCCTGCCCCTACCCCCACCCCCCCAAGTTTGTTCTAATTAAATATTTTAAAATTCTCTGGAAATTATCATCACCTATTTAATGATTTTAGGGATTGCTATGTTTTCTTTCTGTCTTTTTTTTTTTTTTTTTAAACTGTGCATTTGCATCACTATTGCTACTATTATATCTAATCATAGACACAGGACAACATACTCTTTCATGGGAAAGCACCTGACAGCACAGGACTGTGACTGGGTTATTCCTGGGCATCTGCTCCCTGCACACACCGGCTTCACTTTGATGCGTTGAGCCCTGTGTAGTCTCCTGGGCTGTTCCACTTGCTGTTAGAGAGAGGAGAGGGTGCTGGTGAACTCCTCCATCCTCAGGAAAGCAGAAGGGGATTTGGGAACGGCCCTGAAAGGACAGTATTTCCTCCACCTGATGTTTCTCATAGGGACTGCAAGGTGAGAAGAGCTACTTGCCTTCTCCTCTCTGGATTCCCAATGTGACACTGCCTGCTACTGAATTTGCCAACGCCTCATGTGGACCGGTGAAGGGTTACAAGCGCTTGCCCAGAAGGTAGAAAGAGAATGAACATGTGCACAGCTAACCAGCAGCCCAGGAACATAGGCAGTGTGCTCAGTGCGTCTCCATCCTGCAAAAGAAACAAAGGGACCCGAAAGAACAGTTGCAACTTCTTGCCTAGACGGTGCTTCCGAAGCTCTCTCCCTCTCTGGGTTTTTCAGTGGATGTGGAAACCGGCCTGCTGCTCACATGCAGCCTTTGGAGATTTCTTGTTAGGTCAGGAAGACATTGTCCCCCTCCTATTTAATGGGATGAGGGCAGATTTTCCAGAAAAGAGCAAAATCCACCTAGGATTGTTTTAAAAGTCTTTTCCAGCAATGGACAGTCCAGCACAGCCGTTGATAAGTTGTTCCACTTTTATTTACCCTTCCTAGTAAAAGAGCAACCAGATGTAATTTCTTGTTTGATTTTGTCCTGCTTTCACATCTAGCCTCAGGATCTTGTTATCTCTTTGTCTGACAGACTGACAAGTGATACGAGATTTCTGCACTTAATGAGGGGTCTTGCAGACTGTGCTCCAGCCACCCCTTGGCCTTCCTCTTTCATAACAAAAAAACTTGAACTCGGGGGTCCTCTCTGGTTAACTCAGCCTTTCCAATCATTCATCTCAGTCTGCTCTTGCTTTCAATGTAAATACCAGAACAAAATGCAGTGTCCCAGTCCCAGTGGCCCTACTCCTACATACAGACATGATACTTGGACCTCTCTTTGCAAAATCCCTGGTTTATGCATCCAAAACCCACACCATCTTCATCATCACACCGTCAGCCTCTGTACTCATTATATTTTGAACAATGTTATCATGCTCACCAACTGCTCATGTCCTTCTCACCATATCCTCTAGGCTGCCTTGTATCAGCAATATATTCTGTCAGGGTCTTGTTTCTTCTGTAGACTTCATTGGTGAGGCCTTGGAGTGTCTGTGGGTACAACGAGAGTGCACGGATCCCTTGGGCACCACACCTTCCTTGCAAATGTTTCCCTTCTGTTGGCACAAGCTGAGGTCAGTCAAGGGCTTTTAATCCCTTTAATGTGTGCCACGTTAATTTTAGATCATCCTACCTGTCCATCAAAGGGCTGTGAGGTAGAAAATCTGATACCTTGCAGGAGTACGTTAAATAAGACTGTGCCGCCATACAGAGAGACCTAGACAGGTTGGAGATGTGGGCAGAGAGGAACCTTATGAAATTCAATAAGGGCAAGTGTAGGGTGCTGCACTTAGGGAGGAATAACCCCATGCACCAGTACAGGTTGGGGGCTGACCTGCTGGAGGTCTGTGGAAAGAGACCTGGGAGTCCTGGTGGACAACAGGATGACCATGAGCCAGCAATGTGCCCTTGTGGCCAAGAAGTCCAATGGCATCCTGGGATGCATCAAGAAGAGTGTGGCCAAGAAGTCCAATGGCATCCTGGGATGCATCAAGAAGAGTGTGGCCAACAGGTCGAGGGAGGTCATCCTCCCCCTCTGCTTTGCCTTGGTGAGGCCACACCTGGAGTACTGTGTCCAGTTCTGGGCTCCCCGGTTCAAGAGGGACAGGGAACTGCTGGAGAGGGTGCAGCAAAGGGCTACAAAGATGATTAGGGGACTGGAACACCTCTCTTATGAAGAAAAGGCTGAGGGATTTGAGTCTCTTCAGTCTGGAAAAAAGACGGCTGAGGGGGGACCTTATCAACACTTATAAATACTTAAAGGGTGGGTGTCAGGAGGATGGGACCAGGCTCTTTTCAGTGGTGCCCAGTGACAGAACAAGAGGTAACGGGCACAAACTTGAGCATAGGAAGTTCCATCTGAACATGAGGAGGAACTTCTTTACTTGGAGGGTGGCAGAGCACTGGAACAGGCTGCCCAGAGAGGTGGTGGGGTCTCCGTCTCTGGAGACATTCAAAACACACCTGGACGCGTTCCTGTGCAACCTGCTGTAGGTGACCCTGCTCTGGCAGAGGGGTTGAGCCAGATGATCTCCAGAGGTCCCTTCCAAGCCTATGGTTCTATGATTCTATAAACAGCATTGCTTTTAATAACCACAGTGCAAACCAAGTCTTCCCAAGCCCTGTCCTACCTTTCCTGTACATACACAGAAAGCTACCAAACAAGATGCGTCTCCATCAGCTGGTTTTAATTTGGTTGCAGATTGCCTTAACACCCAGACTTTTGCATGCAATTACCAAACCAGCATAATCTGGAGCAAAGCATTTCTCATGAGTAAGACTGCCTCTCTAATTCCCCCCCCGCTCCTTCTATCTCGTGTGTCAGTCTGGCTGAGAGCTCTGCCAGCCCATCACAAAGTGTTTGACATGTCATGCCGTGAGCGTGCACAGCTTTCCCTGCCTTGAGTTGTTCCCTCTTGCCCTCTGAAGGGTGGCAAACCCCCCTGATAAGCAATCTGCCGCACCTAGCATCCCCTGCTGCGCAGCAGTATGTGTGCACCTCTCAAGCAGTATGTGTGCGTGGAGACGAGATGGGAAGACATGGAGATATGTATTATCTGATCTGATGCTATGAACTGCAGTCCCCTGCCATGGCATGTCTGCTATGTCAGCTTTCTGCTAGCAGAATTATGGTAAAGTCCCCGGCACAGGGGAGCTCGGAGTGGTGCAAAGAGCATCAACCTCCAAGGAAGTGCCAGGGTCCCTCTGCTTTTCTGCAGCCCTACGCCCATCCATCCCTGGCAGGTGAGACAAGCAGCCCACCCAACCATCTGGACACCACAATACTCCTAATTTCATTTAGAAGTGTAATTAAAAGTTATATAAAAATACAAATGCATGAGTAAAACATGGCCTCTGGGAGAGAAAGCACTGAGTGTGTGTGTGTCCCACTAGACCAGGTACTAACCAAAGGGCAGGTATGGATGCTCTAAGGCACATGAAATGAGGGAAGGTAGTGGAGCAATGTACTAAGGTTGTGTGTTTTAACTGGAACAATTGGTTTTCCAAATTCAAGGGCTTGTGTCAAACCTATTTACACACAGTCATGAGACGGAGATCACCCATAGAAAAATGGGTGGTCTGGAAGTTGTGTTGGACTTAAGTTTGTGTTTGGACATAAGTTCCTTATGTCTGAAGTTTTGTTACAGTCCCTCAGCTGGCAATATTCTTTATCACAAATATTGCAGCAGCTCATGCACTTTTTAAATCCCAGTGCCAAGAGTTACGTGCTTATGCTGTTTTTTTCTTCTCACTGAAACTAATTTGTAAAAAATCTTATAATTATAGAGGAAAGCCAAAAAGTGAGACCTCAAGCACCTTAAACGTGAGCAGGGTGATAAGAAACACACATTCTGGGTCTTGTTAAAAAAAGTTTAACATAAAGCTGGTGATTTGGGAGGGAAGGGTGGGTCAGACTTGTGCTTTTTCTACTACTGATGGCACTGTCTTCTCCAGCGCACAATTTGCTTGGGTCTTTTTTATTGAGAAGTCCTTTTCAGGACCTGAGTGCACCTCTTCTTCACTTCATATATATTGGTTTAGAAACACAGGAGTTGAAGCAGTATCACATCTCATTTATGCAGTTTGAAGAGGACATGTGCGATAGTAGCTTGTTTCTACAATTAGAGAAACACTTCAATGATAGCAGAAACAGTGCGCAGGGAAGAGGCAGAAAGCCATTGCCATAAAATCCTGAAAAGCACTAACGCCTGTGTCCTGCACAGCATCCACCATCAATGATTTTAGGGAGCAATTCAGAGAAAAAAGAAAATGAACCTGGAAAAGTTTTCTGAGCTCGCTATGATGCAAAGCCAGATGTTGCCCCTTGCTACAGTAATGGGGTAGTGAGCACTAAGCTCTTAAGTACCCTTTGCAAAGCTCACCGTGCCCCCCACAAAGCCTTTTGAAGCACAGCGTGAAGACAGTTTAGGCTTTTTATATAAGACTTGCCCACCAACACAATTAAATCTATGCTGGTCACTTTTCAGTTTTCGTAGGCAGGAAAATGCCTGGAAATGTCACAGCAAAAAACCATCAATCGTTTTATGTCCTGAAAAGGAGGAGGGCTGGGAGGCAGAGTGTGGGACAGCCGCAAAATTAAGCCGTTAATCTTTCAACAGAGGACAAAACAGAGTGGAAATATTTGCCACCAAAGGTCTTTTTAAGAGGGTGAGGGGAATAATGCTGCATCTTTCCTCAACGTTTTGCCAGTCCTGCACAGAGGCGAGAAGCAACAAGGTATGAAAGGAGCTTTGTAGTCTGGTTACCTGTCATCTTGGGAAAGGTCCACGGGAGCTTTTGACTCAAAAATCAGCACCCCTCTCGAGCAGGATGGGTGAAAAATCATTCACCTCTTGTGTTTAGTGTCCCTCAGGACAGCCTGCCACTAAGAGCTGTGAAGAAGGGGCAGGACAGGTTGCATAGTCACTCCATTTGCTGGGTTCTGCTCACAGCCTCCCGAATTCCCGCCTTCCTGCCACCTCCAGCAGGGATTTAAGGGCGGGGGTGGGGGGGAGGTAAAAGGCCTGTGTGAAGCTCGATAAATGCCTATAGGGCTTCCAGGTCAGAATTAGTAAGACCAAACTGGTCTAGGTCTTCTGAGCTGTCATTGGCACATCTGATCTCCTACCAGCCAGGAGATAGATACAGCCAGGACTGTGCAGAGCAGTGGTCTCCAGATGGACTGTGGAGCTTAGCAGACCCTCTAAGTCTTTTGAAAACCACCCTCAGGCTTGTCATCAAGCTTTCAGTTTGGCTGAAAATACTGTAGAAGTAGGATGTTTTTGTAGTCTATCTACTAAGGCCCGTGGACATCACACACTTTTCTGGTGCATCACCCTGTCTATAACATCTGTAGTGACAGCCAAAAAAAACCCAACAAAACAAACCAAAAAATTAAACCATTCCTACAGAATAACACTGTCTGCTGGATACACACACTTACTCTGTTTGAGGCAAAAAGGGGAGAAGGTTGAATTGCAGATGACAGAAGTTGTCACTTAGGGTAGGATTCATTTGTCCACATTTAGATTAGCATGACCTACTTTCAGGTGTCTACCTGCAATAAGAGGAACTGCAGTCTAGAAAGAGAGCTGAGACAAATGGATATGTGTGTTGTAAATACCTGAAGTTATCGGAGCAGTGAGACAGAAACAGGAGTGATAGGAGAACATGAACAAATCAGTGTTTCACATCGTTATACCCAGAGAGGTTCATTTGCAGATCAGGAGCCGTCCTGTTGCCCTGCGTGTTCTTTTTGTCCCCGTGGCCCCATGGATGCACCTGCATCCACCACTCTACTGCATAGATTTGGCTTTCTCTCAGGCCTTCCCTGTCCCTGATGAAAGGTACTTTGGTGTCAAACTGGTACCAGAAGACTCCTGGAGAGTTTTCCTGGCTTTGCGCAGCCTTGTCCCCATGATCAAGATTTGCACCAGCCCTGGAGCCTTGCTGCTGCCTGCACAGGCAGTTGCACCAGGATGAGGTGAGCTTGGCGAGGTCTCACCTGCAGCCTCTGTCATTCTGCCAGGGGCTCCACAAAAGCAAGACGCTGGAGAAACAGAGAGATGAACTGGGCTCTCGGTCTCTATTTTGTACATACTTCCAACACAGTAAAAAAAACCTCCAGAAGCTGCAGCTTAGTCCTTTCAGCAGGTCTTCGGCTGCAGCTCAGAGCTGTTAACTCATGATGACAACAATTGTCAGCTCCTATTAAGATTAGGATAAAGGCTTTATCAGGCAAATTGGTGTGGATGCTGCTGCCCTAATGTTATTTTAAGTGACTCCTTCTCCATTACTGGGAGATTTGTGAAAGACAGGGGCTACTGGTCTAAAGCCGAGCCGCTGGGATTCAGATTCCGGCTGCTAATCCTCTTCTCACAAAGAAACCTCCCCTCTGTAGGAATCATGTCCTGCTTCTCAACAGCCTGCGTGATTATTCCATTTCCTTTCAGTGGACAGCATGTTTCAACACTTATTAAATTGCTGTTTCTCTCAGCAGGGTCTGGGAGCCTGTTCTATTGCATCCCAAGAAGCACAAATCTCCCCCTGTGTTGGTGATAGCTGGTATCTGATCAATAGCAATGCAATCTTCTCTGCTGAGTTTTAAAGGCGCTTGGTTGGGCTAAAAATCAGTAAGAGTCATTTGATTCCCTTGGAGGGATGCTCTCTTACACCACCTGAAGATCTGGTCTCCATATTCTCTTTACTTTATACAATTCAGACCTTTCAGACACTCATTTAATAGCAGCAAGAGCACAGGATTTTGAAACGGCTGGGTCGGGATATCTTTTGTCATTGCTGTTTTTGTAAGTGCTTCATAGGTAAAAGAGCCACTGAATTAGCTGTAATGTGTGATGCCGGGAAAAAAGCTTTCTTTTGAATAGCATCCAAAATCCTCAGCTATCTATCCAAGCCTGTAGAGCTGCCCTGTAACAATGGTTCCTCTGTAGGTGGGTTGCTTGGGTGTTTTTGGCACAAGAGGGGCTCAGCGTTAGCCTCTCTGATGAGAGCATGCGTCCTGGGTCAGATCAAATAGCTTGCCTATCCGCTGTCCCACAGGATGTCTAAGACTGATGCCCTGAAAAGGCTTGCAGGACAGGGCTAGCATGAAGGTATGGCCTCATAAGGTATTTTGAGGTATGCTCTCAAAAGCTGTCTCGGCCTCCAGAAATTTGGAGTTCAGGGAACTAGTTGAGTTTGGTGACATTCAACGCGAAGATAGTTCAGTGTCGTGGGCACTGCGTGCTGGAGGTGTCTCTGACGTCTGGTTTTATTACCCAAGTAGTTCTCTGTGAGCTTGTCTCTCAAACAAGGAAGAAGGGAATGCGGATGTTGAGATGTCTGCAGCAGCCTTCCTATGGCTGCTTCAGTAGCCTGTTAGGATATTTGGTGCTCACACAGAGGGCACAGAGTAGGGATGATCCACAGAAACTAATGAGACCCTTTAGGTAGTTGCAGGTACTCATGACAGCCTTTGGATAACCGACTGGCTCAGACCCATGGAGCCATCTCCCCTCACCCACAGCAAAGCTGTGCCAACTCCAAGCTGATCTGCTGGGCACCTCTGAGGAGAGACAGGGTGTGACGGGAGGCCTCTTGAGAGGCTGAATGCGTAATGGATTGGGGTTTTGGGACCTGCGTCATTAGGGACACTGGGTGGGTAGCCTGTGGATCCTTCTGGACCAAATGATTCCAGGCATTCACAGCCGAAAATCCACCTCATGCACCACCAGCATCTCTGTTCCCTGGTACACCGAGGTAGCAGCAGCCCCTTGTCCTGCCTCCACCCCAGGGAGGATGAGTTGCTCCAGAGCCACTGGGGATTTACCCACAGCTGCTTCCACTGGGCTGTCTTCTGCTGTGCTTTGCTGAGAGCTTTATCACTGCTGAGTAATACAGAGAATTACTCGTGGCAAGGCATCACTGGCGACTTCATTCTAGGCACCTACCTTCATTTTGCTGTTGAAGCCCTTGCTCTGCTGAAGATGGGAAGGGCAGCTGGATTGTTTCTGACAGAAGCAGTTCTTCCTCTCTGTTGCCATTACAAATGCCCTATTTCTTGGCATTTGGCCAGCTGGGAGAGTTGTTCTGGCTTTCAGCCAGCGCGGGAGGTGCTGCGTATTGGGCTGCCCGTGGTAGGGAGAGCTAGGCTGCTGAATAATACAGGGCTGGAAATCCTCATGCAGATGGATTAGAGGCTGTTTCCATTAAAATCCTGCCTGCCTCTCCACTTCACAGCATAAATATTGGTGGTGTGAGTGGCAGGATATTGAGGGTTTAGGAGAAATGCTCAGTAAACCTAGGCAAAACTTGTATCCCTGTTTAGCAGACTGGGCAACGGCTGCTTATGTGCAAAACTGAAAGCTGAAGTGCTGCAGAAAGTTAGATGAGGCAAAAAGCAGGGACCAGGGGCCAAAAACCAGCAGCAGGCTTTCAGACCCACACTTTTGTGGGCAGAGAGCACAGAAGACCCAAAACCAGGCTGGTGTGTTTAGGACCTGGCAGACAGGGAAGGCAAAACACCATCCAAACAGCACTATGACAGTTTGACACAAGGATTGGAGGTGGGCAGCCACCAGGATAAAAATTGGCTCCCGGGCATGAGCTGCTGGCAGGCTTTTTGGGCAGAGAGGGGCAAGCAGTACTGCCAGCGTGGGCACCCACATCCTGCTCGGCTCAGGTTGCTAATGCACATCCCGGATTGCCACGAAAACTCGAGCACGTGGTCGGTACCTGGCCCCCCTGCCGTGCCGGATAACTTTCTGACCCCCAGCACGCTGCACAGAAGCTAAAGCCGGCAAGCAATTTTAGACTTGCCAAAACAAAGGCCTAAGATTTTGCTTTAAACTCCTTTAGAGGTCAGGAATAGAGCGGTCCCTGTAGGCCGTGACACCGACATCAGCAGGAGGGCTTGTAAGTGTTACACAGGACTCCTGCTTTCCCCTTCCACCTCTCTCCCAACAAAAATAAAACCTGACATAAACACCAGATGAAATAGTGTTAAGGTCGCAAAGCACGAACCTGGGAAATGCTGCCTGCGAGGCTGGCTGTGTAATCTGCATCCCCTCCTCTACCGTACGTACGATGCAAACTTTAACTGCTGATCACACACTGCTTTTTCCATCTACTTCCTATTGCAGAGTACCACAGCAAGACAATTTCCAGAACAAAAGCCTTACCACAAATTGATAAATACAGGCAAAGCAGGAGATATTCCCTTAACCTTATTCTTGGAAATAGCTGAACAATTTCTGTAGATGAGGTCAATCTCAGGTAAAGCGTCCTGCGTAGAAAATGTTAGACTATCTGGTTTCAGCTTTGCAAAGTTATAAGTTACTGCAAATAAGCTCTTGTAGTGGAAAGTGTCAGGCAGCCTGAACTATTGGTATTTGTGCTTGCTCTATGTATGAAATCCATATTTACATGGCACAGCTCAACTTCTTGGGCTCCTCAACAGTTGTCTAAGAATTTATTAAAGCAGCTTTTCACTGGTGAAATCAGAATCCATAATCAGATCCTTGAAAAGGAGTAATTTTTGATTGTCTTCCATCAACCCCAACCCTCGCTTAATTGGAGCATTACAAGCCAATTTTTTTGTTTCCTGAGACAGGTCCTTTCCTCTTCCCACACTGTTCAGTGAGAAAAATTGCCTTGACATGCTGTGGGACGTCCTCTTGGTGGCCAAGGGATGGTTTATCATGCTCTGGAATCAGCTAGCCCATGACAGGCTCGCAACAAGAAAGAGCCAAAGGTCTTCATGCTACAGGTCCTAACGCAGCAGACCTCCTTCGCTGTACTTTCAGCATGGTGCACGACAAAAGGTAACAGGGAAGGGAAGCTGTAAATGTTCCTTGAGAAGAGATGCACTGAGAGTTGTTAAATGCATAGGAAGTCTGTCTGGTTTGCAAAGTCACAAGGGGCTGGACACTGGGATTGCACACAGGAGAGGTCCTGTCATGGTATTGCCAAGTTCTCACAGACCTTGAAAGGAAAGATGCTGCAAGGAATATTTCTTGCTCAGAGCAAAATCCTTTTGCCCCTTCTACAAGGACTGTAACGGAGAAGTGGAAAATCACTCCATCTGACCAGCTAAATATCTTATCTGCCTTTCCTTCCTCCACTGAAATGCTGCCCATGGATGTTAGCGGGTCTGGCCTCAAAACACCTTGATGATCGGAGGCAGCATTGTCCTTTTGGATGAAGAAAGAGAAGCCCCAGGGTGAATAAGTGCTGGAATTCAACCAGCCCTTTTGAAGATCTGGCTCTTCATGTCACAGTGGGAGTTGCCAGATGCCTCATAGTCAGGAGAAAACCTGGCTCTTTTTTTTGGAGGGGGTGTTTCTAACAGGAGCTGAGCTCTTTGAAATCTCTGGCCTGATCTAACTTGTTAAAAAAATCACATGCAGCCTGAGACAGAGCAACGTTTTGTAACTCTTTCCCAAGTCTAGTGACTGAAGGCGATGAGAAGTTCTCTCCTTGGGAAAATTGCCCCTTTCCAAGGGCCTGCAATAGATGGGGAAACGGCTCCCATCCCAGCGGTGGCTTGGGAAGTGGAAAGTGTAAGAGATTTAGTCTGCTGTCGAAGGCACCTTTTACCCACCAGCTGGTGAGGAACATTTGCCTGGAAGAGATTTAAAGGCGCTGGGCAGGATGCTTCCCAGACCTGACCTCACCTCACCCAGCCTTGACCATCTCTCCTGAAGGTGCTGATCTCCCTCCAGTGACTAGAAAGGGAGTTTACATTAGTTTGAACTGAACTCCTAAATTTCAGTTGGCAAAAAAAATGATCAAGTGAGCCTTCACTTCTGAACTCTTTTTTCTTAAGTCTTGAAGCTTCTTGAAAGCAAAAGTACCAATACTTTAAGGTGGCAAATGGATGGATTCTGGTAATGATATGTTTGATGGCTTGCCGTTGATTCTGGACTGAGAAATAAAGAAAGAAGGATAACAGACTGGAAACCTGTGAACCACCTCTGTACGTGATGATGTGCAAATGTAGGCTGAGTGCTCTTTCTGCTCTCAAGTGGGCTTGACTCACCATTTTATGAACCGTAGACTAATGTCCAATCTTCTTGTTAAGCTAGTCCAGACAAGAAGTGATATTTCTGCATCAAAAATTCACTGCTCCACTCTTCCCCCACGGTAAATCTTTGACCCACATTTCTGATGGTCTTTTAAAATATGAAGATACCAAACGTCTACCAAGGATTTTAAACACTCGAGCCCTTAGGGAACAAAGATCTCTGGCAATGTTGCAAAAGAGGGACTCATCTGGCATGTGAGAACTGAATGGGAGCACTGTCACTCACTGCCTGGTTGATCTGGGCTTGCCAAGAGAGGGAAGTTTTGCAATCACTATAGCGGTACCAGGGCTGGGGTGGTGGTGGTGAGGGTGAAGCATGGAGAAGGATCTTTTGCAACCGGTTTAAGTTACTGGCTAAGGGGAATTTAATGGTGGCTACTTTTCACTTGACTTTTACATGGACTTTAATGAGAAGCTTCCACACAGGACTCAGCTGGGCCTAGTGCGCATCTGCACAACACCAGGTCGTTCGTCAGGACTGCGGTCTTTGCAGCCAGTTTAGTATTCATGGAGAAGTAGAATCCAAACTTGGGACTCCAGTTTAGAGACATGGGCACATGGAGAGCTTAAAACACTTCTGGATCTGGAGAGCCAGCTAAACAGCTCAGCAGACATAGCCCACAAAACATGTATAGAGACACCAGGCCCAATACAACCACTCAACATGAATTGACACACCAGGTGTCAGACCTACTGAGAAACTGGCCAGGATCTGAGCTCCAGATCCTGGGATCTATCCACACTTACGGGATGCAAGACTGTTTTCCGAGAAGCAGAGGTTGCAAAAGACCTAAAAGGCACAATAGGTAATTAACTGAAAAGGAGCTCTGCCTGGGGCTAAGTGGGCTTATGCCATCCTTGGCCTTATAAACAATGGATGCTTTAGTGAAAAAAAGGAGGCTGTAGCACCTCTTCTTTTGGCAGCACTGCAAAACCCGCAGGAAGACTGTGTCCAGACTGGGATCAACAGTTGACTGGAGAGGGTTCAGAGAAGAGCCAAGAAAATGCTTAAAGGATTGGGAATCTGCTTGTTGTGAGAATCGCCAGGATCTCACCGTGTTTAGCTTAACAAAGAGAGGATTAAGGAGTGTCTTTATGTCAGCTCATGAATGTCTGCATGGACAACAGAAATCGATGACAGAGGCTTTATGGTCCTGCAGACAAAAGCATGTTAGACTCTTGTTAGAGTGAGTGGCTTGAAGTTCGAGCTAGACAAATCAGAGCAGAAAAAGATGCAATTTTTTTTAACAGTGAGGATAATTGATCATAGGAGCAGCAGACAAAGGCTGTGCTACGCTCTCCATCACTAGCAATATTTGTACTGAGGCAGGCTGCGTTTCAAAAGGAGGGGTTCTTGTCTGATCGGTTTGATCACAACTATTGGATCTGAGGTGGGAATTAGCGTACAAAGCTCATGGGCGAGACTGACCAGTAGGTCAGAGAAAATTATCGCAATGGATTTTTTCATGCTTTTCTGAAAAATCTATGAAGTCCCAAATGCAGCTGAGTTTTTTTGGAGGGGAGGTAATAGGGAATTGAGTCAGTTATAAGCTGTTACGGATAGTGCAGCAGAGCAGAATAAATCACCATAATCAAAACAGAGCTGCCTTATGACACTGAAATCTGAACAATGAGCCTTCACATAAATCCACTCCACTTATTAGGCAGAAAAGCCCAGATAGTCAATATTCACATTAAACATCCATCAAAAAGTGCTTCACAGATTGCACTCCCATTTGGGAATTTCTCCATTTCATAGTCAATTGAAGCTGTATAGCTGATGATTGCTATTGGATAACACCACATTCATGGGATGTAAAATCACCTGGGGAAGGGATGCTTAGATAAAAGGGGGCAGCTTGGAGCAGCTCTGCTGATATACAGCAGTTGGGGGTCTCATTTCATAGCCAAAGGCGTTACTCCTCTGTAGGACTTTTCTTACCTGTGAGTGTGGCAGATGGTATGTACAAACAGGCAGACATAAACAGGTTCATTCTTGTATTCTTGGCACTTATCGGGAGATGGCATCGCTGTCTCTCAGACTGCTTTTCCTAAGGTAGCAAGAGCTCTCCGTGAAGTCTGCAAGGAGGCAAATTTTGACTTCCAGCAACCAGCCTGCTGAGGAGACACATCAGGGATAGCTGTGAGGAACAGTGGGAAGATCTGGAGCTGGTGGAGGTGATTATATCATACCATGTCAGACCAATGGTTGGAGCCGTCCCACCCCAGCAGCACTATGGGGAGCGGGTGGCCACAGGCTGCCCTGAGCTGGCATCCACCCTTCTGGTTGCTGTGCATGGAGGCAGACTGCAAACTTCTCTTCTGTTCTCTCTGCCACATCAGGGAGTGGTTTTAAATGCCAATGGTTTTAAATGACTAATGGAGGTGTCTGACCCAGGGCTAAGGCAAGTCTTCAATGTGAAGAGAGTCAAGCACCTTAGCAGGAGCGAGGGCTGAGCATGTCGCAAATCACAGCTACGACCACCAGTGGACCTGCATCAACCAGGATCTGCCACATCCCATGTTTCAACACAAGCCCAAAAGAGAGAAATGTCATGAAGATGTGGGATGCAGGGGATGTTTTTCTAAGAGACCTAATGCAGGTGAAGAGGTGGATGGAAAAAGGGGTCAGAAAAAAAAAAGGAAAAGTGGAGAAATGGGAAATACAATAATTGGTACCACAAGTAGTGGAAGAAGGCACCACCTCTGTTGTGCATTGCTCAGCACTCTGCCAATGCTGGCAAGCGCTCCAGACCATGTGTGATACAGAGCAATAAGCATTCCTGGAAACTTTTGGTTTTAAGCTCTTTGAACCTCTATTCTCCATTTGTAAGTAGTGATAATGTACTCAAAGGATGCAAAGATTGGTTAATTAATGGGTTGTGACATACTCTGATGCTGTGATAATGAGCACTGCTAGGAAATCTGTGATTAAGGCTCTGGTTCAGTGTATTTTATTTAGATAGCTAACCTGGGGGACTGGATCAGTCCCTGAGGCCATCTGAGCTTTCCACCCCTTTCTGTCACCTGTACCGGGATTTCAGTACTGTGCTTCGGAAATGGATTAGAGCCTCCCCTGAAACCTAAAATGTTGGCATGTCTGTGTATGAGACGGATTACTAATTTACAGTGAATATCCTATAATTGTCCTGCTGTGCCTGGGACTCAGTGTCCTCAGCAAGGTCTGAACAGTTTACGGTAGAGAAATCCTGGTGCTATACCCTGCACAAAGAGAGACAAACCCATCGGGTGCCTGGGGAGCACCTGGGAAGCTTAACTACTCCAAGTGATGCACAGCTCTCAGGAAAGGGTGGAAATGTCGCATCATCCTATACCTGTTTCACAACATGCACAGTTATATACAAGAAGGAAGAATCCAGCGGCAAAGACATGCTGAACCCTATGAGACCACAAGCTTGCAGGGCTGACCTGGGAAAGCCAAGGACAGCTGACAAGGAGCCAAAGCCCAGCCACCAGTGGTACAGCAGGAGGTAGGTGTTTTTGGGCAAGAACCGATCGTGTCTAGCACTTTGCTTTGGGCAGCTGTCGAGGGAGATGAGATGAGACTCATGAGGAATTGGCAACAGGATGGTCCAAAGTAGCCGTGAGTCCTGAGTGCACTGGGAAAGGACAGCAACTAAGGTCAATGGGCAATACATGGACCGGCACGGCGTGAGGGATGCAGGCTGAGGGCAACATCCTTCCCTTGCCCTTCCCAAGGGGCAGAGCAGGGGCAGAGCATGACAGGGAGTCAGCATGCCCAAGGGTCCCCATGAGTCACCAGAGCCCTCAAAGGGGTCTCACAGGGAAAACGCCTCCTTGAAGCCGCCTGTGAGTCAGGCCTGCCACCAAGCTGATGATTGGGAGGCTTTGAAGTGATGGAGGATGAAAGCAAAGGCAGAAAATGTCCTTTCTATGTCCTCTCTGCTGACGGCCTCTTCCGCAGGCTCTCTGCCCTGGAAATCATTGTAAGCTTCTCTTGTTATGTGAAAAGACCTAAAAATTTCTCAGTCACCTCCCTTCCGTTTTAATCCTGCCATGAGGACACACAGCACGCAGCGCACGGGGCTCTTGCCACCTTGCAGGGGATGCCCAGGCTGGGGTGGCTGCTGCTTCCCCATCGTGAAGCTTCTATCTGCATTTTTCATTTGCAGCTGGTGTAGAAAATACCTGTGCCCTGCTCAGGAGGGGATGAACTGTGTGGGGCTTTAGTTCAAGCCCCATCCCTTCAGGCTGCAGAAATACAAGATTAAGAGTGTTAAGGGCATGCCTCACCCCACCAGGCTCACCCAGGGCTAGAGCAGGAGTCTGGGGCAGAATCAGGTTTTAAAATACTTCTGCTCACATAACTCCTTACCTCCCCTTCTTGCTCCCATTAACAGACCTTCCTTGGTTAATTCCTCCTTTGCACTGGGTTGGTGGATCTTCCAGTTTTCACTTTGTGGAGCTGTTTTTCTTTCATTGATTCTGGTTTTCACTTTGCCGAGGCTTTTCTTTCATTGACTTTTTAAAGTCAAGTCACAGGGGCTTGAGAGAAGATGACTCATCCCCTTTTAGAAGTCCTGGCAGCTCTTATCTCCTCTTTGGCACCAGCTGGGAGGTAGGAAAGAGGGAAGAGGAACAAAAAAAAAAAGAAATCAATACATCTTCTGTATGATTTTCCACAGCTCACCTGTTCTCTGTGCTCTCTTTACACTGCCTCTCAGCTGGGGAAGATAAGGTAATTTACTTGGTGGCAATACTTCTGCCCTTTTAGTCTATAAAAGCCTTAATTCATTAGCAGAGGTAAAACACGAACAAACCAGCAGGATGGGAGTAGCTATTTTCTTGGAGCATTTTAGGCTATAAGGAAGGAATCTTTCCTCCCCTTTTCATGTATAAATATATATACAAACACAGACAGTACCGACAAGTATGAGGGTGGTCTAGAAAATCATTATGCCCTCAGAGAAGATGGATAAGATTGACCTTTCAGTGTCTGCTTCAGATGAAAACCAGGATGTAACAGGTGATCGCCTCCAAATAGAGCATGTGGCCTTATGCAACAGGTGGTTAAGTTGATGACTCTTTTCTGCAGGATGTTGCAGGTGCCAAGGGGTTACTTGGGAGCATCCAAGAAAAGAATCAAGGAAGAAAAGATATCAGATGTAGCAAATTAAAGGAAAGCACCACTTCTGTGGAAAACCTGAGATGTGAAGAGCAGGGAGAATAATCTGGAAATGATCACTATGTGCTGGCTGGTTTTCATGCTGTTCCTTTGGCAGCTGCTATTGGTCACTGGGCCAGGTGAGCCTGTGGTCTGGTTCAATTTTGCTGCTGTTGTATATCCTTCCTCATCCCCAGTGAGACCGCATCTCACTTTTATCATTTCCCATTGTATAGGACTTGGTACTGTCACCTAACCAATGCAGTCCTTATCAGAGGGACACAAGTCCCCAGGTGGCGGCCACCAACTGCTTCCAGGGTTGCTGGAAGCAGCAGTGACCTTGATAAGGGGCTGTGCCACACTGCAGGAACTCAGCCTGGACATCCCTGAAATTCAGAAATACCCGTGAGCTGGTACTTCCCATGACTCAGATCAACTCCACAGTGCTGCCAGGTGCCTCGCACCATCCTCAGAGTGCAGCTGGCCTCAACTACTATGCAAACATCCTTGACAGGGAATGACAAGCTTTGATGGATGGACTGGAGCCCTGCTACCAATTTTATTTTGAACCTTACAAAGCCATGTTGGGTGATGCTACGAGGAGGATTTTGCAGAGATACCTATATCAGCCAAGAGATGGCTCTTGCCACCAGGATGCAGCAAGAAGCAGGGGAGATGAGGGAAGTGGAGGTGAAGTTTCAAGGCCAACAGAGCTTAGCAGAGCACAAAGAGCAGAGGATGAAGATGTGGTTCTTCTGCATCTCAAAACACATCAGCCAATGCTACCACCACACTTAAATGTTGGGGGCAATCAGCAAGTTCATTTGGGGAATTCCTAGCTCAGAAAGTGGTGAAGTCTCTGGGTCCCATATACTGTCCCATCATGCTTTAATGTGCTGCAAGTAAGAAATACATTAAAGGCTCAATCAAGAGGCATCAGTTGCTTCTGCCCTACAACTCATTCCTCTGAGGAACAGTGCCACCATCACCAGGACACAGCTCCTGGCACTGTTTTGAACAGGTCTGGCAAGATAGCGATTTTGGGGGCTGGTGAGGAGGAGAGGGAATCAGGGAGGACGTGTGTTTCGGGGCTGGTGGTTTGGGATCCAACAGGCACTGGACATGAGCCTGGTGCACGGTCTGCTGGTGAAAAGGGGACACTGGATGAGGAGTCCATGTTTGTGGCTCTGCGGGGCCAAAGGAAGATGCACTGAGGGCACACACAGGAAAAAAAGTAAGCCCTGAGTCACTAACCTGTTTTTTCCAGATGGTTTAGGTGAGGTGGTATTAGAGAGTTAACTGTCATTTTGGAAAACCATGGGGTAAAAAAAACAAGTAAATAAGTGCTAACAGTGTCCCCCACTGATCAGCTTTAACTACAAAAGCAGCAGAATTGGTCTTTTAAAGGTCAATCGAAGTGAAAACCTTCGCAGAAAATCTCTTAAATGCTTGAATCCCTCATTTGCTTTGCCTAGGGCTGGCTGCTTTGGGAACCAACCTTGCCCTCTGCCTGTCGAGAGCAGACCCCATTGCTGCTCCGCGGGTGACTGCACCCATCAAATAGAGCCCTTCACCCCCCTGGGGCAATCTTCCTCAGCAAGCTCCATGGTTGAGGAAGACACTTGGCGGTGCAACATCTTGGACCTATTTCCAGTTCCACCACAGACTCGCCTTTTGCTGGGAGGTAGGAAAGGAGAGATGGGAGGGAGGTGGATTTCCAGAAGGATTTCCTTCCAGGGCCCATTCTGGTTGCAAACTGCCTGTGAAGGGAGAAAAGGCTCCTTCCACCCTCTGAACTGTCTCCAAATAGATGTTCTCAGAGCTGGATGATGGCCTGGGAGTATCGTGGCTCTTACTGCATGCAGCAGTTCCTACATGACCTCCCCAGCTTCCTACTACCTCTGCAAGAAATTGCTGCTCCCATCTGTAAGACTTGGAGTGGAGTTTTACTGTTTTATTTACAATAATAGCAATACTAATGATAATAATACGATGATGGGGAAGATGGAAAAATGTGGGTTTGTTGAAATGTGAGCTGCTTTCCACTGTCTCCTGCTGCTTTTATAGGATTTGGAGTTGGTGGGGCATATTGAAATGCCGCAGCGCTCCTTTTGCATGAAAGCCACAGCTCATGCTCAGCGCTGGCTGGTCACACATGCTGTTTGTTTACAGGAAGAGGTTACTGAGACCCGTTGTGCATTTGTTTTGCTGGAAAAAAGGGCCTTGGTCACAGAAGCTGAAAAACAGAAGAGCTACACCCCTCCGGAGAGCCAGCTGGGAGAGGCGAGCATCCTGGAAGCAGCTGGGAGAGCTGCCTGGTGTGAAGCCACGCATTCTATCAGAGGGTGGGATGTGCCCATGGGGATCACCATCCCTCTTTGGTTTCTGGCTGGAGATAGGCATGCAGTGACTGTGCAGATGTCTGCGGGGAAGTGTTTGCCTGATGGAAGAGATATGCTGATCCTGCAGGAGAAGGGCCTGGCTGGTGCCTTTCCTGAGGAAGGCAGCAGGTCTCATCCCTGCCCTTCCTGGAAACATATCAACCTTGTGCCAAACTCTGTCACTGCTAAACGCCTCTGGGTCCCATCCTGCAGATGAACTGGACTCAGGATGGTGTAGAGTCTAGATGTGATACCTCCGTGTTTTTGTCAATAGGAATAGGACTTTATTCCTCCACTATGGAGAGGCAGAATCACTCATATCCCACCCACAGGGATCAAAACCAGGTGACAAGCATATGTTTGTGGCTCTGCAGGACCAAGTAGCTCACACCTATAAGTCAGTCATGTGAAAGCATTCTCCCATGCTTCTTATCCATCAGAAAGCACCTACTTACCCTGACAGCGTCAGGAGGTCCTTGGACACACAGGAGGCGAAGAAGTGTGTTGTGCTGGGAGCCAGGAGCTGCAAGGGTTGGCTCCCAGACTTCTCTTCATCCCTATGGGATGGGGTGCTGCTGCCCTTCCCCACTGACCAGGCATGTCTGGAAGATGTGAAATGCTGGGGCCACGTCTTTAGCTGGCAGAGCCCCAAATAGATTAATCCCTGGCACAACCCCCCTCACTTAACTTTTTCAATCCATTGGCTTCATTAAGTTAATCCCACCATCAATAAGTTTGTTTGCTAGAAGGGCTTTGTGAATAGAGACATTTCACCCCCTTAATGACAAGTCTGCACAGTGCTCCATCTTACAGCCTATGGCAAATGAGATGGACCAGGCTTCCTAAGAGCTCCAGGAGAAACGGTAACATGTGTAGAGCTGCAAGACTGACAGATAGTATTTGTCCTGGTGCTTTGGGAGTGAGAATAGAGATAGTGACACTTGTCAATCACAGCCATCGCTGACCCGTCATTAGCAGTGATGGGGAAGCAGTGGAAACGCTTTGGAGTGGCAGCACAACAAACAGAGGAGTGGCATCACATTTCCCTTCCCTCTCACTTTTGGGATGATCAGAGGAGGCCAGTAAGTTATAAGAGGTTCCCTCTTCCCTGCCTCTCACTTGTCCTCCTCCTCCCAAGATATTTATAAGGTCTGTGATTTGAAATGGAAAGTAGTATGTCTTAAATAAGCAGCATTTGCTTTTAGTTTGGGTGCAAGTCTGCACACAAAAAGAAAAAAAAACAACACATCAATTTAGGTGGAACATATTGTATTGAAATGCTGGATTCTGGCTAGCAGGAGTCTGCAGGTGCTTGTGTAGGGAAAGCTGCCTCTGGGCTTTGCCTCATGGTCTGTGAAAAGAGTACAGTGCCTGGAGCGCCACTGGCTTTGATTATAATGGTGGGTAGAGACTGGTTCAGGCTGGCACTGCAACCCCAGTTTATGCTCCAGCTTCCTTCCCAGTTAGTCAGTGTGGCACATCCAAGCCCAACAGGGATTAGATAATTTCATGGACAGCAGGTCCATAAACAGAGATATAGGAAGGGCAGGGATGTCCTCTGGACATCCCCAATACAACAAATGGGGATGCAGGAGGAGTACAGGAGAAGAACTGACAAAAAGGATCTTGGTTCACATCATCTTGCTAAACTGTGTATGTTATTAGTGCTATGGGAGGCAAACCATGACCTAGATGAACTGCTGGTTTGACTCTCTAGAGCACAGCATGCTTTAAGCAGTGAAAGTACCAATTGACCAGAACTAGTTACTATTTGGGCTGTAATTCACGTGCTTGGGGCTCATTTCTGTTTTTCCTAGGACCATCCAGCTTGCAGCTTTGGAAAAGTCCTTTAATATTACTATATCTCTATTTTGCACCTCTGTAAATGCAGAAGTATAATAAGGCCTTGCTCTCATAAGGCCTTCCTCCTTCAGGGGATCTCAAAGGACTTTAGAAAGAAGATTGCAATCTTTTCCTCCATGGGGAGGAACATCTATGGCAGTTTCAGTCATGCCAGGGCATTGGCTGGGAGGTTGCTAGCGGGTACAGCCCAAAGTCATACCAGGAGCTGAACAGTCTTTAAGATGTTCCCATGGCCTCACCTTGGATAAATGACCATGGATAAAGGTCCATAACAGACTCATATAGACATAGCTGCAAGGGACAAGGTGGAATTGGGGGGTGAAAGCTGAACAGAATTTGCCACCTGCCAGTTCATTAAGGAGCCTTGAAGTCAGTGTGCAAAATGGCATTTGGGGTATTTCCTTTGACAGTTTTACAATGAGGAGAATGAGGGCTGGTGTGCACACCAGTGCAGCCTTTGGGGGACTCCAACAAAGTTAACAAAGAAAGAAACAGCAGGACCGAGGGGCCCTGCCTCCTCCTCTCCTCCCTGGGTTTCTGGAGGACACAGCTTGCAGGGTGTTAGCTCTTACAAGTGGCAGATACACTGATGGCAGTGCAAATAGCATTACTGCTATTCCCAAGGGAGCCTGGGGAGACCCAAAGTCATTGCAAGATATTTCAGGCTGTTCTGGCTGAAGGAGAAAGGATGATTCTCTCCTGTCAGTCCAAAAGTCAGAGTTTGTTGTGATCCGGGGTGGAGAAAGGCACCATTAGTGCTTTGACGCCAAGCAGCTGCCAAAACATACTCGTTAGAGAACAGGCTGAGCCCTCCCTTATGTCCTTGAGGGTCTGTACAGGAGACTGGAGGAGCTGGCCCAGCCTGCCAGATTGGATCAGCTGTGGACACCAGTCCCAGATCCCTTCTCCAGCACCGTGCAGGAAAAGAAACATGTCTCTCACCTCAGCTGTCTGCAGCACATCGCATCCCTGCGCTTTCCCCTCCTCCCCTCCCACCTTGGACTGATGTCTCCCAGGTTGGCAGGACTACTTGCATCACACTGGTTTCCAGTGAGTGAGACCAGCTGGAGCTGCCTGGGAAAAGATGAGCAGGGTACAAAAGAAAGGAGAGGGTGCCATGGGCCTGCCCGTGTGTCTCTATATGTGTGTACAGAGGTCTCTTAAAGTCTAAAGTAGCCGTGATAGTTGTACACCACAGACTTCTCACGTGCAAAATGCTCTATTTGCATTAGATGCTTTGCCAAGGTCTACGTTTATAGAGACTGGGTCTCTCAACATAATAAGACTTGCAAATGAAGGTGTGACTCATCCAGATTGTTCTGTTATTTCTTGTTATGATCTCTGGGGTCAGCCCCCACATGAGAGCAAGTTGGCTTAGTGCCGCTGAGCTGCCAGAGCTTGTGGGAAGAGCTTGGGATTGGAACAAGGGGACACTGCTCTGGCTCTGCACCAGGGCAGAGCTTCCTCCTTCAGGTGCCGCGTGTCCCTGCTCTGGACAGTCATGGGTGGATATGAAACTATAATCTTGGGGAAGGAGCTGGAAGCAAATAAGTGAGCATGTGCTCTGGAGCCAAAAAGACACAGATATGGTCCCCTTTCCACCCTGGACTATGAGGTGAGGATGCTGTGACAGGCTCAGATCTGGGATCCAGGTCCCCAGCAAGTGTGGGAGAAGCCGAAGGAGATACCAGTGAAGCAATTTGGCTGTGAGGGAGAGGGAAGCAGAAGGATGCCCAGAGGCAAGTTACAACAGCTGTCTCGGGAAACGGCTGCAATTTCCATGGCCAGTCCCATGAACCTGGACAGCAAAAGGTGTGCCCAGGCCTCTGCAAAAAAAGCTTGCTAGTCTTCACGAAAACTTACAGTTGCTTTTTAACAGTGTTAAAGCAGGGCCCTCATGGAGGCATTTCCAGCTGCACAAAGCTTTCAGCCAGAAGGGCCACTTAACTGTCCAGTGGGGCAGTGAAGCAGAGGCATCCATGGCTGAATTGCCATCCCCAAAGTGAGAGGCTTTTGGGATGCTCAGGGTATGGCAGGGACAAGGCTGTGTTCCTGTGCCAGTGGGATCTCAAGCAGAGACAGCTTGACTCAGGGAGACTTCACAGCTTCTTTTCCATAAGAAATGAGTGTTGGCGATTATCCTCTGTGTGTCTGTATGTGACTGGCCGTCTCCCCCGACCCACAGCTGCTTCTAAGCCGGTGAGGCAAAGCCTTGGAGCAACAGACTTCATCTGCTGCTGGGTGGTGGGGGTCCCCCAGATGCCCTGTCAGCTTGGTGCCAGCTGTTTGCACATCTGTCCACAGCGACAGCTCAAAGGCAAAGCTTGCCCTGCTTTGGGGAACCAGGCATCCTGCTGCCTGCTCCTCTCCCTCCCCTCATCTCTCCCTGCTCCTGAGATGTTGCAGGAGCCCAGGCGAACGGGTTTGTTTTCCCTGGTTCATGCACATCTCAGCTGACAGCCTTCGAAATGCTGCTGGTTTGACAGAAGTATTAGCCTTGCTGAGGTCTGCCACTGCCTTCAAGGTTATCACTTCATCTCACGGCTAATTAAGAGTGACCCGGTCCATGCCATCACAGGCTGCTGCCATCATTGACAGAGACAAGCGATGATAAAGAATAAACTGGTGTTTAATTAGCCCATGTGTGTCTCTGCAGGTTCTGAGCAGAGGCTGGGGTGGGAACGGGGCAAGGCAGGATGACAGAAGGGCTTTGCTGATATTTGCTTCCCACCACAATGCCCACTTTGGTTTGTCCAGGCTGGAGAAGAGCAGGCAGTGCTTGGAGCAAGCGCAGGCTTTATAAAGAGCAGCAAGGAGTTCCACCCAGTGGAGGACAACAAGCCTTTCGAAGGCACCAGTGACCACTGTGCCAGGTAGCTTTGTGGTCAGCCTGCATCTGTCTGAGAGCTTCTTCTGCCTTCATCCTCTTACATCACTGATTTTGGAGGGCCCTGAGAAAGTGAAATAGCCCTCTGGAGTCAATCAAAAGTGCCTTTAAGCCAGAGCACTGTCTGACCAGCAGATGAATAAGGAGGAAGATTAAAACAGGCAGAGAATGACCTTTAGGGCTGCTGCATGAGACACAAGGTAAGTTCAGAGACAGCCCAGCTCCTGGCTATGAAAGCATTACCCAGGACTGTCATGCTTAGTAGCCACCTTCAACCTTCCCTCCAGAGGCAGAGATGGCCTTTTTGTACTTAATAGCTTTTCACGCGCTTCTGTCTGGCCCCATTCTGAACCCCTGTAATAGCATCCACAGCCTCCTGTGTCAAGGAGTTTTGCAGCTCAGCTGGGTAACGAGTGAAGTGTTGCCTCCTTTGACTGGTTTTGCATCTACCAGGGGATTTCTCCTCTGTCTCAGGAGGGACATGCCTTTGGATTCATAATGAACTTGATCCTTCTGGCCAGCTGTGGTGTCTGGATCTACATGGTGGCAGCAGGCCCCTTTTTGATGACCGATTTTCCTCTGAGGGTTTATTTCCTGGTCAGTGAGAGGCAGTAGCCATGGTATTCCTTGGTCTCAGTAAACTTGTGGATAGGAGGGACACTGATGGCCAGCCAAAGACTTGAGATCATGCAGTGATAGGTATCAGCAGAGAAATGGTCTCCTCTACTCTGTTCTTAGTGGTCTGGCCACCCTGGCAGCATTACACAGTCTGACAGCATCTGTCTGCCTGTGATGGATATACGTCGGTCTGGGGTTCAGGTCAGCCCAGATAGGGAGCAAAACTTTTTGCTTCATCGTCTGGGTCAGGCTGCATCCTACAACTGTCAGCTTGATTTCATTTCGGGGAAGAAAACCCTTTGTCACTCGACCCTTTTCAGCTCCCTCAAAAGAAGAATCACGTCTATGGGGAGAGAACAAATTAGCAGCCTCAAAATCTCAGACAAAAAAGCGGTCCAGGCTGCTGCAAAGAGTCAGTCGCTGTGCTCCGAGCCTGCTGGTTGCCAGCTAAGGCCAGGTCAGCACTTGAGATTTCAGGCTTGCCCAGGTAAAACAAGTGGCCCAGCAAGCCCAGTGATCTCCCTGCCTGCAGCAGACCTGAGGTAGGCTAGAGGTGAGCTTTGCTCTGCACTGTGTCTCCTGAGTGGAGCCACCCACCAGGGAAGCAAAAGGGAGGAAAAGGGTTGCAAAGCTGACATTCACCAACTGCGGTGAAGATCCTCTCAGTTTGGACATGGGCTCTCCACATCCCTTTCCAGTGATTTGGCTCAACAAAATTTTTAGCCATCCCCAGTACCTCACTGTGGCCATTCTTGTTTTTCAGTGTCATTTGCAGTTTGGGATCCATAGCTGTCATGAGTCAGTCAGGGACAAGGTCACCCTTCCACCTTGCACGTGGCAGGAAGAAAGGCATGTGGGGTGAGTCCTCAGCTTTGTCCACTTTGGGGGCAAAGGAGGTTGTCTTCCTATAAGGAGATAAGCACACCGGGTATCCTTGAAGTCCTAAATATACTCTTCAAAGGGAGGCTTTTGTGCCTGCCAGGCTCCCCACCAGCATGGCTCCTTTTGATTCCTATTCCTCCCTGACCCACCTCGGGCAGTGCTGTCCTTGTTCCCCTGTGTGACAATGTGCTGCAGTTCCGGCGATGGTGATCAGGGATTTCTGCAGTTGCTTGTACTCAGTGCAGAGCGGATGCTCTGGGCTTTGAACCGACTTTGCCTGCCAAGCGTAGGTTGCTGAAAAGCAGAGCAAGGAGTTTGAAGGGTGAATCCTGGCAGTCTCACCCACCAGCTCCTCTTCTCTCCTGACTGGAGGTCCCTTGCAAGCTGCCACACTTCTGCAAGAAAACTACAATGAGCACACTTAACAAAAAGAGAGAAAACCTGCCCCACTGAGTAGTCTTAGTAATTTGAGTTAGTCTGGAAGGCAATTTTTATTTTTTCATTTGTTTTTTTTTTTTTTTTTGCAGTCACGGGAGAGATTGGGCTTTGGTTTGCTGACCTTTAGGGACTTGAGCTACAAGGACACGGAGCTGCTACCGGTCGGCTGTGTCAGTCTGCCCCTGATCTGTCTGTCCTTTGGGTCTTGCTGACCCAGGCTGCTGAATGTCCTGCCTAGAGAGCCAACAACCAGCCTGGCCTCAAACGGGGCATGCCTCAGGCTCTGGGACTACTGGCTGTGCTCTGGGCATTTTGTACCCTGAGACCTTCAGGTCTTTGGTGACCTCTCCCTATGCTGGGAATCCAGGCATCACCAGTCAAAGGTAGGAGTGAACTGGCTGTCATGGGCACATTTTACAGGGAGGTAGAAAGGTAGAGGTAGGAAGACTAAAGATTGGGCTCTTCCAGCATGCTTTGAGTTCATCTTCATTTCATGGATGGAAGAATGTGTTACAAATGAGGAGATCTGGATCCCTGAGAGGATCTCAAGATTTCTGTCCACAGTCCATCCCCTACAAAGGTTGCACTGAGATACAGCCTTGATCTCCCCAGCCACTGGATCTGTGCTGCCCCACTGAACAGATGACCAGGTCCATGACCAGAGTGGGGGGACACCAGGTTTGATGAACACTTCTAGCCTTAGGGAATGATGAAAGGTTCTCTAAGATTGGGTTCCTCCTTTCCAAGCAACCACTTTGACGTGGTCCTGTCTGAGAATCAATGAGAATAACAGCCATTGCAAGAGCAAACCAGTACCTCTGTGACCTAGTGAAAGACAAACACTAATGTCACTAGACAACTCCACTCAAGAAAGACACAGCAAAATTCGTGACGCTGGCCATGGGAAAAAAAGCAACAACCCATGACGGAAGATTGCCTGGTACTCGACAGAGTTAAAATCTCCAGGCAAAATTTTCAGCTTTCTGATTTTTTTTTCCCTCCCTCTAATAAACGTCAACCAATTATAGGTACGATTAGCCAGATAAAAACTGCTGGCTCAGGCACGGCTTTCAGACATACCGGTTTCCAGATCCTCGTCACTTCAGCTTGCTCCAGCTGCCACAAAAGCAAATGAGCTGACAGCTTCAGAATTAGAAACCCTCTGCCACCTTCTCTTTGCTGGAAGCAGTGAAAGCCTTTTGTGGAGAGAGATGTGAAAAAAAAGTGATTTTTTTTTTTTTTTGCATCCTAGTGTAACTCGGGTTCCAAAATTAGGAGACCACCTTGAAAACACACAGAGCTGGAGAGCTTCCAAAACTGGTTTGAGAGCAGAGCGGATAAGTGTGGCAGCAGATACCTTCAGCAATTACGAAACTGTTTAGATTTTTAACATTTAGTGCCCTAATTCTCAGAGGATGTCTGGGGCTTTTTTTCCTAAAATCTTAGGGAAGCATCTATAACATTTTGTAGTCATTAATCTTCACTTCAGTAAGCCAGCAGAAAGCCAGTCCAGGAGAAAGAAAGGACTAGTTTTCAACAGCTCAGCACACAACATCACACGTATTCTTATTTTGGGAAGAGCCTGGAGGTCCACGCCAGCCCTGACGGCACTTGAAGAAAAAAGCAAGAGGGAAATATTTGGCACAGCTTAGTTGTTTTCTCATAAAGTCCTTCCAAAGGCTGAAGGGAGCTGGATTAATGGCCTGGCAGGGGAAGTTTGGAGAGGAGGACCACAACGTACCAGTGGTTTCTTCAGTTCCACCACCCACCACTCCTCACCCCACACCGGCTTTGCACCTCTGCAGCTGTGACCACTAGTGCCAGAGGCTGCTTCTCCAAATACCCTCTGTCATACCTCCTTCAGGTATCTTGGTGCCTCCCAGACCCTGCCCTTCATCATTGCCTCCTCACCTCCTCATGCTCCCTGCATTCCTGGCTTTGGCATCTTTCTTGTAGATACCAAAGTAAGTGTCTGCTAGGACTGTCAGGTCCTGCTTTGCTTCATGCATTGCCATTTCCGACACCTCCCATGGACACAGTCAGTAACTCCTTAAGCTGTGCTTGTTTCCCGTTCTCCACACCTCTGAGAGCAGCTGAAAGAGCAGCTGAAGGAAAGCGGAAGGAGAAGGGACTTGATGGGAATGGAAGAAAAGATAAGAATGAGTAAGGCAGGCTTTACGTGGGAAGCCTCTGTCGCAAAGGCCATGGTATGTAGGTCACCAAGGCACCTGGCAGGCAGACGGGGCATCACTGCTAAGCTGGCAACCCGAATCATAGGCTGTGTGGAGCCATTTGTGCAGCAGCAAGCACAGAGTTACAGGGAGGCAGCGATCACTTCAGCTTAGGTCTGCGTCTGACCCTGGGGATAAGTCACTCAGGTTCTTAACACACTTTCCTGTTTCCCTCCAGGTTGGGTTTTACAGGCTGGCGGGTGGATCCCGGGAGAACCCCTGATAGTAATGTGCTGCCTGCATTTCTCAAAGGTCCTGCACTTTTTGACGGGAGACACTGCTACAAATTGAGAGATGAAGATGCCCCACAAGTTCACATTTTGCTTTAGTCAAACTCTGAACATTTCCTCAGCTTCGACACATCCCACATAATTGCTCTGGGGCCAGACCCACGCACTTGGTGCAGCATCTCCCAAATGTGAGAGCAGCAAAGCGGGAGGAGAATAAACAGCAACGCAATAGCAGCAAACTAGTAACATGCATGAGCGTTGTAAGCCAGCCCCTGGCCTGAACTTAGAGAAATTCAGAGATCTGGCTGCAAAGTCAGACAAAGGCCCTTCCTGGCAGGCTGTCCTGACTGTTCGCGTTTTCAAAGCACTTCTGCACTGAGTTCGTGGGATGTGAGTGGTGTCATTTTTCCCTGATGGCACCGTCCAGCAATTCTCCAAACAAACAGAACCAGCAAGAGCTCTGGAAAGAAAATGAACTGTGCAGAGGAGAGCAGAGGGGTCTGACTGAGTGAAGACATTTTATTTGGAGAAGGGGATGTGATAAAGCATAACACGTACTCTCTGAAAGCCTCGTGCAGGGGAAAATGTGTGTTTGCATGGGGGTCAATGGTACCTAACTGATAGAGAAAGTGTTTCTAGCCTGGTATTCTAGATACAGACCTGCAGAGATCCTCCATTTAGTTCAGTTGGAAGGGCCTGGGTTGTATTGTGGAAAGAAATTAAATTTGTTCATAAAACTTCGCTGTCTCATGATCAGAGATCTCTGGAGAGCTGACAGGTCTCCTGGCTACGCTCTGCTGTCCTCAGCTGTCCTCAGCCAGTTCAAAGATGGGCTGAAGGATGCCAAGGGCAGTGAAGCTCATGCCCAGGCTGTGGACCACTCTTGTGGTCCTCCTGCATCAGAAAAAACACTCTTCCTGTTACCCCTGGAAGCTTTTGCAAATCTTTGCTTAGCAGAATGGTCCAGAGGTGACACTCGCTTTTTGCTGAGCGCTGGAGGGTGATGTTTGGAGCAGGGAACCTGAGCTGTACCCTGAACAGCTTGACTGGTCCTAGGGATGAAGAATATTGTCAACCCATTTGATTCCGTTGCTCTGATGAGAAGATGGATGAAATGGTTTGGGAAAAGTTTGTTGGCGTTTGGGCTATATTCCATGTCTGTGCGTGGGTGTACCAGAGGTTTTGCTTGACTGCAGTCTCCGAACTAGGAAGCACCCAACCGCTTGCCCCTTGTCTGCTGTGCCGTGGCTCTTTGCCTCTCTGTGTGCTGCTCCTAACGTGATACTTTTGACTCAAGCCCTGTGCTGCAAAAGTAGACATTTTCATGGTAGTAATTTTTTTTTTTTAAATAGTAACAGATTTCCTAAAAGTAATTCTACTGATTTATTAATGTGCTCATTATGCTAACAGGCCATCCCATCATAATTTCTGCCGCGGTTATTACCCCTGTAATCAGTCATATCCCACTTCAGCCAGCCACGCAACTTCTCCAGCACGGCTGCGTTGTCACAGGGATGCGAGCTCCAGTGAGCTCACTCCACTGGGAGGCTGCAGCAATTCCCCGAAGCCAGTTGCAACAGAACGTAACTACGGATGACACAAACCCGGCATTTTCTGCCTTAACACCACTCCAAACTCTTGTCTGCCGTCTCTGGATTGGCCACGCTCAGTATGGGCATAGCGAGTTCCAGGGCGTGGGTCACAGTCACCTGAGTCTGCTCTGATCCTCAACATGTAGGAAAAAATAGCTTCTTTGCTTGTGTTGGCTTTGCTGTGTTTAGCCCAGATGCTTGAGGATGCTGGGAAGACTTCCCTGCTTTCTGGCCTAGCCCAGAAGATGAAGAGATGGACAGTCTCTGTTGATGTGGGGCTGGTCACATTTCTGGCACAGGAGGGGAAGGAGAGCACAGCAAACCTCCAGCTCCTCTCTCTTGCTGCTCTGTGGCTGGATCAGAGAGGCCATGCAGGTAACGTAGCCTCAGGTGCCCTGGGTGGAACAGACAGAAGCTCAGCACCAAACTGTGAGCTGTGGATTTGTCTGCCCAGGGTGATGCAGGGGAGAGCAGACGTGGATACCACAGCTATAGGCGCATCCTGGAATTTTCTTATGTCATTTGTCCACTACCAGCTCAGTCTACCCTTCCTCTTCCATGGGGAATGAACACCTCACAGGGGTAAAACCCCATGGTAAACAAGACGACCAGGCAATGCTGTGCCTTGGCTTGCAGAATAAGAACTCATGCTTCATCCTAACAAAGGCAACTAGCACTGAGCACTGTCACCCTGATATCCAAAAGGTGATAATGAAGCCGATGTAGCATGAATGCCCATGGATATGTCACAGGTGAATTCAACCCTTCTGTGATTCTGTGCTCACCAACAGAAAGACTGCAAAAAATGTATATCCTCAATGTCAATGTTTCAACAAGAGTGTAGTGCACATCTTTGGAATTCCCAAAAATACTTCTATGGGACAGGACAACAGTAAGAATCATTGTACCACCAACCATCAGCCATGACAGGATGGCACTACGTGGAGAAACTTTGAACCTCACAGTCTGGAATTTTCAGTCTTGACCACAAATTCAGGGGCATTGCAACTCCTGGGAATATTTGGGTGGTGGATGTTGGCTGTCATGTAGACAAAGGAATGGTGAGCTCTGCTTCATAGTCACCTCCTATCGCCTTAACAGTCCTTCATGTCTCCTGGAGATCAAGACTATGTGAAGGTAAAGGCCTTGGGTGAACAATTCCCCACTGGCAGATGCTCATGACCAGGTTTGTCTTCTCCAGCAATAACTCAAACAGCTCAGTGTTAGGGCTGGGATAATGGGTGGTGCAATTTCATCCCAGGAGCCATGAAGACTTTTATCACCGCAGAGACAGGCTGACAGATTAGATTATTAGTTGATTAGAGCTCTCTGGGAAATCAGCACACCTGCATATTACTGTTTTATGCCTTCTTTCAAGTTCCTGATAAAATAATCTCCCTCATCCTCCCTACCTTGTCCAAAGACCCGGCCTTGCAGCTGTACAAGCAAATGACATCCTCTCCATTTATAACGATCAAAGGGAAAGCAAGAAGGGGGGTAAAAACCCCCAACCCTCAACGCTAAGAGCATGCATTAAAATGTTATTAAGTCTCTTGAATTTCATTTGCACAGCTGGAGCCCTCCCTGGTCTCTTCAGAGAACCAGTGATAGGAGTGGACTGAAAGAAAGGACACCCCTTCACTGCTTGCTGTTTTCCAAGTGTATCAGTGCAGCATCTCGGCGGGATAAATGTGTCCCTGCATGATACACGACAGATTTCTTCTCCGTGCTTCAGACAGGCATCTAAATAAACCAAACGGATAATCGGTGGTGTACCTGGGTATTCGGCAATCCACTCGCGGCATCTCCCGCAAGGAGCTGTAGGTGGAAAGCGAGGCGTATTGCTTACGCCAGGGATAATGTCGCATAATGTCTCAGCTGTCGGTACCAAGTCGAGATGAATTTTACACCTCAAGACCTGTTCACCCCAGATCTAAAGCAGCCTGGGAAGGCAGGAAAAGATACCCAACTTTTCCTAAACACATAGACAAACAAAGGGCTCAATTTTCCTCCCCTGTGAAGTGACCCCTTGATTTGGGTTTGTCATTGCAACCCAAGAAGGAAAAGCTTGGAGCTGGTGGAAATGCTGATGAACTTGTTGCAGAGGTGTCTTGAAGCCACTTGGTGAAAAGGCAAGGTATTTTATGACACACTGGGGTCTTTTAAAAAAAAATTGCTCAAATCTCAGGATTTTCCTCATTGCTAGTTCACAATCCACATGCAGAGATGGCACTGCTGTGGTGACAGAGGGGTGTTTGGGGGAATGAGGCCACCTTACAGGCACATCTGCCCCTCCAGCTGAGAGCTGACATTCAATAAAAAATCATAAAAAGGGCCAGATCTCTGTGCCCCCTGCAAGGTTTGCTGTGATGGAGAAAGCCACAGCCATTTCATCATGGACATAGCTTCAATCTTGTTACTGGCTTGTACAAACATCTGCCTTTTCATACGGCCTTTTCATCACAAACTCCACTTTCTCTTACCCTTTTTTTCCCTTTTCTATGCTGTTCTTTCCTCTGGAGCTCAGTACTCATTTTTGGCTGCCATGGGGCTCTGTTGTCCCTTTAATGCCTCTAACCTTCCCTGCTGCTCTCTGACCTCTCTGGTTTTGGCTGGTGTTTCCCACAGAAGCCCATTCACATCTGCACTCCTGCCTGGATGGACCCTATGAAGCAGGCTGATGACCAGCCGCGGCAAGCTCAGGAAAAGCAATTCTGCTCTGTCACCGGAACACCCATTGCAGCTGCTTGGCAGATAACAGGTCAGAAATAAGCACAAGTTGTCATGAAGTTTGTGTTGAGAAAGACTCTTTGATGCACTGCACCAACTGGGACTGCACATGGGTAAAGAGATCAGTAGGAACTGTTTACCCTAAACCCTATAGCCCACACATCAGACCCAAAAGCTGAGCTGGGTATGGGAAGGTGGAGGCAGCTCCAGATTCTGCCTGGTCAGCTGCAACTCAAAAGGGCCAATTTAGTAGCCTGGGTCTGACAAAGTCACCTCCCTGGGCATCCCAGCTCTGAAGACGGATGGTGGCTTTTTGGAGGGTGGCCAGTGATTGACACTAAGCAATGATGGGCCCCTAGAGAAATGTATGCTATGCCACAAGTCTCAGTGTCCCAAATCTCTGAGTCTGTGGGAAAAGGTGGAAGCTGTGGGTTCATCCTGATGGCATGGTAGCACTACATGATGTGAATCATGGTGCCAGGATGCAAGTTCAAGGTGAGGTTTTGGAGCACAGCAAGGGACTGAAGCCCCCTCACTGGCGGGTTTTCTTCTCCATAGGTGTGCTGGGGGTTGTGCATCAGGTAAGAGACGATGTGACTGCGCTGTCCACAAGGAATAGCAGAGGGCACAAGGCAATGCTGGTCCTCCAGATGCAGGAAGGTTTTGTGGATGGACAGGTTTGTGGACACTGAAATTCTAAGGGACTAGTTGTTGTATCAGATCTTCAGGGACGTGGTGCCACCCCACCAAGCTCCAGGACCTGATAGTGAGAACCACTTGTGTCTCCATGCTCTGTGCACTGGATCCCCAGCAGCAAAAACCCACGCACTCATCTGCCATCTCCTTGGACCAGCAGCTGATGTGCAGGGAATAAAAACACCTTGTGTGTGCGTCACCCTGGGGAAACCCTGAGGACAGGCCTGGCAGCAACTCAGGCGTCCCCACACGCCACCTCTTTGATTAAAGGGAAAGGGAGTCGGGGAGGATGGAGGGAAAGCCCACGGAGAAAATCAAATAAAAATTCATGACAGCTCTGCCTTTTAATTTGATGATTTCAGGGCCGTTCATAAATTTACATACTTAATTAAATGCCACAAGTAAATGATTTTTCCATTAGGCTCTGTGTTCCTTATTACACTTCACAAGGCGCAAGTTCTCCTTCCTTGCGTGCAAGGCCAGATAACACTCCCCTGACATTCAGGAAGTATCAGAAGCATATTTCCAGGGTTTTACGTGTCATGTATTTTTTCTCTCTCCCCCACCCCTGCTTCTTTTCTGAACAAGCTTGAAAATAAAGACGAGGGGATTTCCACAGGGTTATCTCCCCTCTCCTCCTCTTCTCTACCAAGGATGTCTTTGAAAGCATGACTTAGAAAAAAAGGAAGAAAAAGAAGAAAGAGGAGACTGAGAGCACTACAAGAAAGGAAAAGGGGAAATAAAACAAATGAATAAAGCCAAAGGGAGGGAAAACAAAAGGCAAGTGAAATGTGTCCTTCCAGGCTGGTTTAAGAGCTCAGAGTTTACTGCTTGAGCTCCCTCCTGGCAAGGGAGATCCCAGGAAGAATCCCCTTTCCCCATACATCATTTGTCCCCCTTTCAGGGAAAATTAGCTGGCAAGCTCCAAGTATGGGGCCACATGATGGAAATAAAGGTCACTGGGATGAAAGGCACTCCAGTGCTCTTGCACCCGGCTCTTGCTTTTGCTGGTGCTGCCATCGTTTCCCAGCACTGACTTTGTGGTTTGTTCACAGATGAATTGATTTTGCTGCATTGAAGTGCTTTGGGACAGTCGCGTTTGAGTCCATGTGACTTATCCTCTCCTTAAGAGCCTGGAGAGGAAAAACCTCCTTGTTACCTTCCACCACTTAGTCCCCTGGAGCCCGTTCTAACAACCCTCTAACATTCATAGTCAGGGGTTACATCAAAGATGTTCTGACATAGAAGTTTCCAGTGTCTAAACAGCTCAGCACTGCTGCTTCCTGTGGGCTGAAGACATGCAGGGAAGAATAATGGCAAGAGCAATGAAAAGCAGCACAGTGAATGCCATCTGGCTCAGAAAGTCCCTAAACAGAAAGCTTTTATGTAAAAAGGTGTCATTCTGCCCCCACCCTCTTCTTAAAGCTCTCCCCTAAGCGCAAACTGTTGGGACCTTCAGGGACAGACTTTCCACTGGTTTGCAGCCCTCAACTCCCTTGGAAAGCATCAATGTGGAGATGAGGAGTGGAGCCATGAGCTCTGTAACAAGGCAGAGCATCCTCATTTGCAGGATGCTGTATTCAGTGGGGTTATTACCTCGTGTGCAGTGCTTCAACAACATGGATCCAGCTACCACGGGGGGGGTCCGGATGCTGTTGCCACCTATAAAGACATTGAAGCATCTAACAGTGGGTACAGAGGCTGCCACCGTCAGTGCAGCCCAACATCCGCCAACCACACGGGGACCAAAAGTAGAAGAGAAGAGAAAGAGAAGAGAAGAGAAGAGAAGAGAAGAGAAGAGAAGAGAAGAGAAGAGAAGAGAAGAGAAGAGAAGAGAAGAGAAGAGAAGAGAAGAGAAGAGAAAGAGAAGAGAAGAGAAGAGAAGAGAAGAGAAGAGAAGAGAAGAGAAGAGAAGAGAAGAGAAGAGAAGAGAAGAGAAGAGAAGAGAAGAGAAGAGAAGAGAAGAGAAGAGAAGAGAATATTTTCAATTGGAAGGGCATCTAGTCTGACTGCCTGACCACTTCAGGGCTGACGAGGAGTTAAAGCATGTTATTAAGGGCATTGTAAATGCCTCTTAAACAGTGACAGGCCTGGGGCACTGACCATCTCTCTAGGAAGCCTGTTCCAGTGTTTGACCAAGTACAGTGCCAAGATCGAGTCCCACTGTTTTTCTTCCAGGTGACATTAACTCTTCTGTCTCAAGGAACAGATAATGTACGATACATGTTTAAGAAAAAAGACTACCCCCAAAGTACCAAAAAAACCCCATATTCTGGGAAAATGGCATGGGAGGGTTCTCTGCAAGTGATGATCCCCTTGCAGGAGCAATTGGTTTTCTCCCTTTAAGCCAGAGACTCTTCAATTCTGCTGGTGGAAGTCACTTGAGAAAAGTAAAGCAAAAACCTCATGTAATCCTCGCTGTAGCTAGCATGCTCAGAAGACTCTGTACCCTTTTCTGTCACAAAGAAAATGAGCCTTTATTCCCAGGAAAGGGCCACAAAAACCCACTTATCTCCTCAGTGATGCTTGGATGCTTTGGCCCTTCTGCAAGGATTGGGTCCCTGAGTGCCACTAAGCAAATGTTTACTGAAAAAGCAACAGCTATGGCTGTAGAAGGATATTTAGAAGTTGTTTTGTTCCTAATGTTGCTAGAGAGAGAGGAAGATACACAGTAAATTGGTTCTTAGGATGCATATGACACTGCAGGGAGCTGCATAAAATAAGGCAGCATGATCATAAAACCTCTTGTATCATCCTCATAAAGGAATTTGACCCTCTCTGGAATTTGTCGTCGGGGATTATGGATGATTTTTTTTTTTCATGGTTCCAGTGGCTGTCTTTCAGTTGCAGTCAGAGCTGGGTGAAGCTTGTTTGGAGCTGCTCTCAACCCAGCTCAGCATGGGGGGAGATGGGGGTACATAACATTTTGCTTTTGCTCACTTTCCCCTTCCTCCAAAGAGTCTTACTTCTCTTACTTCCCTGCCAGGCTGGTAGCGGTGGGGGAGCCAAAGGACTTTCCAAGACTCTGCAGCATCTTCCTGGGGCCAGAAATAAGACCTCTATTATAGCAAAAGGGAAATTGAGGCATCTGGTTCCCACTACTTGCCGAGGTCAGACATAGATAATATTTTACTACACTGCCACCGACTCAGCTACTGCACATCCATCCATGGCTGAGATTGGGTCAGCTGCTGGATCTCAGCTGACAGGTGGCAGGTCCTGCCTCAAGGGTCACAACTTATTAAAACGTAATTGCATTGTAAATTGAATGCTTTGAACTATTGTCTGATCACCATCCAAATCTTTGACCAGGACGGCATAGAATGTTAATGATCTGATCTTCAAACCCCAGGAACCAGAGAAAAGTTTATCTACAGACCTCACTCAAGGGCTATGTTTTGCTTTGCTGTAGGCTTTGCTCTAGGAGAAAGATCCTCTCAGCTGACACACGGAGGTACCAGCTGGGGGTATAAAAGATAGTCCAATCTCCTGCAGCATGTGAGTGAAGAAGGGACAAGTGGAATTAGAGGAAAAACTCATGCGAAACCAGGCTTGTCGTTGCTCTTTACAGAGTGCAGAAGTACGGCCGACAGAGACTCAAACCAGAAGCACAGAAACACTCACGAATTAATCAACCCAACCAATATGCAGGATGAGGGAGGTCCAAATGGCATGCTGTTGCAGCTATAACGCTTTCAGGAATTGAGCTAATCTCTCCCACTATCAAGTGACATGAAGACACACCAGCCGTGGTGGAAAATGGGATGCAGGGGTTAGTTAGTGCTTCATGTGGCACTGGACATGCCTGTTAGGGATGGAGCACACGTAGACTTTAGTGCAGGAAGCCCTTGGAGGGCTGAGTGGGAGCTGTGACCAAGCTCTTTAATCAATGGGTGACTGGAGAAAGTTCATGGGAAAACTTAGCTTAGGAAACTACATTCCAAATGAAGACCACACACTTGGGAAAGCAGAAAGCCCAGTATGACAGTATGTAGGTATGCAGCCCAAACCAGCTTAACTCTTCAGCACTGGAGGCAAAGCACTGGTAAAAATGAAGCTTGAGAAAGCTCTGAGGTACTCAGAGGCAGGTCATCAATGCCTACACGGAAGAGGTATTACACGTGCCATACACAATTTTTATTCAGACAATGACTTTGGATCATAGGCGGTGGCTGGACCAAGCAACACACAGTCACCCAAGGAGGACACTTACAGAATTCAGTGGTCCATTTTACTGATTAGTTTGTTTTCAAAGTCCATCTCCTGAACTTCATTCCCGCTGACCAACAAAGCCAGACGGTGAAAGGCACATGACTGCTGTTGGAGCTCTGGACAGGACTGTGCTTGTGTTTAAAGCTCTAGTGTGGAGCAATGATAAGCCCAAGCTATCCCACAGGTACCCAACTCAGCAAGCAGAAGAGGGAGAGAAACTGGGATGTCTCTTGGAATGTCTGTTTTTAGTCAGGACTCATGGTTAGGGAGTCTTTAATTCTGCAGGAATGTTAACGTAGGTATAGTAAGGAGGAAGCACAACCCACGTATCAAGGAGCATCCAGACAACATGGCTCAGTCAGGCAGGACCAGAGATTAGCAAGTAAGGCAGGCAACACAGTAGGTTACAAGGTGCAACACAAAAGCACCTTGAGATGTCCACAATGACTTCTTATGTCCAGTGCTGGAGTTTAAATACCTCCCCATCTCCTATGTGAGCCATCAAGATTCTCCTCTGTGGGACTGACCAGGAGAAAAGGCATTGTTTCTGGCTGCTGGGAGCAGTGCAGGAGCTGGTGACCTGCTGCTGAGCACGATCAGAGTCTGCCTGGCCTTCGTAGGGTCCAGGTGATGGAGATACTGACCCACAGTTCAGCTAATTTTCCATCATTTCTTCTTCTCCCCTTTCAGCTCAAACCCCTCTCCCAGCAACACCCCTGGTCTATCCAAAGCAGGGGAGAGCAGATGAGTGATTTCACTCCAGAGCTGTTTGCTGGAATTGAGTCCGTGCCATCTGCTGTGGCATATGCTGTTCACACGACATGCCGACTGCATTGATGAGCAGACAAAATTGGATCCACGGGTAGACGAGCTCCATTAATGAAACGTCACCAGGATCTTTTGGATCCTGCAGAGCTGTGAACATGTCTGGCTCTGGGGAGACTTCAGAGGGAATGCCAAAAAATCATTTTGGGAGGGTTATCTGGACCGTGGCTCAGATCACGTCAAAGGAGGGGGATATTTAAGAAAGCAGACCAGAAATGCAGCACGTCACACACAGAGGTAATAGAAAGATGGTGTTGAGCTTGAAGTCTCACTTTGTTAATGACTGCAATTAGAATAGAGCTCACATTAAAAGAAACACAATTCTGTTGTGTACACAGGCGGAGAGGAGTAAATACCCATTACTTTATCCACTTTATATTTCTGTACGAATGTGGGCAATCAAAAGCTCCTGCTCATTGGAAAATGATTTCATTTACTGCACCTCACCCACCCCGCCTGCTCTGGGTGAGAGGCTGGAAGTGAGAGCTGCTCATGCCTCCTTGAAGGGAAGCCCCTGCCCTTCTCTGCAGCTCTGCCCTGCCGTCCCTCCCTTTGGACTGCTTCTCACCTCCTGTTCCCAGGTCCATCAAGCCTTCAGTGTGCTCCCTGATCCTTTGAGGGGAAAAATCTCTGTCACCACAGCTGTTTCATCCTCTCCTTGCAGGAAGGAGTTGATTACATGGAAGACCTTGGATGCTGCAGCATGGTGGGCCGTGGATGGGGCTGGTTGCGAGGCTAAGTGAGGTTGCAGACCTTCAGACCTGATGCACCAACCCTCTCTACCACACACTCCTGTGAGCACATAAGTGCACACAATGTGAGCTCAGAAATATTTCCTGGAACAACAGGAGGCAAAGGCAAGTTCAGGAATGGTGGGGGGAACAAAACCCGCTGAAACCCATTGTCCCTGCAGGGTTCCCAGTTAACACGGAGAAGCTTGTCTCCCATACCATATGATAATGGAAAACGAGCAGCAAATTGACCCATTAACAGTGCATCCAGCTGGGCATGCTCTTTCTTATAGCCTTCATATTGATATGTAGCAGAGAGGCCACGCTAGCACATGAAATGATGTTTGGTCAAATAGTTTATTATGCTGGAAAATGCAGATTTGGCTTGAGTAAAACTCTCAGTGAACTAATTTTCTAGTTATTTGGTCAAAAGCCACTTATAAGATTTTTTTGGGAGTTGCTTTTCAAAATTATTCTGCCGTAGAACAGTCACAGCAGTTTGATTTTAATAATTTTGTCACGTGGAATATTTTGATTTTTCATTTTCCAGTACATTCCCATTTCAAAACGTGGCAAAATGTAGTGATTACTCTACAAATAAAATGGGGGGTGGGTGTGGGGGGGGTGGTGAGGAGCAGAGCAACAGGCTGAAACCTTTGAGATAAGAAAAAAAATCTGTCACTGTGCATCCGGAAATGACTTTTTTCCCCTGATTTGAAAGGAGTGGCAGGGATAATGCTGCATTTTTAATTTTGTTCTATTCTTTGGGTTTTACTCTGGGTGGCCCCAAAATGCATTTAAACAAGATATTGCTGCAATTCTCCCAATTAAAATGGAACAGCTTATTTCCCACATCATAGAAAAGGCTGCAAATAGAATCATGAGGAATTAGGAGGAGCAGGAGCCTTTCTTATGAAAATGCATAGGTTTTCAGCCTGAAAGCTGTTTGCTGATTTGCTTTGGGCATGTGTTTTTTTTTTTTTTGTTTTTTTTTTTTTTTTTTTTTAATTTTGACTGATGCAGTGATGTTTCACTCTGCAGGGAGAGTGTGATTCACCTATGGGGCTTCTTAGGGAGGGTGCTTCATGGTCTGTGGCTGTAGTCTCTACCCTTTGTGTGCCCAGAACTGCCTCCATCCATGGCAGAAGGAAGGTCTCTGCTACATGGTGATGGAGGCACATCCAGTCTCATAGTGAGATGTGAAAGTACCTTCTAAGCCATTGGTTTTGCTGATCCAAATCCCTGTTATCAGATTTGATATGTGCCTTTCACACCATGCACAACGTGGTTTGACTACAGAGCCCTATGGGATAAGGTGGGAGGAGTAGGGATGATGTCCTCCATCACCCAGCAGTGACCTGGATGGGGGAGTTCCCCTTGCTGTGTAGGGACAGCAAGATGAGCATCACCGGGCTTGGGTTTTACGGGGGAATATCTGGTATTCACAAAACTCTGTCTCAGACCCCCAAATACTGCTGGCTTCCTTCAGCCCTGGAAATGCGAAGACTGTGGGGCCACATCTGTCCTAGCAGAATAAGCAGGGGAAGCAGAAGGGGGGGCTGCTGCCCGCACCGCTGAAGGCGATTAGGAAAGCGATGCCATTGTGGGAAGTGCCTGTCACTTTTCATTTGCAAACTCTTCTCTGCAGGGATCGCTTTCACACCGTACACAAGAGCACCAGGGAGCATATTCCTCTTTCGTTTTGCAGAGAAACTTAGATCATCAATATTGTTTTCTAAGGCTCTGTCCAGAGAGAGGAAAGAGCTTTGAAATGTTGGGCTGAGATCCTGCAGTGAAGCGAAGAGGGGAACATGTTCTGCTGAGATCAGAAGGGGAAAAAAATTGCCGGATTAAAATGGAAAAAAGGAAGGGATTCAGATTCATGCATTAGTCTGAAGAACAGAACACAGAGAAACTCTCTTACTCTGATTTTCTGTGCAGTCCAAAGCATCAGAGATGTCTCTGTCCCCTCCCTGTCACAGCAAAACAACACAGCTCCCATGAGAATGGCCCTGCAACCTCTGCTTGGGGTCACGCAGGTTTCATGGCACCTTGAGGAAGACGTACACTCATTACAGCATTAGTCTGGTGATGGTGAGAAAGTGAGGAACATCTCTTTGCAGGGAACTGCAGTGATGCCAGCCAACTTTCCTCATGTCAGTCACCCTGAAAGACCCCTGTTTTCTTTCACTAGGGCCACTCCTGGCAGATCCAGAGTCAGCCAGACCCTGAATGATGTGACCCTTGCAAAGCCCCAGAAAAGTGGGCATGGCACCATACCCACTGTGGAAAAGGAGAATAGAGTCTATTTTTTGGTGGAAACACCCTTTTTTAAAACAATAATGCAGGACCATAAATTGTGACTCAGGTTCAGCTCCCTCATGAGAGAAATAAAGCTTCCCCTCATCCTCTCGCTTGGCAGAGCAGCTTGTCCCCAACCGCAGGTTGGCATGGAGTGTCTGCCCACAGGGGAGGTCCGCAAGGGGCTTTGAGATGTGCTGGTCCCAAGGAGGAGCAAGAGGTGCAAAGCCTGCTGCAGCAAAAAAGTCCTGTGAGCTCATGCTTGTTGCATGTTAGGGTGGATAGGGAGCAGCGTGTACTCATGTTGGTAGGAGAGAGGAGACGGTGGCCCCACGTCAAGTTGCAGGTCTCCCTCGCAGGAGAAACTATATTTGAACTGGAATGACATTACCTGACTGTTATTTCAACCTGGAGCCAGGAAGCAGGAGAGGAGTGGCATAGGCGCATCCACACTCAGAAGGATGCGTGGGAAGGATGCAGAGAGGGAGGCAGGAAGGATGAGAGAAGTGCATAGGCGCATCCACACTTGCAGAAGACCTCTCTGCAAGACCTGTTCCCAGCTGTCTCTGTGACATGTATGGACAAATATTCCACATTCCCTGGCATAGCGTATGGGTCTCATGCTGTGGAACAGAAGCTACAAGACCTCGATCTATGTGTAAGACTCTGGTTCATACTAATACAGTGAACCTGTGGCAGAGCAAGGGTTTAAACACAGATGTTCCCAAATCCTGACTCAGAGGAGAGGTGAAAATCCCCCTTTGCCCTCATTCCCTACATGAGGCTGTTCTCTCCAGCTAAGTTTTCTCCTTTCCTATGCTGTTATTGTTCGGGAGTGAAAAACCCTTACTGCAGGCATTCATGCAGTGTTAATTTTGACTGATAGCTGCCTTCCAGCCTCAGGAAAAACAGCTGCTGAATGTGCGAGGTTGGTACCGTCCTTCTGCTGCTCCAGGGCTGGGATGCGTTCGCTTCTCTGCTCAAAGCAGGGAGGCTGCTTGGAAGAGGCTGTGCTTGTTTCCCTCTCACACGTCTCCGAGGGGCGAGGGCTCCTCCCTGTGCCACCCCTGCTTCAGACGGGCTTCAGGTGCAAGAGAAGCTATGCGTCATCCCTTTAGTCTTGCTTTTTCCACCGCAGTCCCTGCTGACCTTTATGTCCCCTGGGGCAAGGCCACCAAACTGTCAGAGAAGTAGAGGATGGGTGGGAAATTTTCTTGGCAGAAAATGGGAAATCTCCTGCCCTGGGAGACCAGAGGACCACCCTCTTCATTTCACAAACAGGTAAGTGAGATGCTGAGGGGCCACAGCCCAGTTCCTGAACAGGAATCGCATCGCTCAGCACCATTGGTGGTCTGCACCCGGCTTGGCCAAAGTAAGCCAAGAAAGCTGTAGCGTGGCTGGGACATGAACATCTGTCTCCCGAATCCTTAGGCAGATGCCCAGACACTTGATTATCCTTCCTGGTGTGGAAGCTCTTTCCAGAAGTGCTTTTAATGGCTGGAGAACACCTCCTCCACCACGGCTATAATTAGTTGTGACAACTGCATCCCCTGCAAGAACAAAATGAAGACGTGTGAGTGGCTCTGTGTGACCACAGCAGCACAGCTCTCTGCTGTCAAGGCCTGGAAAAGCACAATGCCTCCAGGCTCTGATGGCAGCAACAAAATAGTCCTCTTTCCTTAATACTAATTTTATTAGTGGTGGATTTTTTTTGGAGGAGATAGCTCATTCCGACTGCTGCTCTTTGCTGTCCTGGGATAAGTAAAGTGAAGTTGTGTTATCACAGTGAGAGCTGCACAAGAAAAGCATGAGCTTGTGTTTTGAAATGAAGAAATGCACAGAGGGTTTGAGGTTGGGTTTTTCGGGAGGGTTTCTTTTTTTTTTTTTTTGCTTTTTTTTGCTAATATTTTGTTGTTGCTGGTTTTCTTTTTTCCTTCATGGAGAAAATACAAAGCAGTTTTCCTCTATTAACCCTACACACACATGCATCTCTTTTCCCTAGTTGGGGCAGAGGAGGAATCTGAGAACTTATGTGCTCCTTTTAGGGAGCCTGTTAAAGTGCTTACAGCTAATGGCTAGATGTGACATAAATAACGAGGCAGATCCATCAGCTGGAGAGACAGGTAGGTAGTTCAACGTGGGATCCCGGCCCCCTCTCAGGCGCAAGCACCCTCTGTAGGGAATGGCACTGGAGAGAGAGGAAATCTTCCTCCCACATAGGGGTGGTGTTGGGTTTTCAGCCCCAGCCCTGTGTGTGGTGTAGGAAGAGATGCTTTACCTCCCTAGTGCAGGAGAGGAAACGCATGCTAGAAATTTTGTGTAGCAGCCAGGTGAAATTAGGACTCTTTAGCACTACTGGCCACTGCTTCTCTCCCGCTTGCAATGGAAAAATTAAGAGGAACATGCCCGAGCTCCTATGCACAAATGGTTTGTCATCTGAGTGGCCTTCATGAGGTACACTGATGCTGCTGAAGGCAATTCTTGACTCCTAGCCCGAGGACTCCCAAATCCAACTGGTCGCGATGGTTGTCCCAATGTGTGGGAACAACCCTGCTGCATGTCAGAGGGCAAAGGAGAGCTTGTGCTCTTTGAGGTCTTCCTCTCAGTGAGGACCCATAGGGATCTCCCGTTCTGGGGTGACTTCCAGCATTTTTGTGTCATCCAGTTTCAGGACATTTGGGGATCCTGGGTCAAATGTCCAGCTGGAAACCAGCTAATCCCCCCAGTCCTTTGTCTGATTGGGGAAGGATAGATAGGGAACAATACTGAACCCCTTTAGTGCACCATGAATATGGGATTTGGAGTTGTGGCACTCTACAAGAGATGCCCCCCAGACAAAGACTACAGAATACCCATCTTCCGCAGAAGGATCCTCATGCTAAACCATGTATATGGCAGATTTGTGCAGGGCCAGACTTCTCATCTCTACATTTATGTACCTCCAATACTTGTGTGTGCATTCATTGCTAAAATAAGAAGCCACCCGGGGCTGTAAGTATCTACCAGGTAGAAAAAACTAGGCTACATTTTTATTTCCAAAGCAAAGGCCTGAAAGTACCTGAGTCCATGCAAAAGGTGGCAAAATCACAAGCAAGACGTCCAAGGACAACAGAAGTCTGTAATTGTGCTATTTTCTTTTCTCCCTGCAAATGGCCAAACCCAGTGTCTAAATAGAGGGTACGTATGTGTGGGGAGGAAGAGGACAGCCACCTTCTCTGTCTGCCCCAGCTCTCATCCTTCCTTTGCTAAACAACCTTGTCTCTCCACTTTCTGCTCTCCTTTCCCCATCCCGTCCCTTCCCCCCTTTTCCCATGTGAGTTGTGAGATTTGGCTCATTATCCAGCCTACAAAGTGGCAGTGGCTGGGAATCTGCAGCCATCAAAGCTGCTTAAAACACATCCCCTCTGCTCCTCCCTCGACACTGCCACAGGGCTATATTGTCCATAAAGAAAGCAAACAGCCAGGCGTTGCTCCCTCGCAACTCATTTTCACAGTCCACAATAAGCTTCGTAATCCTCCCTTTGTGGATGGCAAAATGCTAATCTTACCAAATTGCATGGCTCTGCTCTATCACTACTGCAGGCTAAAAATCAAAGCTTGTTTGACATAAATGGCATCAACTGGCACCATTATAATCTCCACACTACAGAGACCAGCTGTAAAGCCTGTGTCAGAAAGAATATCTCTCCCCGTATTATCAGCTGATTTAAATACTAATGAGCCAATAACCACATTTGAGCAGAATAATGGGCATAATAATAGAAGACATAAAAAGCAGAGGTACCTGCGATTTTCTCAGAAATGTTTCCAGGCTCCTTTCCACCCAGGTATTAACCCCGTTAGTAGCTCTCGCAGGAATAAGGAGGGAAAAGGATGTCCAGTAATGCTCAAACACAGCTGCAGAAAGGTGTTTAAAGGCGCTGCATCTGGAAGGAGCTGTGGACAGGTTTATTCTGCACTGTGGTCATGTGCAAGAAGCCTCCTGGGGCTGGATATCACTCCATTTGTGGGTTGATGGCAACTATTTCCATGCTGGAGTTTTGTCCCTTGACTTGTAGGTCAGTGCAGACATTTGGAAGATGTTTTGAAGGAAGATGATGCATTGGAGAAGGACTGGGTGATTGGAGGTCACCAGTTCCCCTCTACTGTATGAAGCCCAAGCTTATGGGCCAGGCCCCTGATTTCTAGTTTCCATGTATTGAAGCAGATGCTTGGATATTTTCCCAAATCTCTACCATCAGGTCTTGGGGGACTGAAGAGCTCGGGCACCTAAAATTTGGAGGCTTTAATAAAGACTCCTCCAGAGTCCAATGGAGCGTGTTCATGTTTATGAACCACTGGATCAGTCTATGGCACAACATCAGCTCTCAGTGCTAACTAGCGCTAATGATCACTTGTCTGCCTTCAGGCTGCTACAGTTTCATCTTTATCCACTGTTGTTGTTATTATTATTATTACTGCTATTTTAATTTTCCTTCTCAGACTTATGAAACTTGGCTGCAACCAGGGGATTGGAAATAAGAAAATCTAGTCCTGGGTTACATCAGAGAGGCAGCATAGCAAGAGAATAGAAAATGAAGAGCAGCAATAAAACAAATTATTAAAAAAAAATTGCTTCTATTCCTGAGTTCCTTGATCAATTAGTAAGACTATAAGTTCTTGCAAAGGAAGAAGAGAATTAAAAAGTGAAACTAAGTGACAGGTAGGAATTAATTGGAGAGGAATATAAACAATGGTAAATAAGTGAGAGGTTAGGCAAAGATGATCAGGAGGTGGGAAGGGACACGCTTGCTTCTCCAGCCTTGCCAAGGTGTCAAAGGGACATAGGGTATTCAGAGACATTCAGGAGGACAAAAGTGACCTTGTAGGACAGATGCCAGTTTGGAGTTAAGCGCAGCTGGTTGCAGTATCTGCTCCATCACTGAGTAAATCTCTGAATCTCTGTAAGATTCATTCCTCAGGGTCATGCTAAATTCATCAGCAGTTTTGAGGGGACTGGGACTCACCATTTATCTACAGAAGAGCCAGAAAACATCAACCAAGGTTTGTCTGTGTCAGAGTAGGTGCTGAGGGGAGAAGACGAACGGACTGATTTCCCCAAGGTTTCCCAGCAGAGAAGTGACATAGGGAGCTTGGAATAGGTCCTAGGATTAGATTTGCTGTATTTATTTCTGGCTCTGAAGTACAGGATCTATTCAGGCTTTTAATTCTTCTGAGAAGAGCTGGATCATGGTTAAGCCAAGCCTGTGATGTGGAGGAAGGGATACATATTGCTGAGTGGGCACTGATGGTGTTACAAGGACTTAGGATCGGGGTTTTAGGGAACTAAGCCTGATTCGGGTTTTTTTGTTTGTTTTGCTTTTTGTTTTAATATCACAGTTGTCATATCTACCCAGGTTCTGGTGATCCAACACCCTCCTGATGGAGCAACTAAAGCCTCATGGATCTGTGTCTATAGCAAGGTTAATAGCTAAGTGCTCCTAGAGAGTGAACAGTCCTTTGGCCCCAGAGATGCTCCCTGACAGCAGGAGATGAAGCATGATGCAATCATACGAAGGGGCCAGGGAAGGACTCCAGCTTTCTGTCAATCATTCTTGCACCATATTTTGGTAACAAAAGCTTTAAGAACAGATGATTCATTTCACAGGAGCTGCAACATTCCCTGTGGTGAAGGTCAGCTATGAACTTCTGGCACAGCATTGTGCATGGCTGGGTAATGTAGGACCATGCGCAGCAGTCTGTAGAAGTGTGAAGGGTAATCAGATGTGTGATACAGAAAAAGCCAAATGATACCTCCAATGGCCTATGCATGTTATGGACCAAATGTAAGATCAGTTGAGGTCTAGCCAAACCAGTGAAGGGATGAATTCTACCCCCGCTGCATCTGCAAAAATCTGGAGTGACTGGACCAGCACTGTTGCTCCATACTTACACCAGCATGATGGAAATCTGCATCTCTTTAACAGAGAATTAGCCAGTGACACTGCATAAGAGTCTTTGCATAGACAACTTGTAACCTTTGGAGTGTTGGTGAGATGGTTTCAGAGAGGCTGAAAGGAGCACCCCTACCAGCGTGGACTTCCTGCACTCCCAGCCCGTCCCATCCAAGAGGTAGAGGCAGGACATGCAAGACTTGCTTGCACTGAATTCGAATTTAGAATGATGTTATTGAGACTAGCAGCATTAGTACAAAACGATACTGATTAAGTGGGATTTGAGAATGGCCTTTGGACATACACTTGCAAAAGACAGGGGAAGCAGCGAGCTTCAGTTGAAGTTGTGAGGCACCTGACAAACTCTTGTGTCCCTGAAACTACGTTGTTGCCCCTTTCTTGTAGAGGTTGGGTTCAGACTTACTGGACTGGCAAAAGGTGCCACTTACTCTCCATCAGGCAGACCACTGCTCCAATCCCCTCCTTTTGAGGTTCAACCTGGAGCAGAACCCATTTCTGTGACCAGGTATGATTTTCATCTGCACGAACCTTGTAATCAGAGGGTCTCACGCTGACACCCAACCCAGCTTGCAGTGATCTTGAAACTGAACTGGAGACAGCAGTTCAGTTCTTATGTCTCTAGAATTAAACACTTTCTGGCACAGACAAGCTCTTTATACACCTGAAGGCACAAAACTCCTGCTGCGTGTAAAGCCTGATGCCTGGGAAGAGGACATAAGTGGTTGTCTGAACAATGGGGTGGTGTCCTAGAGGATTTCCAGCAATGCAGTAAGGAAAAGGGGGCATCGTCTCATCACCCTTCCAACTGCCATGTGGTCCACCTAGCACAAATGATATCAAAAGTGGTTTTACCAACGTCCGCCCTCCTGCGGGTGTGCTGCTGGTGCAGCGAAGCAGACAAGGCTGTTCTCCCTTCAAGGAGCAATGGGTCAGCCCTCTCTTCTGAGTTGGGTGCAAGTCACCATCTTGCTTACATTAGTGATGTGCTTTTGGGGCTTTTCTGTGGCTTGGAAATCTGTTCTGTCATTTCTGGCTGGCACCGAGGTGCCCTGGGGACAGGAGTGGGAGGGAAAAGGGTAAGAGATAGTTCACTTTCTGAGTGGCAGATCCGGCTTTGTCTGAAGTCAGCTGTTTCCACTGCACTGAGAGCCGGCACCAAAGCATAGTTTAGATGTTTTCAAAGCATTTTCACCCTTGGTGCTGGTGCAACCCAGTTTCCTGCTTCCCAGAAAAAGCACTCTGGGAATCCCTACCCACACCATGCAGGAAGGATTGCTGTTGTTATCGTTTTATTTTTAACAACACGAACATTCTCTGATAGAGATATCTGCCGTATATTGGTTAAAGCTTTCCAAGACTGCACAGCCTGGTCTGGATATACACTATGCCAAAAATTTCAGGTTGAAATGTTCCAGTTTGGCAATGTCTGCAGCCACAGAAAACAGGAGCTTGGAAGATCAGCTTCCAGGATAGTTTAATTCTGCTGTGGGTTTACTACTGTTAACAGCTGAACGGACCCACACCTGGTCTGTGGGACAGCGGAGATGACCCATACATGACATGTGTTATTTAATTCTGAACTCAGAGGACATGAAGTGGGGTACACACAGACAAATCAGAGCATTGTCAGGACTGAGATAACAAGATTGGCTTTGAAGAATAGGCAGATACCTCTGCCTAAAAGCAGCAGTGAATTACCCAAAATTTTGGCCAAAAGTAGAAATCATGCCCAGGAAATCTTATTTGCCCCAGCAGTTGCTGTTGCTTATGTGCCCAGTGTCTAGATGGAGGAGAAGGTGCATTATGATTATGGCAGATAGATAACTTCGTGCCTCACCAAAGAGTCATGCTGTTATCAGGGATTTCTGGAGCAGAGTGTGTCTCGGGCCCCATGGATTGTGCTTATCACAGAATAACATGCTGTTAAACTATAATTCACCATGGGAAGTTTCTCTTTAAGCTGGTTTAAGTAACGAACTGATAAGTTGATAGAAAGAGCCCAGCTCACTTATGGTGACCTTTAAAAAGAATATGACAGGGTTTCACTGTCAAAGTTGTTTTGGCTGGATGTGAGCCACAGGCATGCAGTTGCTATCAAATTCAAAAGCTGATTGCCGAGATCCTGAAGAGAGCTGGCGGGTAAACAAAGCTTTAGCACATTTCCCCTCTTCTCCACTTGGCACCCGTTGAGCTGAGCTCGGACAAGAAAGTCCCAGGACTGGAGACTGCACCATCATCTTGTTTTTTTTTTTTTTTTCTCTCAGGCATTGCAATCTGCAGTGTCTTGCTTGCAGGGGTGGCAGGGCTACTCCAAGGTGGAAAAGGAACAGGGCTGCTAGAGACAGCGGGCTGTGTCCATCTGGGTCTGCAGAGTTAGTGCCCCATGCAGTGTGGAGCAGCCGTCAGGAGCTGCTGCAGCCACATCCCAGATTTGGGACTTTCCTCCAAGTCCAGTCTCAGCAGTGACCGTGCTTTCATATGTATAAAGCTCCCCTCCTCTAGGCTGAGTGTCAGCAAGGGAGTTACACCAGAAACTAACCCACAGAGGCGCTGAAGGTTGCCATGGAAGGGGGACAAACGAGATGTATTGTCCACTTTTGCTGAGCAACTCCACAAATAGACCAGGGATCATAGAATCATTTAGGTTGGAAAAGACCTTTAAGATCATCAAGTCCAACCATTAACCTACCACTGCCAAGTCCACCGCTAAACCATGTCCCTAAGCACCACACCTACACATCTTTTAAATACTTCCAGGGATGATGACTCAACCACCTCCCTGGGCAGCCTGTTCCCGTGCTTATCAACTCTTTTGGTGAAGAAATTTTTCCTAATATCCATCCTAAACCTCCCCTAGTACAACTTGAGGCCATTTCCTCTCATCCTATCACTTTTTACTTGGGAGACGAGACTGACCCCCATCTCACTACAACCTCCTTTCAGCTAGTTCTAGGGAGGGCAACAAGGTCTCCCCTCAGCCTCCTTTTCTCCAGGCTAAACAACCCCAAGCTCCCTCAGACACTCCTCATAAGACTTGTGCTCTAAACCCCTCACCAGTTTCATTGGCTTTCTTTGGACATGCTCCAGCACCTCAGTATCTCTCCTGTAATGAAAGGCCCAAAACTGAACACAGTGCTCGAGGTGTGGCCTCACCAGTGCCGAGTACAGGGGGATAATCGTTTCCCTAGTCCTTGTTGCCACACAATTTCTCATACAGGCCAGGATGCTATTGGCCTTCTTGGCCACCTGGGCACACTGCTGGCTCATATTCAGCCAGCTGTCGACCAACACCCCCAGGCCCTTTTTCACTGGGCAGCTTTCCAGCCACTCTTACTCAAGCCTGTAGTGTTGCGTGGGGTTGTTGTCACCCAAGTGCAGGACCTGACACACAAGAGATTGACTTGGGACTTCCTGGAGCTTTGCAGTCTCCTCAAGCTGTCCTGGTCCATGTTAACAAGTGCTTTTCGGTACAGAGGAGCTCCAGGAGCTATGGCTAGTGGAAGTCTTCGATGTTCCCTGGGGACCTCAGGAAACTGCACGTGGCTCTCATGTTGAAGACTGCCCATGCACTGGTGGAGGTTTGGTAGCCTGTTATGAACATTTTTGCTTGCCATGGATGCCAACACACCATGGGAACGGCTCAGCTGATGAACACAGCAGGTCACAGAGTCTAGGCCATGCCAAAGCAGCATCTCACGGACAGCACCCATATGCCTACAAAAGCAGCTGGGCTGCAAGAGAGCGGCTGAGCATGGTCAGAGAGCCCACGGGTAGAAGCTGCCCTGCAGGCTCCCACAGGAAAAGCATTTTGTCAGTACCAGCACAGGGTGCAGAGGTACCAAAGGCTGGAGGAAGAGGAGCAACTCTGTCTAACAAAGCTTCCATCCCTGTCCATCACAGTGCTGCCAGGCCATCAAGGAGTGATGGAAATATCATCTCCAGAGCCCGTTACCTCTGAAGCTGAGCCCAGAGGAGTGCTTGCTCTCAGTTCTTGCAGTTGAGTACAGGTGAGAGACTTTTATATAGATGCCAGACTCCAAGTCACTGTTTTCCACAGCAGAATTTCAATATTTCTCCTTGCCAATAAAGATATATACATATAAAAAGCCAGGTAACCCTAGAGACCCCCATCATTTTAAATCTAGGCTGGGCAAACCTAACTAGAAAACACACAGTGGGAGACAAACCTTTGCTAGCAGTGCGGTAGATGAGATACGCTAATAAGATCTTTTCCCATCTCTAATTTCTATGGATCTAACTGCTCATGCAGAAAGCAGGAGCTGGGAGATTTGGAAAGCTATTTGTGTGGGTAATTGACATTATTTTCTCTGCTAGGCAGTGCGCCCAACTTCCAGTGTTAATATAAACATTTTTTTAAATGATAGCTTGTGCATTTTGTGGGCATAAAGCAGCATTTGTATTTATAGCCCAAAATGCATAATAAATAAATGCATACATTTGGTAGAATATTTTATCTCCCTGGAAAAAAAAAATAGTCTATTCAGGCTGACCAGAAATGCTTGTTCATTCTGGCTGGACTTAGCAAAACATTTTGGTTAAAAGCACATAACAAAGAGTTTGGGATTTTTTTTTTTGGAGGATGTGAAATGGTTTTTGATTGCCAATTTCAACACAAAATACTTCCTTTTTGGAGGTTTGAAGTGATGTTTCAAAATTGACCTCCATTAGCCGTTATTTTTAGAAAAAGCTGAAACAAGGAGACAGAGGGTTTATTCCAGGTTTGGTTCAGCCCACAATTGAATGACTTTTTTCGTTTTTTGCATATTTTGTTTGTGGGAGAATTGTTTTTAAAAGCTTGAGCTAAACCACATTTTTTTCCTCCCATGTCTGCCATGGGCAACTACAGTTGCAGTCATGTTGCGGGGATGGAAATGGCTTGAGATTTGTCTTCACCCCTTCACCGCCCTGCCACCATTGTCCATCCTTCCCAGCTCCATGGCTACATCCCAGTTGCATTGGCTGAACTCTTAGGGCCCTGTGCTCTAAATCAGATCTGTAAGATGATTTTACCTGTATATATAAAGTAGTCTTGAAAAAGGAAAGGGAGAGAATTAGTAATTTAAACCAGATCTTTTTTCACATCAGTCTGGCCACTTGTTCTGTTGCCTTGCAGTAACACCTGGTCCTGCACAGTGGGTTGGTGGCAGTGCCCCTTTGCCCAAATCACACACTACTGCCACTTATGTTTGCACCTTCCTCAGGTGGTTGTTGATGGTATGTGGTCCACAAAGGGATGCTGGATTAGGGAATTCCTGCCTTCCCTCTCTCCTCTGCAGAGCTCCCTTCTCCTTCATTTCACTCCTGCATGCGCCGCCCCACTCCTGTTTCTGCCCACTTAGCAGTCTCCAAGGCGATGCTCTGAGCCAGGTCTTTATTTGGCAGTTCAACATGAGGCCCCTTCCAAAATATTTTTGTACGTCGGTGCAGAGCAGGATGGAGTAATTAGGTCAGGAAAGCAAAGAAGTAAGCCAGCATGGCTGTTAAAAAATGGGCATGTGGCACCTTCTTCACTGCTTTCCTTTCCTTAAGCCCTGGTTCTGCCAAACACGTGCTCTACCCCAGTTCTGGCTGTAGTAAAACATCGGATGAGATGCACTCTTAGAAATCCCTTTGTGAAATGCCTCTGACCTTGTCCCTTTGGGGTGAGATATCACCAAGGTAAAGGCCCCAGACTCATGCCTGAGAGGGATGGAGTAAACACAACAGAAGCGGAAAGCCAGATGGAAGCAGTATATAAGTGACTTCAGTATGATCTCTACCTTCTGGCTTGGACTTCCAATCTCACAAGTCCAAGGGGAAGAATGACCTCTGGAAAGCAGAAAGTTCATGTCGTGCAGAATGGACTTGAGATAAATCAGCTCTGTAGTGAACATGTGCAGCCCCCTCCTCTCACTTCAAATTCTCCCTTGGCGCAAGCCGGTATCCTGTTCTTGGATTCATGTCACTCCACCTTCAGCAGAAGATATCACAATTAATGACTGATTTCCATCTGGTCAATCTCAAAACAAATAGTTGGGACTAAGGGTCGTGGGAAGGTAAAGCAAGAAACAGCCCACCGCAGGCAGGAACAGAGCCCTTCTCCAAGCAAGTAGGGAACTGGCACCCCCAGGGAGGTTTCAGCCGTGCAGCTGCTTTGTGTTTTTGGAGGAGCACAGCTCAGTTACCGCCTTGGAAGAGGAAGAGTAGGGCCTGTGACTAGAGCAAACAAGGTGGGATTGAGTGAAATGGGACTGGAGGGCATCTTCCCACTATGACAGTAGCCAGTTGTGAGTGCTGGGAAGAGCCAGACCACTGCTGGGAGCCAGGATGAGTTGCCCAGTCAGAAATGGAGAGTGTCCAACATCAGGAAGACCTCTCATTAGCTAACACAAACCCAGCTTCATGCCATTTGCTATGAGGAGGATGCCATGTGATTCTTGTGGCCCTCCCATGCTGCAAAAACATTATGGCTGAAAAAATTGCTCCCTGGCTGGATTGGCCAGCAAAATGAGAAGTGAAAGGCTAGTGTGAAAGCATCCTCTTCCCTGCTTAAAGGCTGAACACCATGAATCAGAGGGAGGCAGCTGCGCACCAGCAGCGTGTATCATGGTCCTGCGTGCACTGGTGGAAGATCAGCCCTATTGGCTTAAACCACCTCCAGTGCCAGCTTGCATTAAAAAGGTTGATTTTGCATGGGAATAGCTAGCAGCATTCATAAGCTTCCATCCCAGCAGCTGTGGTGCAGGGACTACCATGTACAGGAAAGGAGCACTTTGCAGAAGACAAGGTATAGATCAGCCTCCTCATTTAGGAAACATGTTTTTTTTGTGGTTTTTTGGGTTCTTTTTTTTATGGTTTAAAACTTTTAAAACCAACCCAAAGGACCTATTTTTAAGGTAGGGAACTCCTCGTGGTTGAATTTTTAGCCACTGACTGAGTCTAGTCTCGGAGCCCTTGGAAAAAAGCTCTGTTGCTAAAGCAGTGCTCGAATGCTTCTCTTTCCCAGTTCTGCATCTAAGAAACATATGGCAGTAAAAGATGGGGAGAGTGAGCCAAAAACACGGCACATGTATCTGGGCAAGTTTCCGTAACCTTTCTGACAGGTGCAGTTTGGCAGTGTAAGATACTGGAGCTGGTTTGAAGCAACATCAACGGAAGGCACAAAAAGCATCGAGTCAAGTCCCTAGTCCCAGAATGGGAACAGAAATGACACACAGTCATGAACATCCTCCCTCATTGACAAAGCACGAGCGGAGGGTGATGAACAAACAGAAATCAGTTGGCAAGGAAAAAGGGGAAAAAGAAATCACTGTCACAAGGTGAAACTCAACCTCCCCCAGTGAAATGTGGTGGTGAATATATTAAATGCAGAAAATCTCACTGTGCTTCCAGAGGGACCTCTGTAAGTTGATGGCCCCATTCTGGGACCAGGTATATATGAAATCATTGTTTTTTTCTGGGAAGGTTGCAGGTGAAGTCTGGATTTCATTATCTCCTTGCCGTCTAGCCTCAGAAACAAAGTCATGAGATAGTCTTTGGAGACAAGTTAATTTAGATTGGAAACATCCAGCAAGTCTCCAGCCAGCTGAATGTAGAGGCAACTATTGTCAAGTTGGCTGTTCACCTAAATAACCCTCTGAACAGGGTGTGACAGCAGAGCCCAATTGCTCATTAAGACTTTGTAACTACAGACCTCTATGGGGAAGAGAGGAAATCAGGCCTCGTGTGAGCAGTCCTAGCCAGGCCGTCTGCATAGGGGATACCTCCCTGTTCAGTCATGGCTTGATACCAGAAACTTATTTCAGATAGTGTTGTTTGGGAAGTGTTAGCTACCATGGGGCTTATAACTCCTGCATCACTGGTCAGGAATCCAAGACATTGACACAATTATTAATATTAATTGTTGTTATTATTCTTATTATGACTATTGAGCTATGTTGGAGATTTCATTTGAAATTAAAAAAAAGAAAACAACAACAACAAAACCAAACACAAATAACACCTGTGCTGGGATTCCCATTGGCCAAGTTTTGGTTCAAATGACAGGGAGACCACAAGCCCTTCTGGGGATCTTCCATGGAAGCAGGAAAGAAGAGACTGTTGTCTTCACTAATGCAACGGGGCCCATGGAGAGAGTTTAAGTGATTCAGTTGTGAAATCTGGGAAGAGCTTAGATTTGAACCAAGACCTTTTAAATCAGACCCATTGCACGCTCCCAATTGAGACAGCACTTCTTGTGTATTGTGTGATAGGTACAGCTGTCGTAACATGTCCATCCAGGTACTGAAACTACCGAACTCCTTGGAGGAGAAAGGGATTTTCAGCATCCCATCAGATCATCGCTCTTGCTGCAGTTTCCTTCCAGTAAAATAGAGATAATACAGCAAAGAAACAATACCACTAAACTTGTTATCAGTCCTACTTTGCTTATTCCTCCCACCAAACATTTCCTATCAGCATTCAACAAGCTAATCTTCTCCTTTTGTCACTGAAACAAAAACACTTGCTCATTTTGTGTCATCTCCAAATACTGCAACAATAGAAGAATGCAGCCATTAATTACTAAAATTACCTTTACAAGGGAAAATTATAGTCATTAAAATCGAGGTGAAACTCATTTGTACTTTCCTCAACTTCTTCTTTTTAGGTGTTTATAAAGTCACCAACTTAATGCCTTCAGTAAAGACCCCACAATGCAGCAAACTAAAAAGTTTGAGAGATGTGAGTGGCATGTTGTCACTTCCAACAGCTCTTCTGCTTTACTGATGAAAGATTCCTTTTCTTTCTCTGAGCTGTGCTATAATCTGGAGGTCCATGGGAAAAGTGGCTTGGTCTTTCTTGTGACCATGTTTGCACAACTGTGACCCTGCTTGGCATGATGAAAGATTTGTCTTGAATGACCTTCATCCAAGCAGCATGGCTTCTGGTGATGTCTTCACATGCCCACACAGAGGGAGGATCAGCGGTGACAAGAAGTCACTTGGTGATGTCCTGATCATCTCTGAATACTGTCGGGCTTTCTGTTTGCTTCCACGCACCCTTCCTGCTCTCTTGTGCTCTGCTACACTTACCCTGGTGCTCCTGCCTCTGTGCCCTACTGCTTCAGCCAACCAGATACCAGACTTTGCCATGTGTCTCATTTGAAGATCCAGTCACTGTGTGAGAGCGTGAGACTGATGGAAATGGAAAAATATATAACATGCTGCAGGGCATTGGAAAAAGGCCTGCTGAATCTCCCTGCTGGATGAATTTAGGTCATATGCAAGATGAGTTGGAACATTATTTTTGCAGTTACTTCAACAACCTGAAATTATAGACATGAAGAGGTCATAGAACTGCAGTGTCAGTGGCTTCACAATCTCCTAAACTGCCCTGGTGTGGTGCAGCCGAGGGTTAGAAAATGTAGCACAATGCCTTTACATTTCTTGAGAATTTCTTGACAACTTGATGTGAGGCTACTGTTCAGAAGAAGGGCGTGTGGAAGAATGAAGACCTGTTGCCAGGTTTGCCTCCCTCCCATCTATCATAAACACTTGTAAGAGCTGCCCTCCACCTCCCCAACGTGATGCCCCTACAGCTCCAGAAAGGACAGGATTGAACTCTTGTGCACTCTCTGTGCATGGAAAATGCTGGATGTGAGCATGGAGCAGGGAAGCACAGCAGTGCTGGAAACAACATGGAGAAATATCAAAGCCTATTGGAATGAATAAAAAAGCTCCTTTGATGTAATTCTGCTCTGCAGCAGATCCAGTGTGCATAAGCTCTCATGCTGAATGTAACAAGGAGTGTTGGGAAGCACAAAAGTTTTCCAACCACTGGAGCAATTGAGGTGCTTTAGTAAGCATTCTGTGTGCCTGCCCAGGGTAACATACCCTCCAAAAGTGGCAGTGGTTGAACAGGATGGCTAAGGGGAAATCTGAGAGAAGATAAAATATACCGCATGGGATCTATTGACCCTGAGTGTAGTCTTTCTTGCCCTTTCTCCTGTGAACAAGATGATACCTCAAAGGACAGTTGTGTCCAATCTCTCAGAGCCATTTGTTCCATGAGAGCTCTAATGACACTAATCCAGATGGGAGGCTTAACACACAAACCAACACCCGATCCGACTACTGGTGAACACGAGCTCATGTGCCAAACTCAGTTACCATAGTCTGATTCTGTTGATATCAGTGATGATTAGTAGGAGTTAAGAGGAATCTGATTCATTGGTCTTATGTTGGATGACAGATACTTGGCCTAGATGCACATCTAGACCTTATACACATATATATAAATTGTGTTTGCCATTTTCTGCAGATTTCAGCCATAGGCAATGTTAGAGAAAAAGAAGAGCATGACTAGTTTATGCTATCAAGATAAAGGTTAAACACCCAATTATTGTGTTTGGTAGCAAGGTTATGGGCCAGCACAATAAATGACTTTGTTAATAACTGCCTGGAAACTCAATTCTATTCCTAGCCACAGACTTGGCCTTTCTTTGAACATTGTTGATTATCAGTAACATTTAGGGTGTGTTTCATCTAATATTTATCCAAAGCACCTTCTTTACACTTCGTTTTAACTCTTAATTTTCATTCTTATTTAGTTACAGTGGTCACTGAGTGCAAATAAAATAAGCTAGATTTTATGATTTACTGCAATGCTTTATGGCCAGTGACAAGAACTCCCTTAGTTTCTGAATTTAGGTGATTTCTTTATGCCATTGCCTGGCTGTCGGCTACTTCACATCTGTGAGATGCCTTTTGATGAGCAAAGACACACCTTGAATTCCAGGGCTTCTCCCCGTTTTGTTTGTGGACAAAGCAGCGTGAACATGGCTGAAAGACAGCCAACATATCACACAATTTGGTGTCTTGCAGTGGTTGGACCAGTTTGGGACCTTTCTCCTCAGGGTGACTAGCCAATATTATCATAACTGGGGAAACACCCTTCAGATTTGCACTCAATGTCAATGTTTTGTCCCGTTTTTTTCTTCCCTGTGTGTTTCTCATTATGTAATCCCTTGCCCTCTTTTTGCTGGCTTTCTTTCAACTACTTGTAATCAAATATTTCTCTAAAAGAAGTTCCCAAGTTGTTTTTGGTTTTTTTGGTTACCATCACCGGAATGAGCATGTGGTTGTATAGTTTACAGGCTCCTTTTAAACAGACGGCTAATTACTTATGAGCAGCTACAAAAGTTAACTATAAATATGTAAATTGGGAAAGAATAAAATACTCGTTAAACATTAGGCATTTACTATGGAAATTAAGTGTCATTAGATCCATAAAAGACTCTCCCAGCATTTGTTCTTGCGGCATTTCTCTTTAAGCCTTCATTAGTGTAGTAATCCTAATAAACATAGAAACGGGCCACCCTGTCTAAATAAAATCAGAGCCATCCTGAATGTATGCCCAGAACTCAAACCCAAACATTTTTTTCACTTGTTTTGAGCCTTGGAGATATTCCATTGCTTTCATTTTCTTCCCCAGTTTGCATTTACTCTTTGCTTTTACATTCAATCCAAGAAGAGGAGTAAAGTCTACACCACAGAATCATCAAAAAAGCTATTCACATCATATTTTTGACAGAAATGGAGCCAGATATTACAGAAGCATGAAACATTCTTGGCAAAGTATTTAGAAAAACACTACTAATTTGGGGCTTTAGAGTAGACAAAGTAGAAGGCTGGAGCAAAATTCTTAGAGAAAGGGTGGGAAATCCAGCTCTGGGAGCTGGAGATCAAACCAGACAAATATTTTTCCAAAATGAGATAGGTATGGATTTTCCTAACTCATTTTCCATGAGTCTGTGAAACCCGTCATCATCTTCATGGCTTTCCAACCCAACTCCTATCATCTCTACTCAGCATCTTCTTCTGTGTCAGCGCACTCTGTCTAAAATAAACCATGACTGCAAATACAGTTACTCGCTTCCTCAAGAGCCTTCCTGGACCTCAGAGGTAATGACATGGAAACCCTCATGTGGAATGTCCCAGGGACCTGCAACAATTTTCTGAAGCAATTCCTTAGAGATGCACCAATGTGGTCCTATCAATTCCTGCAAATTCAATATTCTCATAAGGTCACTAGTGCAGAAGAGTTATCAAATGACCTGTATGCAAGAAATTTATTGGAACTCATCTTCAAATAACAAGATAATTACAAGAGGCTTGTATGAATGGTGGTGAGGCTTGGTAGACATACGAACTCTCCCTTGGTATAAGGTCTAGGGCACTTGTTGCAGTGGGTGAACTGAAAGGATGATACTTTTATCTCTCCACACTCCATGCAAACCAGTCTATCACAGTCCATACCAACTTCAGCTCTGCAATTCTGCTCTCAGCCAAAAAAGTCAGATGGAAAGGTGGAAATATTTATTTTTCAGTAAATTTTCTGTAACCTATGATGGATTTGTCAAAATGAAAGAAAAATAAAACAAGGAAAATGGAAAATCACAAACTTGGAAAAACTCTGGTGAAAGCACAGAAATGTTTGTCCTTTCTCTTTCTGTAACACCCACTCACACATAGTCAGCCTGTTGACAACAGTAAACCTATGATAAAAGAAAAATGGAAATTTTGTCACAGAAATTTCTAGCTTGTCCACTTGTTCCTGGAAAATATACAAATATATATGTAAATTATTTTCAAGCCATCTCCAAGCAGTCAATTCAACCAATGCCCATGTCGTTATAGTCCCCAGAGTAATTAGCAAACTTGCCTGTGTGAGAAAAACTGTGATGTGCTCCCACATTGGAGCAGCCCAGATTTGATATGTTGGTCACTGCCCAACGCAGCTTCACTGGTGGAGGAAGGAAAGTCTCTTCATCTGCCTGACAGCCATGACACAGGATTTTAAGATGTTTTATGGGATTTTGAGACACTTTATGAGCCAAAATCAGTTGGTCAAAGGCTGTGGATACAAATACTGTGCCATGCAGTTTACATCTAAGCATTTTCAGTATAAGTATATTCAGTATAATATATTTTTACCCTCAAGTTGGTTGTTTATATTTTTTAACTGTTTGTTTTGCAGCAGTACCATGCTAGTTTGGAGAACAGCTGCCCTATATTGCAGCATGTCAGTCTCACATACCAGAGGAGAATTTCCTTCTCTTCAAGGAGCTAAAAGTCCTAGTAAAAGCACCATGAAGGGGCTTGAACCTTCCATTGTCCTCTGCACCATCTATGTGAGGGCTGCAAGTTGTTCCTTCAGCCAAGTCTTCTCACGCAGTCATTTTAGCTCTCAGTTGCCTGTCTAAGAAAGAGGCAAAGAAAAATGCTTGAGTCTTCTGAACCAGCATTACTCAGCTGGTGGGTGTTTGGCTGTAAACTGACCTGATCCTCCAAGGTGGGCTGGGAAGAGGTTGTGTTTCGCTGTCTGTTCACTGGGCTGGAAATAAGGATCTGCTCTGAGATGTATTTTAACCTCCATGACACAGGGTAAACCACTGAGATCTTCTTAATTTCATGCTCACAATCATAAAAAAATCTCACAGTGATGCTTTGGACACCAAGCATGGTTTAGGGAATGCATCATGAAAAGGTGCTCAACCATAATATACGGTATTTTCGTTCCCTAATTAATTTATTCACAAGCCTTCTTTGATTCACCCCCTGCTGCTGCTGAAGAAAACCCACCAAGGCATGTGAATACAGCTTAAGGGGAAAAAGACTGACAGTAAATGGGCTTTCTAGTTGCCTTTTGAAGTAACTTCTTGTGCCCTCAGAGAGTCTGCAGGCCACAGGCAGCAAACTCTGACATAGCATGAGGTGTAGCTAAAACATAAACAATACAAGAATTTAAACCAGAAGCGACTGTCACTTGAGAGAGAGAGAGGCACTGTTGTTTGTAAGGTGCTTGTACTTTGAGGACGTGCCTGTCCAATGCACCTGAGGCAACCCTGGGTGCCTTCATGCTTGGACCAGCCTGTGTGGAGGGCTCCCTGCCCTGTTGGGAGGGGAGCCTCAAGGTGCCACGGGAATGGGGTCTTTTTGTGTGTAGGCTGAAAGGCAAAAATGGGAGATCCTTCTCTGGAGTGGGAGCTATAGTGAAATACTGAACTCCATCGCTCCAAACTCCATTGGCCCTGGGGATGTTTGTTTCTCCATGAGTAAACACAGCCAAGTAACTATAAACTGTTTGCCTTCCAGCCGTAGCTTTTCTTCCCCTGAAAGTGTGATGGCTTTTGCATCAACCACAAAACATCAGTGTCGTCTCCACCTTGTATCAGAGCTGATGGGTTAGGGATGAACCTTTATGTCTGATGCATCTCCCCAAAACATTACAGCTTGAGGTTCACTGGACCAGGGCTTGAAACATAAGCAGTATGTGATTGCGTGCAGATGGCTGAAGACATGGATCTGTTTTATTTATGCTTCCGGGAACGATGTTATTCAATATGCTGTTGGAGATTTAAATGTTTATTCTGAGAAATTCCCAGACAAAATTTAACTAGCAGTCAATGGAAGAGCTTAATAAGGGTGGGATGGAAAAAAGTCTTTTTCTGTGTCTGTGGACCATAAATCACAGATGTTGCAAGGGCCACAAATCTTGGCTTTTCATGCCATTTAATCTCAGTTCTCTTGCTGCTGTTGAAGGAGATTTAAAGGCTGCCAGTCTGCTCCTATGAGACATAGGTGTGCTGATATGCTCATTCTTTAAAAAATGAAACAAGTTGAAGGGCTGTTAAAGGCTTCTGCAAGCACATTCTGGTGTCCTAGAAAGGGGAAAAGTAGTTTTCACCAAATATGCTGAATAACATGCATGATTTTGGGCTGAACACCTGCAAAGGAAAGAAAGCTCCTTGGTGATCAGATCTGCCCTTAGCCTGGATTAACCAAATAAGACACATCTTCCTCTGCAAAAGTCGAGGTAGTGCTAAATTATTTGGGTCAACGACGAAGTATCTCCTTTAGGTAAAAATGTGTGCCTTAATCCTCACTAAATCATGTCCAGGGTCCACTCCCAGTTGTTGGATGCTATGGTCCCTCTGTCCAAAAGTCTGAAAAGCAAACAGATTTCTCCTTTGAAAAGCCGACCAGCCAGACTCCCCCCATAAAACAAGTTTGTGTACCCTTTTCTTATGCTGGGGCACTTTTCAGAACTTTTTTTCACCTCCCTGACCCTGGAAGCAAAACAAGGATTTAAAACTTTTTGCTTTACTTCTGAGAGAAGCCTGCAAACACAGCCAGTGCCTGTAGGCAGAGGAAAAGCTGTGTTGGCCCCTGGCAGGCCTAAAAAGCAAGTGACCTGGATAAAGCGAAGCGAAGTCCTGGAAGTCTGAAGTGTCTCTGCAGATTGGCAAAGCTCTGTTAACTTGTCAAGCCAGGGCACATGATGTGGGGCCCTGGTGCAGCTTGAGTGTCAGCCTCACTGATGTCAAAGGCTTTCCTCGGTACCCAGCGCATCCAAGATGCTGTGTTAACTCCTGTATCCGAGGCTGCATCCAAGCCTTTGCAGAAGAGGGTTGTATCAGTGCTGTGAGCACAGAGGAAAAGACCAGATGTCTTTGGCAAGGCTGAGGCATACGCAATAGCCTTGCCAAGAATAAATGCTGCTTTTAGGAAAACCCAGCCCCAGGGTTATTTATTTTTGTAGCCAAACTGAACTTCTCTTCACTCGTTATACCTGCCTCTTTCTTGGATTTGTCTAAAACAGCAGCTAAAGCTCAGAGCTCTTTATTTTTTACAGCCGTGAAGAGTCTCATGCAGGCATCAGGAGGAGCACAGGAGGAGGTTGGAAATGACTGCTTGGATGCACTAGGTCAGGAAGGGTTCCAGTCCCACGTGTCCTCCTATCTGGGACACTCCTGCCCCTCATTTTAAGCTGCCTGAAGGGATCATGCACAGGAGGTGCAACGTTTGTTAGCTGGTTTCTGCCAAGGAGCTTTGCCTCCATGTGTGTGTTGGCTGCATAAAGCACTGGCTTGTCACAGAGAGCAGCTGAAATACCTGTTCAAACCCAGTTTTTCCCGGAGGCTTTTGTCATACGAGTACAGGAAACAGAATTAACCAACACATAAATAAATAACCTCCAAACACCAAGTCCTGCTATTTTTTAAACCTGAGAAACCTCTTGGCAGGTGCTTAGGAAGTGAGTTCATTGCCCTGGGGAAGAGTGATTTGTTTTCACACAGGACATGAGGCTTTATTAAAAGACAGAAGCTATTAGGTGGCAGTGTTTCCACTGGCTCTGGCTCTGTTTTGTTCCCTTCCCCGCCACACCAGCCATCGGACAGGAAAGATTATGGTGAGAGAAGAGGCTTTTAAACCCTCTCAATCTACTTAGCTGTCCAGATCTAGAAGGACTTCTGAGTGTTGTGACATGCATGTTCCCAGACTGGAAGGTTCCCCATTAATGGGGTTTTCTTGCCCTACTTGCCCTCAACCCCTGCTTCCTTAATGCAGGGAGGACACACCTGAACCACCTCAAAAATGTGACTTTAAAACCATCTAGGTCTCCAGAGATGGTGGAGATAATGCATTTTTAAGACACAGATTATTTACAAAATATATTGATCACTCCTTGATTATGGTTAGCCTTCTGAAGTATATAATGTCACTTGTCACTGTGGATGACTTTTTTTCTGGAAATAGTGTGATCCACTGAAGTTGTTACTTCTTCCTTGTGGCTTATCCTACAGGTCCAAGGAGGTGGGTAAACCGGGGAATAACACCATCCAATGAACCTTTGGGTGAGCTGGTAGTGCCTGCAAAGCACAAGCTCAGTAACACCATGTAATGAACTTCCCCTATCCCACTTGGATTCAGGTGGTTTTATACCTAACAACAAGCACATATCATTGACTGATTCCAGGAGGGGTCACAGACCAGTACTGTCTTATGAAGAGCAAAGAGACGGCTTTGGCAAAGGCAACTGTGATTGGTACCCTAGCAAAGGTGTTTGACTTGCTCTGCATGAGAACGAGTGCTGGTGTCAAGCAAGGTTATCTGCTAGATTCTGTGGCAGGCCCAGCTCAGAAAAAAACACTGTTATCCTACACAGTAAGACTAGCTGTTGCTGCTTGGAGGGCAGTTACAAGGTATTGGAGAAAAAAAGAACCTTTGAGTTTCTGCTAGGCAGGTCAGAACTTCTCTGTGGGGAGCTTGGAGGGCTCCTCCTACCCTCCTTCCATTAGCAGATGAACAGGATCCCCAGCTGCAGGGGAAAAAGGCATCCACAGCCTGCAAGGCTGGGGACTTGTCCAAAGCCTTCTGCTCCCCAGCTTCCTGCACATTCGTTCAGGAAAAGCAGTGGCTGAATGATCTACAGTTCATGACAGGTCTTCATCATTTATCAGCAATTGTGACCATTCAAATCACTGTGTGAGCATGGAAGAAGGAGGAAGCGGTAGGGCAGATGGGGGACAGGACCATGCCTTGGTCTTTCCCACTCCTCCTTCAGTAGGTGATTGGGGTACTCTTAGTTAGCTGATGCCTGCAGGGAGGCAAAGCCTTATGCAGGATAAAGTCTACATCCATTAGGCCCATAGTGCAATTGCTTGCTGCATTGGCAAAATGCTCCAATTCTGGAGCCTCTACTACAAGAAAGACACGGACGTGCTGGAACATGTCCAGAGAAGGGCCACGAGGATCATCAGAGGGCTGGAGCACCTCTCCTGTGAGGACAAACTGAGAGAGTTGTTCAGTCTGGAGAAAAGAAGGCTCCGAGGAGACCTTATAGTGGCCTACCAGTGTCTTAAGGGGGCCTACAAGAAAGCTGGTGAGGGACTTTATAGGATGTTGGGTAATGGTAGGACCAGAGGGAATGGATTAAAACTAGAATGGGCCGATTCAGACTGGATGTTAGGAAGCAGTTCTTCACCATGAGGGTGGTGAGACACTGGAACAGGTTGCCCAGAGAGGTGGTGGAAGCCCCATCCCTGGAAGTTTTTAAGGCCAGGCTGGACGGGGCTCTGAGCAACCTGATCTAGTGGGAGGCTTCCCTGCCCAAGGCAGGGGGGTTGGAACTAGATGATCTTTAAGGTCCCTTCCAACCCTAACAATTTTATGATTCTATGAAAATAAGAAGTCACATGCCAGCCAGCTTCCCATATAAAAAATATCCGCTACAGCTCTCAGAGCAGGGCTTGTGTACATCTAATAACTGTGCTGCACTTTAGTGATGGTTGAGTGTTGCTCCTTTTGCTTAGGTGCCCTGCTGAAAAGCATCCCACCAAAATCCATCAACACAAATTAATAAATTATCACTGGTCATCAGAGACACCATCATTGGCTGGTGTATGCTCTTGTCCTAATGTAACCTGCATCTCAGCTGATTAGCTATAACTCAAAGATTTATGATAATTTGAATGTCCATCTGTATTTGTTCTCCTTACTGGTGCTGTGTTCCCCATCTCTGGGCCAAAGAAACTCAAGGGGTTCTCCATCAAGCCAACACATGACATAAGCACAAGACGGATCATTGCCTGGTGTCTCTGAGAAGTGGGAATGCTGAAAGAGCACTGATTTACGAGAGTTGGAGTGAAGTGGTAAGTGAAGCAATAGCTCCTTTTCCATGACGCTGCCCTGTGTTTTGTAACTTGACTCATGGTCACCAAATGATTAGGACCTTTCCTGAACGCATGATTTCCCTTACCCTGAATGTTTACGATGGCTGGTTTCAATTATTTCTTTCCTTCACACTCGGTATTTCAACCTGCCTCGGATGAGCAATTCATCTACTCTATCAAATGACTTACCAAGATAGATTTCACATACAAGGCAAATATATTTTGCCTCCCTCATAATTTCACAACAGTGTTTTTTATAATTCTGTTTGCCTTGCCTTATTCCCAGCAAACCTTTACCCGGAGTAGAACTTTCCACCTCTGCAAGGTGGGTACAAAATGCCATTGGATAAGAAAAGTAGCATTTACCGCTATTTTGTCTTGACTCTTGTGGCACAGCATTTTCCATGTTACGTGACTGGATATGTAGAACTGGGTCAGAAAAATGCTGGGGCCCTTGTGTAGGGTTGCAACAGCACCCCACCGCAGAGCTTCACGTTGATGGGTGTGCTCAGACTAACTGGTGCCAATGCAGAGTTGCACATAGTTGTGTTTTACCTATGCACATGCACTCACACATGACCATCAAGCACCAATGATGCCACGATGCTTGTGAAAAAGCTCCTTTTCCCCCACATTTATACTTTGTGAATCGTTGATACGAATTCAATTAAGATTTGAGGGACAATTAATGGAGTCAGTGCATTTAATGCATATGCATGCAGCTGATTGCTCAGTCTTTATTTTCTTCTGCTCGTAGTCAGCATGGATGGGACACAGAGTTTATAAATGAGTAATGAGTAATGAGTGATTCCTTGGAAGTGGCATTGTGTGGGAGCCAAGGTGGGTACGGACACTGCTATAGTACTCAGGTGAGTTGAGATCTGTGTCAGCAAAAAGTACGATGAATATCCAGGCGAGGCTGAACGAGCACTCAGCAAAATTCATCTGCAGTTCATTGAGGCAACACATGGAGAGAGTTCACAGGGAGTTTATCATGGGAACTGTTGAGGGTTAATGGCCAGCAGAGCAGATTGAGCTGTGGGATTACTAAATAATGAACTTTTCTCTCCAATAAATTTGGCCCTGACTTATAAAAAATCAATAACATGCTACACTTCAGACATTTTTTTTCTTTTTGAGGGGGGAGGAATGTGGGCTCAGAGTAATTTTTAAACTACTCTTTCATATATATATATAAAAATATATTTTACCCTGACCATTTATACAAAAGCTCTGATGTGCCACATTTATTGCAGCTTCATCACCTAGATAGATTTTTATGTGGGTGCCTGGCTATTGCTTTGTTTAATCATTCCTTTCTCTTCCCTCCCCAGTCCCTCGCCTCCCTCCCCTTCCATGCTTTTTATGACACTATCACCAGCATAGATCTACAGGAGGTTTTTCATGTGATATAGGATGTCAGAGAGGTCAGGTCAGCTGGGACAGAGCCAAAAATATTAGCACTTTCTAGCCACTGAAGAGAGAAATTGAAATAATAGCACTTACAAACTGGCAGATTTTCAAGTGCAAGAAGAGGGAGGGCTTTTTTTTTTGTTTGTTTTATTTTGTTTCTAAGGGGAGAGGAGATGGTTTCAGTTCCTGGCTATAGAACTGACTGTCACTGTGATGTACGTTTATGTTTGGGTTACGTCTGGGTTGGAAGTGGGCGCCAGGCTGGTATCTGTTCCTGGACTGCTGTGTTTCCTGAGTTTCCCACAATCCTGTTTCCCTTCAGCTCTGTATGGAAGTAAGTCCCTCAAATGATCACATATAGTGGGCTCCGTCACAACATACATGCCCTTCAATGTAGCTAAATAATTGCATTGTCCTAGGGCTAAATTTAAATTCTAGAGACGTATTGCCTGTATTTCAGCTCTCCTCTTACCTTGTGTATTTTTTAAATCCTGTCTGTTCTTCAAGAGGCCAATGTACAGGACTGGGAATTAAACCCCAGGTAAAAGGTTCTGTTAAGCATTTGAACACCATGACCTTCAGCAAGCCACTCAATTGCTCTGTGACTTTTTACTCTGTCTCATATAAAATGATAGGAAAAATCAAATCCAGATGCCTTATGGTGTGCGGAGGAGTTGTTCCATCATGCAGCAAAGGACTTTGCGTCTTTGAGGGATGTTGTGAATGGGTATGGGCATATGGTTGCGTAGTATGTCCGTGTGTGTGCCCTTCTGCCCTAAAATAGGTGAAGTTAGACGTGTTTTGCTGTGTGCAAGTCACTTCAATTCCTATATCATTTCAGAGAAGCTTTCTCAGTTGAAGGAGGAGGGGTTTTACAACAAGGACAACTCTAGTGTCTACTGTTTTGCTTTGCTTTTTGCGGGCACAGCACAGCAGAGGTGCACAGGAACAGTCAGGATACCAAAATCTTATCGACCATTGCCCCAGAGTCTGTGAAGCTGGACTCCACTGGGAATGGGCTGTGGGTGTATGTGAGATGGTAGCTACTGCTGAGGAACAGAAAATGACTTCTTCCAGTAGCATTGTCTGCTGTCCTCACTTTTTCCTGGTAGCAGTGACAACCAGCCCAGATTTTCAGGGGGATCCTGGGCTCTCTGTTCCAATCATGAACAGCCAAAAGTCAAATCGTGGTTCTTTCCCTTTCAGATGAAGAAGCAGCCATACCTGTTGGGGATTCAGGAAGTCCCCAGCAAAGCCATGACTGAGATGCAGAAGATAAGTGACAAGGAGCATTGCAAAAAGGGCACGGAGACCTTCTCCATCCCTGGTTATCTTACATATCAGGTCCGCACAGGCTCTGCCTCTTTTCTGATGCCGCAAGTATCATGAGGATCATCATGAGTGATATCTTCCCAACAGGCACGGTGCAACCAGCACCGGGCCAGCATTGCCAAGGTATACATAGTGCTTTGATCCTGCTACTGCCTCAAGGGAGAGATGACTAAGTATACCAAGGGCACGAAGACATTCTCCCATGCATCACACTGAAAAATTGCTCTCAGAAATGCTATGGGAAGTAGCTAGAATGGTAAACTCTATCGTTAGGACATCAAAAGCCAAGAATGAGGAGAAGTTTCTGGTTTCATAATTGCAGGTCATTTCACAGGTCTGTGGAGGTTGGGAGCGGGTGGTGACCTTCCGGTTATGGACAAGATAACATCCCCAAAGTTTAGCTAGCTAGGCTGCTCTTTTAAACCGAGGAGACTACTGGCTCAGCCCTCAACTTCTCTTACAGCGACTCTTCCAGAGATCTCCCTTGTCCATCTGCTGGCAGGCAGGCTTCAGCAAGAAGGTTTCCAATCCAATGTCTGTGTGGAGAGTTCTCTAAAGCACAGGGAAAAACAAATTAATGGGACATTAAAATCAGTGTCTATAGCTCTCTGTTAACACTTTCTGCAACACAATGCCTGCTAGTGGTGACTTACAGACCTTCTTAAATTTTCTAGAAGTTTACAGCACACTTTTCTGACAGCTATTGCAGCTTAACTGTCTCCTTTTGCTCCTAATTGCAGTTATTAACTTTTGGAGTTTATAGATTTATAGACATTATGAAATGGCCTAAATATGATTCTTTTCCTTCCAGTGTCATATTGTCTTCACTTATTTGGAAATCTTGACAAAAAGCAAACAGTTGGCGCTCATTAAAATGCCATCATGCAAGAATGCAGTGACATTTAGTGGAGGATGTTTTGGAGATGTCTTTGACCTTTGCTCGGTGACTTCTCCTCAGAGTTCAGGAGGTGCCTCCATACCACAGCAACACTTCACTGAGCTAAGGAGCTTCCAATACTGACACTGGATAACAGCAATTTGCTTTTGGTATCTACCATCTCAGCCTTGTTCATCAAGTTGAGTTGCTTCTTCCCTGCACTGCGTGTGTCCCCCCCCGTCCCCTGGCCCTGTGTTTCCACAACATGGGCACAAAAAAATTTGACACAAAAACCCACATGCAAAACAGTTTTCATTCTCAAGAAAAATTTAAATTGGTTCTTGGATGTGACAAAGGAAAGAAAATCAGACTAAAAGGAGGGATTAATGAAATGTATACACTATGAGGCATCCAGACTTCTCTAGGTCACCTTCTTTAAGGACCATTGTGGTACCAGACCATATCACAACCTGGTAAGTCAACAACTCAGTAGCCCTTCTCTCCTCTTTGACGATTGTCATTAGCATAGAGTCATAGAATCATAGAATAGTTAGAGTTGTAAGGGACCTTAAATATCATCTAGTTTCAAGCCTCCTAGACTACATGTTCAAAGCCCCATCCAACCTGGCCTTGAACATTTCCAGGGATGGGGCATCCACAACTTCTCTGGGCAACTTGTTCCGGTATCTCACCACCCTCAGAGTAAAGAATTTCTTCCTGATATCTAATCTAAATCTACCCTCTTTCAGTTTAAAACTGTGGTAGCATTTGGCAAATATTCTGGTGGATGTTGCCATAGGCCTGAGCCCTTGAATCCCTGAAACACACTGAACCACTCACCTCGTATGAGACTGAAGAATCTAAACACTGAATCATAATATATTGCGAGTGCCCCCCCCCGTCTCTCTCTCTCCTGACCCTCCTTAAAGCCCATCTCTACAGTCACTAAAAAAGAATAATTTCTAAAGAACAATATGTGGCTGCAAGACACAAGTCAGAGCTTCCTAAAATCGCCAGTGAGTCTGCGATTGGTAATGTAGTTTTGGTCCCTTGTAGGATACAGAACTTTGTCTTGGATATACAAACTGGTTGCTATGACTTCACAGAATCACAGAATGTCTGAGGTTGGAAGGTACCTCTGGCAGTCATCTGATCCAACCTTCTGCTCAGGCAGGATACCCAAGACTGTGTCTAGATGGCTTCTGAAGATCTCCAAAGATGGAGATTCACAACCTCCCTGGGCAACCTGTGCCAGTGCTCAGTCACCCTCACAGTAAAAATGTACTCCCTGATGTTCAGAGGGAACCTCTTGTCTTTCAGTTTGTGCCCATTGCCTCTGGTCCTGTTACTGGGCACCACTGGAAAAAGGCTGTCTCTGTCCTCTTTGCTCCCTCCCTTCATATATTTATATGTATTAATAAGACCCCCCTGAGCCTTCTCTTCTACAGGCTGAATAGTCCCAGCTCTATCAGCCCCTTCTCTTAGGAGAGATGCTCCAGTCCCTTCACTATCCTTGTGGCCCTTCATTGAACTCTCTCCAGTATGTCCATGTCTCTCCTGTACTGGGGAGCCCATAACTGGACACAGCACTCAAGGTGTGGCCTCACCAGTGTTAGGTAGAGGGGAAGGATCACCTCCCTCAACCTGTTGGCAATGTGACCCAAGATAACCTTCTTCTTTGCAGCACGGGCACATTGCTGATCAACTTAGTGTCCATGAGGTATCTACCTGCTTCTGACAAGCTGCTTACCGGCTGGGGCCCCCTAGCATATAGTGGCACCTGGGGTTTTTCCTCCCTAGGTGCAGGACTGTGCACTGTTTTTTGTTGAACATAATGAGGTTCCTGTTGGTCCATTTCTCAAGCCTGTTGACGTCCCTCTGGACCTGGGACTGTGGGACCAGGGCAGCATGACCCTCTGGCTTGTTGTACTTCACCATGCTAAGGGAACTTGGTGAACCGTTATCACTTGAACCATCCAGTTACAGCATCACTGTGCTTTGGAAACATCAACAATGGAAGTCACCTGCTGTCACCAAAGCCCAGAGCGCTTTGCAGGATTTGGCATCCAAGAATCAGCTCTCATCTGGCTTCTGGTGCTTCGCTCTGACTCAGGCATGGCTGTTACATGGCTGGGTGGAGGGGGGCTGCCAACCTGAGAAAACCAACAGCCATACAGCAATAACTGTTAATTGACCGAAAGCCGCTGCTGCGGTGCCAACAAGAACAAAAGAACAAGCAGCTGGCTTTGCCATCTGCGCCTGTTTAAATGCAGCTAAAACAAAGTCCTCTCCAGAGTTCCCAGCTGTGAGGAAAGGTAACAAATCCAGCAATAACGTGGGGTTGCACATGGGATGGGTCTGTGGCTCCTGGTCACTCAGACATGTTTAGCTGTTCGCACAGGATGTGCTAAGCTTCCCAGCCCTGGCTTTGTAGAAAACAGTGGTGATGGGCTCTGGTGGATGCAATCCTCCACTCAGCTGGGCAGCTCTGAGTTATTTCTAGTCCGGTTGCAGTCCACCATGAATAAAAGACCAGGTGTTCAGAAATCGCTCAGTGCCTACAGTACTCGCGAGAGCTTTGCTGTGTCCTCTGTCTCTTTCCATCTGGCTGGGCATAACAAGGAGAGCTCTGCAATGCTTCACCTAAGAGTGCTGGGACACATGGATGGAAAAGGCCACCCATGGAGTCTGTCTCCTTCAGTCCCAAGGGTCACGAATCAGGGATCATGAATGTTCAGCCAACCCCCCCAAAACCTGCAAAACAAATTAAAAGCATATAGAGTCTTTTTTCAAGGTAGTTTCACATCACGTGAGGTGAGACAGAGGGAATCTCCAATGTGCTGAGATCCTGCTATGACTAGGAAAGCTGAAAGACAATATCTAAATATGCTGTTTTATCTTGCAGCCATAGCACTGTTAGGCTAAATATTCACACTGACCCATTTAGTGAGAAAAAGAGAGGAAGCAGAGGTACTCATCTACTGCTTGCTCTTGAAATGCAGGAATCTAGTCCAAGCTACCCAGGGTCTGAAGGAGGTGAGCCAGTCCTACCTAGCAAACCAAAGAGGGCCGGCTTCATTTAGCCAGCCCTCCAGCTAGCACACAGCCCCAACAAGGCTGGGAAAAGGCAAGGGGGGTATCACAGGCCAGGGGCTCTTCCTAGAAGGCAAATGGACACAGCTAAACTTTTTTGAGAGAGGAAGAGAAGGGAGGAGTCTGGCCAGGTGGTTCTGAGCCATGTCATGCCACTTTCCCCTAGGGCCAGAGAATGAGTTCAGTCCCTTTTATGTGATAATACTGATGCAAGCTCAGAAAGGTGAGGTCAACTACCTGCTAAAGATGCCAGTCAGTTCTCATTGACTTCCAAGGGAGCCTAGACACCAGGTTAGACTGTATGTTGGGCTCTCAGCTGGTTAATGCCACCTAAGATGCTTTGAGACATCTTGAGTTGTTCTTTCCCTCTCCCTCTCCCTATCTGTTTTGTGTTTGGTGTCTTATGTCTACAAAAACTCAATCTCTTGCAGCTACTGCCTGTCCTGGCAGCAGGACCCATCTCTCTTTCTAGTATCTGGGGGAAGTGGTATTTGTTCTCCCTTTTTGTGTGCCTGTCTGGAACTACAATTCAGCGTTCATTCCCTCTTGGACATTGCTGTTTCCCTGATAGAAAACACACAGTCTTGACAGAGATGAGAAACTTTAAACTCATGATCTGGTGACTGTCCCAGGGAAGCAATTGCACCGCTGTTTTGTCTGATTCACCATGGCTGTGCCTTTGCCCATCTGCAAGTCCCCTGCAGCTCAGACACCAGTTCCAGGACGGGTATTTTCCTTAAAAGGAGACAAATCCACACATCTTTTCTCCTTCCTGTGTCTTTCCTGAGGTTTTTCCAGAGCAAGTCTCTTGTAAAGCTCATATAACACATGCAGTACTTGCATCCAGTTTGCTTTGTTCTGATTGCAGCTGGTAGCACCCAGCACCGCTGGGTGCTTTTGCCAAGGGGAGCACGGGCCTCCAAAATCTAATCCCAGAGAAGTGCTCAGATCCTCCTTGTAACATCTGGAAACTCTTGGGCTTGGGAACTCTTGTGGTACTCAGACCTGGTCTCACACTGGCTGTTTTTGTGCAGGGGCTATCCACTTAACAGTGATCTGTGTTTAATAACTGAGAAAGAAATGCTTGGCAACAGCCAGCTAAAGCATAGATATGCAATTAAGCATCCTGTGAGGGATTAAGAAAAATACTGTTTGCTGGGGAATATCCAAAACCAGTACAGTTTTATTCATTACGTTTCTACCTCACTGTGTCTCTGGAAGTCCAGAAATCAAAGCTGTCCGTAGGTTCAATGTAGTCTGTGACAGAAAACAGGGGTAATTTGTAGGGGAATGCAGGGTCTCAAGAAGGCAAAAAGGAAGCACTAATCTTTACTGTGGGCTACATTTGCAGGAGAGATTCCCATGAGCAATGACTTTGGTAGTCTGATTCATAAGGAGATGACTGTATGGAAGCATCAATCCTGAGAAAGGAGGGAAGCAAAAAATAAATTCGAGTTTGGCTAATGCATCGTGTCACAGTGTGCAGTGAGCTTGGTGCTCCTTGAACTCCTGGCCCCTGATAGCTCTCTTTCTACAATGTTAATTAGTGTCAGCCTTCAGGCTGTCAGACTTAGTCCTCCTCCTAGTTTCCCATCTCTTTTTTCCCATCTCATCTTTTTCCCAGCTCATGTGATAGTCTCATCTCTACTCCCCATGCACATCTCCCAGTCTTTCCTTTTCCTACCATATGTTTGAAAAATATCTTTGTATGCAGATCTGAAACAGAGGCAGCTCAGGACCCCAGTTCCTTACTTCTACAACCTTCCATCTAGCCTGGAGGGTGACACAAGACTTCAGTCCAACTTCTGGAAGGCACCAAAAAGTAGCCTGGGACACATCTTGACATCACACAGGAAAAAAGGTATCACAGTGCAGGGGTGGGACACCTCACCTCGTTTGGCTGATGTAAGTGATGCCAAAATCGACAATAGACATCACTGTAGTTGTAGTCAAACTGGTGCATGAGCGTAACAAGATGGAATCAAAATGCTCTGCCTAGCCGGCATGTCCTGAAAGCAGAAGGATCAAAACTCCTAGACATAATTTCATGAAAGTGCTTTCATTGGGAAGGATTTTCCCAGAGACATCCTTCCCTTGGCATCTGCAGAGCTGGTCGGTTGTTTCTGCACTCTGTTGGGTGTAGACATGTAGAAAAGACAAGTAGCGCATGCTCTGTCCCGAAGGCTTAGCCATTATTCTTTCTCATTTGTTTGGTTTCCTATTTACAGTAAAGGTCACTCTACCTGAAGGCATTGGGTGGTATTTGGGCATTTATTTTCCACGAGGCAAAAAAGTAACTAAAGTTACACTGGATACAGTAAGTATTTCTCAGTATTTACTCTCTATTCATACACCCAGTGCATGTCAAAGTAGGAAAGTATTCTTCAAGAGGCAGAAGAAAAGCTGATAACGGTAGTGTTCTTTATATAATTCAGGCACAACTATCTGTCAACAGAGCAAGGTAATTATCCCAATAAGATTTCATGAAATGAGAAAATATCATGGATTTTATAAACCTTATTAACATGCAGAGTGAATGCAAAACAACAAAAGGAGTCCTAAAACAAAATGTTATGTTAAAATCAATATTGATTGCTGGGGATAAGTGTTATACGAGACAGTAAAATTCCATAAAATTCCTCCTCAAAACAAGGCTGTAGACAAACCAAAGGAGAGCGAATAGCTCTAAAGCAGTCTAATCGCTTTGCAAATTGGGGAAGGAGCATCTTGATGCTGATTTGCTCCAACATCAGCGTGCTTTTCCAAAAAACCCTCCCTCCTCCTTTCGTTCTCCTGCCCCCCTGCAACAAGCCCAAATAATAGCCCATTACTGAATGCACCATAATGGCGCCTTCAGGGATGGGATTAGAGTAAGTATCAATTTGGAAATTAGCAGCCTGGTTCAACGAGCAGCATACCAGCCCCGCAGGCACAAGGAGACATTTGAAATTTGCACATGTGCTGCCTCACCGAACTCTGCTTTCATTACCCTCTTCCTTTCCCCTCCCTGCAAACTCCTACAGCCTCTTCAGGCTGGCAGGCTGTTTCACACCGGCTCACTGGCAGCAGCCGTCACCACCATGCTAAGGCAGAGACATTTGCCAGAGCATGCTTGCGTGGTCCTCCAACTGTTGTCTTCCCCTCCACCCTTCCCAAAATTATATGCCCATGAGCCCAAAGCCAGTGAGCCCCCACACTCGGGTGATGGTGTGGCAAAAGCCCAGGAACAGATCCTGGCATTGCTGAGCATCCGTGTGCGCTGAGCTCCTGTCCCTGCAGCACCAGGGTCCGGAGTCGCCACTTTTTGGTGGTGAGCTATAGTCTGGTGCATCCCCTCCTTTGGCGGTTTGTAAACGTCTCCAGGCCTTCCTTTGGGGATCTAAGGCTGCAGCCCCACTCCCCCATACACACATTTACCGAACTGAGATTTAAGCCACAAAGCCCTGTCCAAGCACTGAAGCTTGTCTCTGCTACGCATCATGCAATGAGGGGGGTCCTGGCCTCTCTGGAGGGAAGGGAAGCTGTAGTGTTCGCTGCCAGCAACGTTTCACCCTTGGGCTCCTCAGCAGCCAGGGAAGGGCAAAATGGATCTGGAAGGACAGCAATACACTGACAGATTTCTTGGGTCTTCTGCATCAAGTGTGGGTTACTGCAACAGGGCCCTGCTTGTTCCAGCCAGCACTCCATATCAGCAATAAAATGATACAGTCTTTTCTCACCCCTTCTAGGTTCACAGGCCACGTGGCTGGACAGCCTGATCTGATGTCCTGACAAGCTGTGGCTGGTGTGTGTAGTCACAAGATAAGGAGAAGCTTTATTCAGAGAAGTGATTCCTCCAAGGCCCAGCACCCCCAAGAGATGCAAAAAGGCCACCTAAAACCATGTCACGTCTTCCACCATGAGGCTGGGCAGGAGGGTCCTTCTACTGTGATGGATGTCATGCTTTGTAATGAAGAAACATGAGAGCTGCTCTGCCAACCTTATGTTTTGGTCTCACCCACCACAGTTCAGACAAATACACTCCTCTCTCTGCCTCTCTCACTAAAATCAGTTCCTGGACATCTCAGAAACATCTGGTGATACCAAATAAGACTTGCAGGACTTCCATAGATGCACTCAGGATCAACTGACAGTCGTGTCAGTGCTCTATGGAGTAGCCAAGGACAATTAAATGGCTGGAGATAGAATATTTTGAATAGGGTAGCAGAGACCAAGATGGAGCAAGGCTACAAGTCTGCTGGAGAAGGTTGGTGCAGAAGAAGACAAAGAATGTGGTATACACCCAAGAACATGGGTGGTTGGGATGGGGAGAAGGAGATAACTGAGCAGGTTCTGAGATCACCTGGGCCAACCAGGGACAGGACTTGGTGAGCTGAGAGCACCCTGGTTGTACTGCACTGTAATGAATAAACAGCCACATCTACAATCAGAGAGCTGAAAGTTCCTCAGATGGAATAAAAAAAGGAGGTAAATATTTATAGCTCAGTCTAAATTAACAAATAAGTATGGTGAATGAGAGAACTGCCAGCAATTCATTTTAGTGCATAAATCCCCTGGAGGAAGAAAAATCATTAATACTCCAACAAATGGTCAGAGACAGGGACAAGCCAACATATCTCGTTTATTCTCCAAAGGGCATTTCAGTCACCCTATCTTCTACCTTTTTTCTCTGTCTGTAGTAGCATCCCCTTTAGAAAAGGACACAAAATGACTCAAATTCTTAGTAACTCTTGATGTTTCAGATGTTTCAGGCTGCTGTTGTGCTGTCAGCCAGAGTTGGCAGCACTCTGGTGCCAGACAGGACAGCTGGAAAGGAAATGAAGTCAAACCCATTCATTTTTTGCAAAGTAATTTTAGCTTGCAAAATTCCCCTTTGTTTCAACAGGAGTTTGCCTGGGATGCAATCAGAGGAAGCTCTGGAGTTGAACTGACCTGAATCTGAAAACCTGTGGCAAAAAGTACATAAAAGTAAAATACACCTGGGATCAGAACAAAGCCCATATTCCCTGCAGTCCTGCATATAGACACACAAACACGTATGCAAATCTGGGCCACTGACATGTTGCATTATAGGTAACATGAGTTTAACCACAGGTAGACCTAAAAAATGGGCTCTGGACGATAAACCCAGCCTGAAACCATGACGGGCATATGAAAGAAGTGACATTTGGGATAATTTCAGCAAACACACAGAGAGATTCAATTCTGGCACGTCAGCTCTTTTCACTTCACTGGAGAGGCTGAGGTGAAACATTTTGTCATTTCTAGGGAAAAAAAAGATTAATTAAGAGTTTTGTTTACTTTTTTTTTCTTTTTATTAAATACTTCAGGTATTTCATTAAATACTTCAGAACAGGAGTGAACGGGAAACATCAGAATTTCCCCAGGACAGATACTCCATTTTTTTCCACTGCTTTATGTATCCTATCTTATTCCATAAGATGTTCCACTGCAGGATAGGTGAGTCTTCAAGGACTCTTTTCAACTGGGTCCTTAACCATGTTGTCCTTTGGGTGAAGACTGTGTCATCAGAACATTTTCCTCAACCTCGCTCTATTGAGTTAACCCGTTGCTAAAATGCATTAGCCACCAGCACTCCTTCCTCTTTCCCCATCCATCAAACACAATGATGCTCTTCATCTACCACAGACCTCAGCACTGGCTATGTTTGATTTGGAGCTATTGTGGGCCATTATCAAGGGCTGGTATTCGTGTATGGGTGTAAATATTATTTACAGCTTCCCTGTCTGTGTTAATACACATAATTAATGCAGGGTACACCAAATTCACTTGGAAAGGTTCTTGCTGTGTTTTTAGTTTTGTCCTTTGCTTATTCAAATGGTGACTTGTGTCTGACCACTGTCAACACCCTGACATGTGGTTTTCCTTTTTTAACTCTGTTGTGTTGTTTTATGTTTTTTTTTCTTTGAAATTAAAATGCCTCTCTCTTTCCAGAATCAAACAGAAGGTTTTATCTCCTTGAACTGGGAAAACGCAGATGTGTGATAGAAGACAACACTTTAGTACGCATCCCTCGGGATAAGCTAGTTACTGTCCAACAGATTCTCTAATCCACATTGACCAGCCATGTGTGCTGTGAATTGTTTACCTCTGAGAAAGGCTAAAAGTGAGAGGGAGCCAGTGGGCAAAGACTGAATGATGCGTCAGGTGCTGGGTGTTAGCACAATAGATCCTGACTGTTGGAGCTGCTGCAGCCCTTCAGTGCCTCAACCCTGATGTCCCTGGTTGGCCATGGGTGTAATTACTGCCAAAAACAAACAAACAAACTCATTTATATAGAGTTTTATTCCTACTTTGGGCAACTGCTCATGTCCAGCTTGTGGCTGGAGGTGGCCACTGCAGAGCTAGCTGTTCTTCAGCCAGAGCAGTTCCCATCTCTCACAGTGGATGCAAGCACATGGCTGAAGAGAGGATTGCCACAAAGAGTAAGGAGAAGGGGAAAAGGAAGTCAATGCTCATCTTCTCGATCTGACCGTAATCTCTTTGAAACTTCCAGCAAAGCAGATCAAGGCTGTAAGCTTGACCAGGCAGGGGGTGTTACTCACCACTGTGTTTTGGAAAGTCAAACAACAACTGAACCCCAATCCTGACCTCAATGCCTCACAGGGATAAATTAAAAATAATAATAAAAAAATGTTAGTGATAGCATTAATGATGAGTTTTGCACTGCTAAATGGGAAGTTTTCATTAGCAGCAGTATTTCTGTCTGTGACTGGCCACTAATTTGCTGCAATTGATGCCTTACAAAATGAACACTGCAGTGTTCCTGGGAATAGATGGGTGAGTATTTCTCTAACCAAGCACCTCGGGTCAAATGCAGAGTGATCTCATGCAGCATGTCACATGGCTGGCCTGAAATGTCAAGCCCTGCACTGGGAGAAAGGGGTGAGCAGGCCGGGTCATGTCTGGTTTTAAAAGGATTGTTTGTGCCACACTCCATCCAATGCCTTGGGTTGCAAGGACTCACACAATCCTTCCCTTCATTCTCCAGCAGAGTGGTATTTTCAGGAAGACAGGGAGCATTAACTTCCTCGCATCTGATTATTATTATTTTCTCGTTTTTTTTTTTCCTTTTGACCCACACCCTACTTGTGTAGTTGAAGGGAGAAAGAGTAGGATTCAAGTCCAGACCAATATCAGCATCAAAGAGACACTAGAATCCTTAGTTTATCTCTTTCTGCTCCGTTGTCCTTCCAGCAGAGACTGCAGGTACCTTGGGGTTTGTCTTCCCTGGTTCTGGGGTGCTGCAGACCTCCCAAGAGGAACATCCCAACGAGTGGGAGTAGCAGGCACATGGCAGTGATTTATCGGTGTTACAATTCTGCTGCATCAGGACAGCAATAAAGGAGCTGCATCCTGTAAGGAAACCCCTACACAGGTCAGATGCTCTGGAGTGATCCAGACCCACATGCTGCTCCTGTGCCTCATGCAGTCATGGCTGTAAGGAGTAATTCGTGTCAACTACCTCAAAGCGCTGCCAGACCTGGCCTCTCTGTGCAAGGTAGAGAGGTGGCTATAGCATGTAAGATCATATCCCATAGGTGCCAGAGGTTATTTCTATCCATAGGGAAATAAGGACCTGGCGTTTGCAGAATAGGTGCTTTATGCTGATTGCGTCTCTCTTGACCTTACACAGCACAGTACTCACAGCGACATCTCCATTAGCAATATTCATCCTCAGCTCTCTTTATAGTTGATGGCACTTCTATGGCATGATTCATCCCACCAAAATTAGCCGAAATAGATCACCGGCTGGGATTGCGGATTTCTTGCTATTGACTATCAGGTGAGCCAAAAGCTATCAACTCAGGTGGGGTATTTGCAGTCCGCATGTCTCAGGTTGGAGAAAATGAACCCTACTCCCCATAAGGCTGAAGACGAGTTCAAATTCCGCAAAATATAAACACCTGGAACTGGTACAGGCAGGAACTTGATCATAACAACTTGTCTTATTTGGAGAGGAGAGCATCTCTCCCCCAGTTTCAGGTCATGGAGACATCTCTTCTCCTGTGTTGTCCTGTCAAAGGGAAAGGACAAAGATTGAAGCCACTGAACTGCAAAAAGGGCACAGATTTTGTCTCCAACTCTGAAGAAGCTGCAAGAAACTCATAATAGTTGAGCAACTTCTATGTATGAGCTACTCATATGCATCATCCCCAAGGCTCTGTGCAGTCTGCTAGAACTTTTCCACTGGTGAAGCTGAAACACAGATTTCTAAAGGCACTCAGGTCCTAAAGTTGCAGAGATGCCTACTGGCATTTGCAAAAATGCCTGTTTTAGAGAATTTCTACAGGTATGTCCCTTCATACTCCTAGGTGCCTCTGGAAAGCTGCTCCAGAGAGTCTACAGACACACAAACAGTGTTGAAATCCTCTGACCAGGGAGCAATCTCTGTCCTTTCAACCACCTGGTGCACAGCAGTTCAGGGCCATGCTGTTGGGGCTAACCCTCTGGAGCAGTTCCCCTCCTCTAGGCCCCTCTAGCCTGCAAGCAATTATTATTTTTGAAAGTGTGTATTTTCAGATCAAAGAACATAAAATAAAGCAGTGCCTGTGATGTAACCAGCCTTACTCCGTGACTCTGAACGTATGTGTTGCCTGCCTTGTGGTGTGAAAGTATGGGGGTAAAGGGAGTTCAGGGAGTCCAAATCTTGATGGGATAGTGATGAGGAATGGGGGTCTGGAGCAGGCCCTACTGCTTATGGGACTTTCTCCCTGGGGTTAAATATCCCCAGAACAGTGCTCAGGTTTAGTGCCAAAGTTTTCTCACTCCTCAAGGGAGTTGAGAATGGACTAATGTATGTACCCTGTGGACCATCAAGGGACCAAGCAGCACAGAATTGCCCACTCTCTCTGGGCAATGCAGATGCAATGTAAAACCCAGATCCTCAAAAAAAAAACACAGGGAGATGAGCACATCCGGGCCTTTGAAGAATAAGGCAGTTCCTTCCTCAGCTGTGCAGGTGGAGTGTCCCAAAAGGCTTAGCCACTTCTTAACCCTGCTCCCCTTGGCATCAATAAGTGGAAGAGGTGAAAGAAGGGAATGACTGTTGTAAGAATTCAGTGGATGCTTAGAGTATTTTGAAATTATCCCTTACTCTTCCATTCTGTGTTGGAAGGATGTGTCCAGCCAAACCCTCATGATTCATACTATAGAGACATCGGATCGTGTTAACATTCTATGTTTTGCTGCAGGAAAGACGGGTTATCTTTCCTGCCTATGACAAAAGACCACTAGCAGCAATTTGCAGACAATACCCTAGTTAAGCACAATAGGCCGAGCATGTGTCATTAGCTACCAGGCAAGTTCAAAGGCATTTGTACTCCCACCTAGGCACTCCAGTCAGTCTGCTCCATATAATGAGAGCACTGTGTGTGCTTCCTGAGAGCTCTTCTCCAGCTAACCACCAATATAACAAATCTTTTGTGCATTTTTGTATAACAAGAAATGGGTTTGCAATTTTTCTTCAAAGGTTCAAGTGCTGAGGAGTTTTCTTCCTTACAATAAAGTGGTGATATACTTGGGCATCCAACAATCTTCAGATGTTGTGTGGAAGTAAAATATAATCAAGGAAAGAGTGTGTTTTTTTTTTTTTTTCTTCCAACTATCCAAACAGGGAGTAGAAATAGTACTTTGTGGTGTTACAACCTGTTGTAACTGCCAAACTGATTCTGGAGGACAGCTGCTCCACTGCTTGCGGCAGTTGTTTCCTGGTTCACCAGAGGCTGAGCAGCCAAGGCTGTCTGCCATCTCAAGGAAGGGTTCACGCACATCAGTCACTCCTGTCCATATATATTTGTTGTAGACATCCATGCCTCAGATGCTATCAGTCCAAGAAAATGAGACCCACTAACTGATTACCTCTTTGTCAAGTTTTGATCTCCAAACTGACAAAAACTACCCTTAGACACCTAGAATGCGTCCCTAGACTTTTCAGAAACTATTTTGTGAGCATTGATAGATTATGAAAGAGATTTTGGTACTGAATAGGAGCTTTTTCCCCCCGGGACCACATCTTGCGTTATAGCAAGAGCACAGCAGGGAAAGTGAAGAGCTGAAAGAGCTCACAGCCTAACTGCAGGTGAGGTTCACGGGTCCTTTGCTAACCAATAGCCAAGCACAGTTTCTCGTGAAACCTATTTTGAAAGAAAGGCATTGGACCAGGACCTCGCTTCTGAGGTTGTGCATGGTTTTCAAGGTGATGCTGAACTCTGTGCCCCAAAGGATGTTTCCTGGTCTGAAGTTTAACCAAGGGCAACCTGCCCCTCATGCTTCAATAATGAGCTGGACTCAAGAGGACATTTGCTGCCAGCTCCTATGGATGATAAAGCACAATTTATGAGATGCATTGAAGAGAAAGAAGACAGCCTTTCCCTCAAGGTGTGTGTGGCAGATTGGCCACAGCTAATGGTCAATAGGCCAATACTTGGCGGGGCATGGCTAGTCCTTGCATGTCATTTGAACACCTTCCTGCAAGCAGAGAACAGAGACTGAGAAATCAGCAGGACCGGTCACCCTTCCTTTCATTGCTTAAATTATTTACTTTACTGTTTTCTCTTCTCCTGGCAGCTGATTTGTCAGAGCAAGTGAAGCAGCTGGAAAGAGAGTTGTGGCTGCAACAGGAATATTGCTGCAATTAGAAAAGGCCATAAACAGTTCCCTACATATGAAACTGCTCATTGAATTTGACAAGCAGTCTTTTCTTCTTCTCCCAGCCACCAAATACAATGCAGCCTCTTTCCCTTTCATAAATGCCAGCACTTTTTTTCATTCCCACCAAGGGTCCCGTGCACTCAGATCAATACACTTGCAGACTGAAAGAGACCTTTCTCCTTACTCTGAATGTCTTGTGGATAGAATTAACGCTGATGGAGTATGTCACAGTCCAACTGTAATTTAGAGACACATCATGAAACCATGCTGTCCTGGCACTGGTCCAGCTGTCAGATGTAATAGAAAAGTGAAACAGCTTCATCTACCCCAACAGCACACTGCTCTCTGGCAGCCACTGATTTAAGCTTCCTACACGTTACGGTGTGTCATTTGGAGGTGATTGATGAGGTACCAGTGGATGTTGCTTGCCCGTTCCTAGTAACGGTTTGCAAGTAGGAGGTATGTCAGAAGAACAGCTGGAAGGATTGTGTAGGGCTCATTTCAGTGTTTGCCTGGACTAGAGATAAGACAGAGAACATGCTACCAGAGCAAGACGGTACAAATAACTCTATGCTATATTGGGTAGGGTGGAAACCTGTCAAGGTTTCTGCAGCCTCCATAGTCACAGAGGGAGACCTCTATCTCTTTACAGAGCTCCCTCTCATTTATATAGCATCTGAGGGTTGAAATCTCTTAGTATCTCAGAAATTATGACCAATGGGGATCTTTTAGACCAGCCATGAGGTAGAACCAACTTTTCCAACCCAGTGCTACCTAATCACTGTAGTGATAAGGGTCCTTGGGTCATTCTGGTTAATGTCTCTCGAAGACAGGCGGCATGAGTAGGGGGGGTATTTTAGGCATCGGGGTGCCCTTTTTGAAGGGAGAGATTATTGTGATTTGGAGAGGAACTGTGGAGGGTCTTATGCCAAACTGCACTGCAATTGTGATGAGCAAGAGCACCCAGCAAGTGTCTGCTGCCAACAAGGAGCAGAGCAAACATTGACCAGCAACACCCAGGTGGGCAGAGGAGGCTTTGCATTTGGCTGGGAACCTCTGCACCCCTGTGTTTAGTTTGCTTTATTTCTGCTCCAGAAGGATGCGATTTAATTGGAGACAGTCTGGGGAAAAGCCATAGGAGCCAAAGGTTTGGAGATGAGGATGGCAGGAGCAGGGGGAGGATACATGTCTAAGGATGGGAGTCATATGCTGCCTGGTGTTATGGAGAAAAGGTTAAGGGGTAATTTATCATTGTCTGTAAGTACCTGCTTGGGAACAGTAATTTGAAATGAGAGAGCTCTTCAGTTTGTATCACAAAAGGATAACAAGATCCGCTGGCTGTGAGCTGGAGTGAGGTGGTGCCTTTGCTGAGACAGAGGCATAGCAAAAGGAATGGGTGGAGGAAGGGCAACCACTGGTGACAGAAGCTCCAACCCTTCACCTCCAGTATTTACAACCCCCCTCTTTCCTTAACTGAGGCATCCTGCAGCCGCTCTCAAATGGCAAGGCTAATTTGAGCAGAATAGAATGGAGCATTTGTCCCCCTCCCCATGAAAATACCAACATTGGCTTTTTGTTGCAACCTGGGGCAAAAACATTGACACTCCAAAGTTTTCTGCAGCCTAGTAGTCCCAAGAGATCCAAACAAGCCAGACTTTTTGGCTTCAGAAATTTCAACCCAAAGGACACTTAAATAAATTCCCAAATCAATATGTCTTATCTTGAGTTCATTAGCACATTCCCCAGTTTTCTGCTGGAAGTAATGTCCTTTGTTGATCAGTGTTTTCTCACTTTGACACATTTCTTGTAAGGGCATTTTGCCCTCTACCACCTATGTACTATTGGCCTTGTTCCTTGGCTGAACTTTACCTCCCATATCATGCTCGCACATTAATTCTCAAAAATGCATCATGCAGCTTATGCAGTGAAGAGATGCCTTTTGCATTATTGTAGAAAAATTCTTCAGCAAAATCAGCTCAGAATGCAGCTTAATGTCTGTAGGTCCCACTTTGGTAATGTAATGTCCACAGGAAAGAAAAATGTCACTTAAGACTAAAATCATAACAAAGTCATCACTTCATATCAAAAATATAATGAAGGTCAGACACAAAAGGAGACATTTCATTCTTGTATCGTATAAATCAAAAATTTTACCGCACCAAATTTAAATGGCGCAAAAAAGCCCTCCTGGGAAACCTGTTCGACTGAAAGGTCCATTGCCAGTTTCAAGCATGATCCATTCAACACAGACCATGGTGACTTTTCCACAGTGGGAAGCTGTTAAACAGAAATCAGTTTTGTTTGCTAGATGGAATAAAAAAGAGGCAGCTCTATTTAGCTCCAAACTCTGGGTCTATCTGTGGTTATTTCCAGGAACCCTGTCTTAAGACAGTTGGATAGACCACATTTGCCCTTACTAGAGACAAGGACAGGAGCTTGCACCAGGGGAAGATTGTCCCATCATACTGTTCAGTGCTGCATGCCCAAAATTTTAGCTACCAAGCATTCAGATGGACAATGCAATTTTCACCCAAACACACTGCTCCTGGGCAGCTGAATGCAAGCAGTCAGCCAAAGCAAGGGCTGATTATGGGAAACATCTGGGGTGAGATGGGAATTCCCCATTCTCTGGTCATTCCCTGGACTATTTTAGGACTGCTTCTCCATAAAATAGAAGTGTAATCTTCTCCAGGGCCCCAGCTGTGTAACTGAGGGCTGTTCCATCCCACAAGGATAAAACAAAACAGCTTTCTGTTAAGCTCAAATCATCCAAGGGAAAAAACTTGTCTTTCAGAGACTGATACTGGTTTCCACAACGTTGAAAAATCTTCTGGTGATTTTAACGGGAGAAGCAGCAAGCTTGGTGGTAGCAGTCCTTAATAAAAGTTAAACCTTGTACACAAATGGTTTCCTCTGTACGTGGTAAATGCGCTGATAGTCTCCAGGATAAAAAAGAGAACAGATATGCTGATAGCTTGGCTGGTGGCCTGTCATACCCTTTGCAGTGGTTCCCACCAAGGCCAAGAGCAGCTTCTCTGTGTGGCTGGAGGTAGTTGTCCATCTGTCCAGTATGAATGCACAACTTGGGGACACCTGTCCAGTCTCAATACATATCTCTGCAGAGAAGAAGGTGTTTAACGTGCCCAGGAAGACAACATCTGATATAATTGTGTTATTCCCACAAATGCTCAAATCATAGAATTGTCTAGGTGTAAAGGACCTTTAAGATCATCGAGTCCAACCATCAACCTAACACTGACAAAAACCGCCACTAAACCACGTCCCTAAGCACCACATCTACCTGTCTTTTAAATACGTCCAGGGATGGTGATTCCACCATTTCCCTGGGCATAAATAAATATAAAATATTTAATAATAAATATTATTACTTATCTTGTTCCTTATCTAGAATAAATAATAAAAATATTGCTCTGCCAGGCAGGGAGAAGAACTGAGGCTGCTTCTTGTGTGGGAGTTAGTTTTCAGCTATTGCCAAGTGATAGTGTCTCTTTCACCACTTGCTTTCTCTTTGCTCCGAAGAGGACAGCCGTGTTATCGTCATACTGCTGACTAATGTCCTCTTTTCAGCATGGAAAAACAACTCCCACATTGTCTTTTGTGCTTTTACTTAAGATGGGCTACAAAAGGACATGTTCCTACTTGTATTGAAGTCAGAGGCAACAAACGTGTTGACCTTTATGGAATGCTTACCCCAAGCCATACAAAGGGTCTGTTGGACCCAGGGTTTACCTGCTTTCATGTCCTCTGTCCTCTGTCCGCACAACGCATCTCAGACGCGGGCACCTCAATTGCTGATGACAGCCTGTGAAGGCAACATGCTTATGAAAGTTTTCCAACACTGGCTGGCCCTGAGAGACACGTTTGATACAGCTAGATCTGAAATAAGAGGAAATGCTGACGTTCTACATTCATGTCTAATGGCCCACATCCACAGATCCAGAAATGCAATAGTTTGCTTGACTCATAGCTGATCTTGTAGACTGCTTACTTTCTAGAACTACTTCACACGGGAGGTTTCACCTCCTTTACCTTTAGTAGTGTGAAAGCCATGTGTCCATTCCAAAGCAGATGTCTACTCTCTCTTTTTAACTATTTGATATAGATCAGGTGGGACGACTAAGCCTCAGGAGGCACTTCTCTCTCTGTGGATTAGAAAATGGGCCCAAAGTTAGAGGAGATTATTCCCGTCATATACTGTCCATATGTCGGCATCATGTGTGCTTCTAGGAATGCCCAGAGTGGCCTAAGTCCTAAGCACCAGCCACTCTTAATGTCCCCAAAATAGGCAGAGCTTTGCCTGTTTCAGCATGGGATCCGACTTTCCAAAACAGGCCTTGCAGAGACCACAGCTGGAGCAGGGGAGAAGGACATTCTTTCATTCTGCAATTGGTTGGTGGCTACAGCATAGACCCAAAGAGAAAAAATCAGTAAGTGTTACCTATCTCCTTTGCTTGCAATGACGTGAGCCTATTTGTCGCCCATGAGTGCTCCAACAACATGGTAACAGGATACTCCAAAACTGGGAGCTCCCTGTTGCTGAGCTAAGTCAATACAGATCCTGTCAGAGCCAAAAGATGACCTCCTCAGCCCCAGCCTGGGAGGGTAATTGGCTCCCTTCCTGAAATCCACATTGTTCAGGGACCTCTACAAGCAAGTCTGAACAGTTCTGTGGCCTTTAGCAGAGCAGAAGACAGGGAGATGGCCCAGCTGGGAAAAGGATTTACAGCCAGACAATGAGGATTTTTCATGGTGTGACATTTTATTGTGCGCGGATGTGTTGTCATGAGTCCCGTGAGTCACCACGAAGGCTGATCTCCAGCTTCTCAGTTCTCGGCTCTGCTTTTGTCTACTAGGTTTGCTTCTACCAGGGATTTAGCGCTAATGAAATTAAGGGCTTTTGCTTCTGAATGAATTATGGCTCTGGTTCATGCCAGAGCATGAGCTCTGCAGGAGAAAGGGGCAACAGAAGCATCTGATGGGGCTGTGAGATGGATCAAAGAATCAGAGGCAATCTTTTTCTTGGTAACAGATCTTACAGTTGTTCTTTTGGTGTTAGATTCATTCAGGAGAAACTGAACATCATCTGCAGTCTAAAGCTCAGGAGAGATCTGTGCTACAGGATATGTTATTTGTAAGTTACAAATACAAGGTCCATGTTAAGCTTGTCTACTTAGACACATTGAATTTAATGATCTCAAGCTCAGTAAAACCCATTTGTGGATGGCAGGTGATGAAACAGCTTGGCTTGCTGTGATCTCAGAGATGTCAGCCCAGGGTCTAGCAGAATCTCTTATGGATTTGGTATACAGCTGGGGAAAAAACCCTAAGGATGATCATGATGGGAACAACAGTGCAACAATAGAATGAACATAGTTTGTAAAGCTGAGATGGTGAATATCTTGACTTGACCCTGTCCAGACCGCTAGTATCTTCTGTCCAGGTCCTGGATTTCACATAGTCTTCTGCCATGAATCACTGTTGTCAGTGTTGGAAGCTACCTCTTCAGCTCAAATTAACCTCTTCTCAACATGGTGTGTAGCTGAATTAAGTGGGTACAATGGTGGCAATGTTTCTGATATTGTTTATGGGACTTATATGTTTGCCTGTCTCTGAGCAGGTTTTAAAATATCAGTCAACTGCTGTCAACTCTTTGTTGTCTAGCTTAGTGTCTTCCTTCACATCTTTTCTGAAGTGTGCTGCTCATATGCTGTGAATTAGGAATGACAGAGGCATTTGTGCATAAATGGGGGATAAATGGAATGATGGAGGCACTGTGCGTAAATACCTGATGGTAGCTAATGAAGACGAGGAAGACAGACTCTTCCTGGTGATGTCCAGTATCAAGCCAAGAGGCAGTGGGTGCCAATTAAAAAAAAATAATGAAATGAAATCTGAACACAGAAAAAGCCTTTTTTACTCTAAGGGTGGTGAAACAATGGAACAGGTTGCCCAGAGATGTGGAGTATCTGTCTGTGCAGATACTCAAAACATGACTGGATACAGTCCTGGCCAAGCCACACTAGGTGACTCTGCTTGAGCAAGATGGGCGGACAAGATGAGCTCAAGAGGTCCTTTCAATCCTAAATGATTGTATGATTCTGTGATTTGTAAGAAAGCAAGACCAGTCTGTCCAAGGTTCATAGGCAGAGAATATATACAACTATCTACTTCATGTAGACAGACTATATATTCCTCAATTTGCTCACAATCTGTGATTCCTACAGGAATAAGATAACCATGGAATAACTTGATTATGGTACCGTAAAAAATTCACAGCACAGGAGGGACTATCTATGCCGTGCTGTGTCCACCTGCAGAACTGTGGGCAACTCGTCAAGTATATGCCTATTCCAGGAAGACTGACAGATCATTAATTCCACAAGCTTCAAAATGCTTCAACATGGCTCATGGTAAGGACAAGTAGAAAAGTCCAAAGAAACTCAAATGTGCTCCAGTAAGAGGCAATAAGAGAGCAAGAGCATTGTCATGGCCACAACAGAAAGCCTTGATTTTTTTAGCAAGGCCAAGTTTGTAGACAGAAGCAGCATATTTTGTTAGGACAACCTGTCTGGTGTAAAAGAGAAGTTCTCAGAGAAGATGTCCTTTCTGCAGGCTCACATTGGAAATGAGCTGATAGACTCTGGGCCACCCTGCAGGAGAAGGCAAAAGACTTGCAGACCCTGCGGTTTGGACAAGGGGTTGGCAACAAAGGAGGAAACTTCCTTCTTTACCCCAGCTCTAGGACTCAGTTTAAGTACCATCATTCTTAGCTGCGTGAAACCAGTACATCTTCATTAACCATCAAATCTGTGCAGACTCTACCTTCCTGAAGATTTGATCTGCAAAGGAGGTCTCTAGGCCCAGCTGGAGGCAGATTACCCATCCATAGGAGTAGCCATGTGGAAGGAGGTTTAGAGACAGAGCAATCAGGCAATTGTTTTGTAGGAAAGCCTGTGCCAAAGCTGTCAGTGTTGCATTGTTTTTATTGTACCGCATAATAGCTTCACAATTGTGATCCAGGAACCAGTAGCCAGGCAGGAACCATGACTTCAGATAGTATGAAGATAGATGCTGTAATCTTACATACAGATGTTTCAAAACAGGTGTGCATTTACCTATATCTTGATAAACAAAAAGGGGAATCAGATTAACAACTCTATTTTAAACACAAGTTCTCTTTGTAACAGACCCTGGGGGGTAGTATACAATTATGCAGAGAAATGCCGCTTACAACCAGCAGAAAATGACTACAGATGCGTGAAGAATAAGATTAACACCGCTTCACCACTAACACACATAGTACTGTCTTCTGAAATGATTCTCTAGAAACAGTCTGTGACCTAAAACCGTAACCCAGGGTTAGCAGGTTGTGGAAGTTGTGTTTTCCTTGTCCAGGGCTCCTGTGTGATCAGATGGTGCTGTCCTCCAAGCGTATGGAGCACCCAGACCTTGGGAAGCTCTGGATGCCATTGTTGAGATGCAACAGTGATGAATGACTTTTTCAATATGGGGCCACCCAGCCCAGGCCATTTCCTTGTATGTTTTGCATGTGTCTTCATGTAACCCACTTCAAGGTGAGAAGTTCGCATTTACACAACAGCAGCTTACTAGGGTGGGTTAAGAGTTTCTGAAAAAATGCCATGTGTTTTCAGTTCACACCATTACAACTCTATGCCAGGCATTTCACTCTCATCCCCACTTTTCTAACAATTTGCTAAGTGTGGTGCTGCTCTGCTACTACTCTGTTGCTACTCTGCTGCCACTATGACCCAGAGGAAGAAACAGAATCTTTTTAATGCAGAAGAAGAAGAAGGAAACTCAAAGTTCATCTGTCCCTTTCCTTCTTGGCTTTCATCCAGCTCTGTTCTTTCCAGGTGCCTTTCCACTCCGCAGGAAGGCCTTGAAATGCTCCCTTGTCATCCTAGCAAGGGAAGTTACACTCTCCATCTGTGGTCTCTGCCAATGGCACCTGTCTTGAATTTGAAGGGAGTTGGGGGAAAGAGGGCAAGGGGACTCCATGGATACAACTCTCAAGGACAAAAAGTGGGGAAGTTCCAGAGTCAGTCTCAAAATTGTGTCCGACTGGTGTGAGTACTGTCAGCGATGATGGAGAAGTAGGCATCTCCTTCCTTGCATGACCATCATGACAGCCACTCAGGGACGCAACCCCATCTCCTTGCATGTGAGTCAAGAGAGCCCCATGGCACTTGCTGTTCTGACGGCAGATGAAAGTTGTCAGCTGTGCTCATTCCTACAGCAGCTATGCAGAAAAACAAGCCTGGCACCTTCCCTGTGGTGGCATAATGGGGAAAAAATGGAGAAAACATCTAAGATGTGGGCTTGCCATGGATTGCAACCATCCCAGAATGACAGTGAAAAGACCAACAACCTGCCAGGTATATCACTGGAGACTAGCAAAGTACACCACCAGCCTGTTATAACCTTCCTGAGGTTTCTTCAGGTGGCAACTGCTGGCCATCACTGGGCTATGTGACTCTGTAGCTGCAGTTGGGCTAGACAAGCCTTTCGACTGTGCTGGTGTGGCTGTTCTTGCATGAATTCATCCTGTCAGCTCTCCCCTCTTGTGTCTTCCTAAGCTGTCCCAAAAAAGGAAAGCACTCAGGAGGGCACTGCAAAAAAAAATAATAATTAACTGGCCTACGAGGCTATATACAACCCTCAGGCCATAAGCAAACTGCCTTGGTGTATTCAGGAGATATATGCATCAAATGCATCTTGACTGGTCATATGTTACAGATAGAGTGTGCTTTCACCCCTCAAACACAGCCCTGATTTCTCACTGCTGAGCCCCCTTTTTGGAGCAGCTGTAATTTATGAACAAGATGATAAAGAAACGAAAAAGAATCCTGTCAAGGTTCTGTGTGCGTGTTGTAAATTGTCCATATATCAAAGATATTGCCTACATTCAGCATTTAATGCTATCAGTAAAAATATAATGTGAGGGGGAAAAAAAGAAGTTGCTCACAAGGAAGAATGAATAATCTGTGTGAAATATTGAGCCTGTAAAACCAGCATTTCTCCTTTTGGCTGGAGTGCTGGTATTTCTTACTATTTAATTTACATAAATCAATGACAGAAAAAAAATGTAATAACAGAAATCAGATTCTGTAGCTGCAGGGAACCTGGGGAATCTGAGGAAGGAGTTTGGGGATTATAGACGTGCTCCAAAGAGAGCAGCACCAGAGAAACTGATTTTTCTAAACTTTTCTTGTTTTTCTTGCTCAGAGAAGTTAGCCCCCATTTCTACATGCCAGGGGTGAGGTCATGCCAGGAAAAACTAATAACATTGGCGTTTTTATCTTCAAGCTTGTTGGTTCGTTGGTTTGATTTTCCATGAGATTTTGACTTTTAAAATGGTGACCTCAACCAGTTCTGGCTAGTAAATAAAAAATAATAATAATAAAAAAAAGACAGTGGAAATATCCTGCATGATACTCCAATACCTATTGAAAAATTTTGCTGGAAAGCATCCAAAAGGGACTGATGTCATCTTCCTGTGACCTCAGAACAAGAGAGGAGAGAGCTGAATGGGCAGCAAGCAGAGCAAGAAACCTGTACTGAAGGTCAGACTCCTCCACCCTAAACATGCCCTAACGACTCCCACACCAAACCTTTCTGATCCACTGATGGTCCCGTGTAGGATTCATTCTTGACTTTCCTTGAGGCTTGTTTTAACAGCAAGGAAGCTGAGGCAGGACAGGGGAGGAGG